>NW_021636941.1:0-337496 GCF_004799145.2 Neltuma alba | reverse complement strand
AAAAGAAATATTTCCAAAAAAAATAATATTAGTATCTCTATTTTCACACCTCAAAGAGATAAAAGTATGTGCAAGGTAAAAGTCACTTACATGTGCAACTAGATGCGCTTGTATATTATCACAATGTCTAAAAAAAAAAGTTATGCGTCGTTGCTTATAAGTAATGTAATTTGTCATAAATTTTATATTTTATGTTAACATTATTCTGATGATTTCCTAATGTTCCTCATTTCTGTTCCTCTTTTGCAAAAATCTTGGTTGATATTAGAAAATGAGAGCACAAAAAATTACAGAGTTAACTAATTTTCTTTTAAAAAAATTTAAAATATATATTAATTTGTCTTCTCTTATTGGTAGTCTTAAAATCTAAACCCACCCACTCTGAAATAGAAAAAGGAATGGAAAGCAAACGAAAATGATAATTTACATAAGAAAAATTTTGCATTTGTCCAAATATTTAAATCAAGGGGTAAATAATCGGTCTTTATCATTGTTGAGTTGTCACTATTCAGATCAAAGACTCGAAGAGATTTTCTATTGGTTTTTTTCAATAATACAGGTTACATCAGTGACCCACATACACCCTTTTTTTTTTTTTGGCTATGCATGATTATTTTCCGATTAGAGACAATCTTATTTGAGCGACTATCAAACACTAAATGTAAACACCTCTTTAATATGAATTCAAATATTAATTCGTTCGGTTGTGAGGGATTAATTCTTTCTGCTAATTCTTATAACTTGGTTGTTTTCCATTAAAACAACATAACGCTGCACTCCAAATTTTCAAGGAATTGCGTAGGGAAGATTGTGCTACCTCAAGACTTCATTACTCTTTGCTTTCGTTCCCTTTTATGTTGGATCCTTCACAATGGTAGCATCAATGAGAATCGAATTGGACATTATTTATGGAGTTAAGACGTACATCTGCCCATAAAGCATTCGTAAGTGGAAAAGTATTACTACCGTTAATTCATACAAACATCCGTTAACTAATAAACCATAAACGGATGTGCGGCTTACCATCTAGATCGAGAAAACATTCAGTTTCTATGCTTTGTTATTGACATCTGCTAACTCATATGGAAGGGTTTTTGAACGAGAAGGAAGAGAGGTGGTAAAAAGGGATCAAGCCAAGATCCAAATTCTATGCCCATGACCCACCTTGATGTCCAAGAGAAGATTCAAACATTGGCATTAGAATTTTTTAGATTCTCTCCTATTCAAAAGAGGATCCACACTGATCATTATATACAATAACAATAAAACCTTATCCTGTTAGGTAGAGTCAGTTCCATAAATTGTTTGATACCATTAAGCTCTACAAAAGACCAAATCTTAAGAAAATTGTTGATCAAAATATCTCACTCAATTTAATCAACCCTCCTCATCCACAAATCCAAAGAGTCTTTAATCGTGATCAAACCATTTCAAAAAAATTTCTACCATTTTCTTCTAAATAAGTCACTCCAACTTTTTGGCTTGTATGTTCATTTCCAATCCCATCTTTTCTTGTATGACCATACATCTATCTAAACATTCTCATCTCAGTTATCCCACTTTATACCCATGGTATCCCTTTAAAACCTAACATTCATTTCCATATCGCATTATTGGTCTTGTAACAATGCGATAAAACTTTCTTTTCACTTTATTAAGTACTTTCTAGTCATAAATAACTCATAACTTTTCTTCATTTAAACCACCAAATTTAAATTCTATTATTAATTCCTTTGTCGATTCCCATCTTTTTGTAAATAATCATTATGTATAATAACTTAATTCTTGCCAATCATATCAGCAGTTATTCTATCATTGTCACCCTAGCAAAGTAAAGTCTACTTTTTGTAGGCCTTTGTTGCTAAACATATCACAAATTATTTTCTGTGTCTGATGAACAAATATGAATAAACCATCTTTCCTTTTCATTATACCGTACAGCTTGGAGTTCTGGAAGCACTTGAATATTATAACGAGAAAGCAAAGATCACATATCGTAGGCGGTCATATCACCAATTTAATTGTATATTTCAGCTTTAAATAGGACTTGGGGGCTACGAATATCATCCTGGCTTTGAATTAATCTGATCTCTAAGCTGGTTAACTGAGGATTATGTCCAGCTCTTCGGTAATCATTGACTGTCCTCTGCAAAAGTGCCTGCATGATTTGGTGGCACAAAAATATTAATCACCCATCATTCAGAAGTTTTGAAATCAAGAAACCGAATTTCATGGCATTGCAGGACAGAGAATCTAGAATCAGAGAAAAATGAAAAATCTCAAATGATGAAGGACTCCCCATTTCTGAGGCAACGCTCCGCAATATTGCGAGGGATGAATAAAATGAATCATAATATTGAGAAATAAAAACAAATACCTGCAGGCTTGATACCGCAAGTTCTGCAGCCTTCTCAAGATTATCCGGATATTTCTAGAACGCAGAAAGAGATTTTCTATGAATATTATGGAATTACTAGGCAATAAAGAATACAATTAAAGCCATAAGATAAATAAGAATGAGCAGTACATTGCTCCAACCAAGAAGAAGAGCAGTCATGAGATCCCCTGTTCCCTACGAGAATAAAAAAGCATAACAAAAAAAGGAAAAAGTAAGCTCCAGTAATTCTATGTATGGATGAAACTCTAAAGAGAATAAGATTTTAGGAAAACTATCATATAAATTTCTGAACAAACAGGTGATGTCAAGAAATCCTCAAATGACGTTGCAATCCTCTCTTTCTTTAATTTTTTGTAAGAACAATCAAATAAGTTCATTGAAATTGCCCCCTTTTTTTTGGAAGCATTAACTTGTCAGTTCTAATTGCATTATTTGTATTTCCATTCGGTGCAGCAGACAGGCAGTGATGAAAGAGAAATCTGCGGTAAACAAGTCATCCCAATTTTATCAGATGCCCCTGAAGGGATCGATGGCCCAGTCATAAATTTACAAATGATGGTGGTAAAGGCCTCTTAAAAAATCTTTGTCAATTCTGATTTCATGGGAACAACAGAAAAATCTCATTATTAGGACTGTCAAGCTAATAAATTGGAGCCTGAACTCTGAAAATAATGGGGAAAAATAGATAATTGTAGATCCATACGTCATACAGCACTCAACTATGGACCAGTTCAACTAAAAATCATCCGTGGTTGAATGAACAGTGACATTCACTTTCCTTTACGAAAAAACAATTATAGCATTGCATTGTGAAAAACAATCTGATGGATTTCAGCACAGATTCAACGATAAATTTACAGCAATGAAGTATTCATACTGTGAAATAAGCTGGAATTTTGGGATCACGATCTTAAATTGTTTGGGAGGCTGTCCCTGCCACATAAAGGTAATGCAATCATAAGCCATTGTCAAATGGAAGGCAGATAGGATTTTAGAAATCGAAAGTATAGCATATAAAATATAAAATGTACGAAAAAGTTGTGGAAAAAGATTGTTTATGACTGTCAAGATACAAGCAACTATATTATGCAGGGTAATTATGAAAAGTAAACACTTCAAATAAACATAACCGCTCAAATATCAGAAATTGAAAATTGAATGGAATCGTACATGAGATATACCTACCTTTTCTTTTTGATAGCTGCCTATTAGGAAGAGACTGCCATCTATACTTATGCTAGTAATTACAACCTGGAAGGCAACAGAACTTGTATTGACATCCATTGTACGCAAGTTACATGTGATGTTAAGTAAAGACAAGTTATTGACATTATACTACAGTGAAATGCAAGAACCCAACATTATCTCGAGAGAGTTCAGTTTCACTGCATGTTCAGTTTCTACTGCCCGATAATTAACACGTGTAACAGAGATTTGAGCCATGGATTTGTCCGTTGTGGGGAGCATTAAGATGGAATTTTATTACACAAATAAGTGAACTGAAACAGATATAGCTTAGATTGCTACACTGCATGTGGTATTTCAATAAGTGAAATTCGTTCCCCCTAAGCACGCAGCTTAGATTCCAGTGTGTGATGCATTATACTCCTCCAGTCCTAAATATAAGATCCTTATATACACTAGTATAAGGGTCTTACATTTAAGACCGGAGGAGTAGCAAAAAGCATGAGACATTTGCAGCTGATTGGTTACAATGGATGACCACATGAGAAGTTTTATAGGATTTAGAGAGAGAAGCACCTTTCAGATAGACAATTCAGAAAGCATGAATCAAGATCAGAAGTCCATTTCCAAAGGAAAAGAAAACATTCGAGAACAGAAAAGATTTCAGTGTGGGTGTGTCCGTGTGTGCGTGCGTGTGTGTGTGGAGAGAGAGAGAGAGAGTAAAAAAATGAACATAGGCTTCCAAGGTGCAAGCACAAATGCAAACCTTTGAAGGTCCAGCCTCATGAAGAAGGTTACAGGCTTTCCGGCCATCTTCTTCAGACTGAATCCTGTTAAAATTGCAAGCGCTTAGATAGCAAACAGCAAAATATTGTGAAGTAGCATTATGGTGTGGAAGTAAAACATAAACAATATTGAAGAACTTAAATTAGTCTACGGAAATTTGTTTCAATCACTTGTTAACATTTTTATTTTTCAAAAAATTACATAATTTGGAAATAAAACCCAAAAAAAAAAAAAAGAACAAGATAACGTTGATAAGAAAACTAAATAAAAATTAGCTCATGAGATTTCCAGTCACTTCGTCAATCCCCATAGTGCACTCCCTAAGAAATAAAAAAATAAATTAATTAAAAGAAAATCCTCAAGCCAACAAGGAGTTCATGCCAAAGAAACTTATGCTCCTTCACCTACCAAAAAAAAAAAAAAAAGGAACCTTATGCTCCTTTTTTCTTTTTTCTTTTTTTTTGGGACTTAATCAATCACCACCATCAACTCAACATCCAAAATAGACTTATACTTGGACTCATTCATCTCATCAAATGTAACTGGACTTGGCTCACTCTTCTTCTTTTCCCCTTTCTCCTGAATGCAGTTATCAGTTGCCTTAACATCTGGGTGTGGTCCTTCATTGTCCAATCCTTGGATTTGGAACTTCTATTGAGCAGGCCATAATTTTCTTTAATAAGTCTACTCTTCAAATGTCCACCCAATTCTATTTCACTAGGCTCGTGTTCTTTGAGTTTCAAATGCCTTAGGTCACAATCTTCATTTTTTCCAATGCCTGGGCATGTACTCGTGAACTTGGGTCCAACAATTTTTGTTCCTTAGTCTCAAAAATTTGTATAATTGTAATCACGTAGGTGACGGGAATAGGAGTTATGAAGTTAATTAGGAAAATGACCATAAGAGTAGTTGAAAGGTATTGAACCCATATATAGAGTATACACTTAGGTTGTATTCAAATTATGATGTGAATAATTCAGTGCGCATTACTCAGACTCTGTTTCCCCCGTTTCTCTCTCAATTCCTTCCTGTTTCTCTCAATTATCTCTCAACTCCCTCCCTTCCCTCTTTCTCTCTCCTGTCAGAGTTACAAACATCTATCACAATCTCATGGCAGTATTAATATCACGTTTATTTTTTGTATACACTCTCTCCAAACTCGATTAAACTACTTGTTTAGGATTGCCACATGCTTATAACCTTCATTTTCTCATTGTTCTTTGGAACATTTTTCAAGGTTTATCTCCAATGTCAATGTCTCCAAACTTCATAGCTAACCCCTGCTCCAAGACAAGCCGGCAAACTTGATGCTCACTGAAGATAATCGACAGTATATTCCAAATCCACCGCAAAACTTCAAAGTCCTATTGAATATTCTTTTACGTTCAGTATTATATACTGAACAATATAACAGGCAAAGCATAGCGCTATGCTACCAAGTACCAGCCACGCAATATATCAGAACTTAGAAGAGACAGAAAATAAAGAACACATAAAACTGGGGGGAAATTTAGCCAATCTCAGTTGTTATATGATTACCTGAACCCTGTCAACAGTTCAGCTTCAAATTGATTGGGAGTCAACATCGAAGCTACTGGAACAACCTAACAAAATTTGAGTCACTCAGATGCTAAAACAAGCAACGAAATTCTACGATAAGAATGGACCACATATCATCCACCCCCTTCCAGTCTCAAGATGGAGGATGATGACATGTTATGGGTGATTACACCAAGACATGTATAACTGCATAGTCAATATATATTCCCTTTTATTTGGGGGGAAGAGAATGGACCATATAAAAGTAAATTTTGCTAATACCATCTCATACATAGGACAGAGAAACATGCGTTAAAAGCTGAATTTCAATTATTAGTGACTTGGGTCTACACGATTCAGCCAAGGAAGTGACAAAATCTAATCTAACTCTTAATAATGTATATACTGCTGGAATGCACCTCCAGCAAAATTTTGCGGATCATTCTTACCTTCTCACGATAAATTGATACCAGTTCTTGAGGTATGTAAAGCTTCCTTCATCACCCATCACCGGATCACATACTGACAAGAAAATACAAACTTTAGAAAAGATACAGATATGCAAACAATACTTCCCCAGGAGAACTAAGATAAAGTGAAGCTCCGACGAAGAATTGAAGACTGTAAAGGCATGAATTATTAGGTGACTACAAAAAGGCATGGTCATTTTCCTTTTTATAATTATTTGTTAGACAGAGCTATAGAGTCAAATTCAAGCATTTGGAGATCTAAACGAAGATAGTTCTCTGAACGTGATTTTCTTGAGCCTTTTTATCCATTGATAAAGGCATGGTCCTTTATTGGTTGGCTATGATAGTAGTTTTACATCATCCTATTCTATTTTAGTCCAGTGTCTTATTTCAATACCACTCAATTTTTGTAAGATTTAGAGTTTACACCAATCAAAAGATGGTTTGAACTTAACAATGAACCCGAGTTTCTCAGACAAAAAAGCATACAGACTCTTTATCATCTTTCACACAGGGGGTGTAACTCGGGTGGCACCACAGTTTAGTAAAAGAATATTATTATACATTAAATCGTTAATAATTTGCAATGTCAGCCCCCTCCAAATCTTAATAGTTTGTTTTTAGCTAAAGCGACATGCGCCTGTGTTCAAATTAAATAATCTTAATTGATGCTTTAGAATATAAAATGTTAGGTCTTGTAGTTTGAAAGCAGAGGCGAACAAAGAGAATTTATGTACACTGTTATAATGCAGCTGGTAAGAGTTACAAAAGCATAAGAATGTCAGAAACTAATAATGCGAGAGAGGGATGCTGAAGAACAATTATATGGATTAAGAATTACAAATCGTTGATACACCATGCATGCAAATCGTTGGTGCAGATTTTTCTGAAGACCACAAGTATGAAGTATTTTTTGTGTATTTATCCCATGCTCAGATTTATTGACTCACACAATGATGATGCACTAAGGTTGAAATGGAACCAAACCAACAATTGATGGTTTGATTTGCGCAGTTCTACTAGTCCCCCTGGTTTAATTTGAGTTTTGAAACATCGGGACTCAGGATAAATTAACATTGATTCAGAGCAAGGTTGAGCCTCAAACGGTAATGAAGTGATGATTACCCTTGCGCTTTAGTAATTTCAGAAATCTTACCGTATGTAAGTTCAGGGTTTACTGTACGAAGCTTGCTGACAACTTCCAATATAGTGTTCAGGAAAGAAGCTGAACCAATATAACCTGAAAATACATAAAATTGGTAGGGGTAGACTTTTGCAGAATAATCCAGCACAATTCGAATTATCTTGATGTATATCAATAAAATTCAAGGTTGCATTGGGAAGAAAAAGAAGATAACATCTACATGTATGAATTACTGCACCAATAGAAAAAAATAATGGAAGCTACCACCAAAAGTCATCATGACAACATCACAGGTCTCAGCAAGAGGATCATTCCACCTTAAGACCTTCCCATTCTATCCCAATATATCATGAAAGCAACGAGGAACCAGCAAAATGTCACCCCATTATCTACTACCAAGATAGCAGCAGGCATCACTCCATTTACACCCAAAGCAAGAAATAGGGCCCACATTCCACATTACTCAACAGTCCAGAAAAAAAAAAAAAAAAAAACCAACAAGAAGGGATCATACACCTGCAGAGAGGCTTTCATATTAAGCTAAACATTTAAATAAATTTAAAATAAAGTGGCCTCCATCCACTGTCACCAACAGAAAATATCACGAGTAGAAATCACACGACCTAAACAGATCCAATCATTGACTCCCTTGACAAGTCTAATGCTAGACGTACTACATCCTCATCTCTATGACAGGTGGCTGCACCAGAAGCATTTCATAAAAAGCTACCAGCAAGATGTCAGGTAACTCATCCATGGTTAGAAATACCACCGTCCAAGGAAAATATGCAACCTACCTCCTTTATTAATTCAACGGTCCTCAATTCCCTCATGGATAATACGGTCTCACAATCATGTCTAAAGCTTGAAACTGGATTTGCTGGAACCATTGGTTGTTGGTTTAGGAATTTAGAATAAGGCATAGCGCAGCGTAGTGATCTAGCCAATTGCTTTTATATATTGTGATGTTCTTAACATCTGTTGCCATAATGCTGATTTAAATTTCACCAGAGGTGAGAAGAGTGGAATACAGTTCAGTATTAATAAAACATATAGGACACTTTTTGACATACCGGTCAATAAGTGAGTGTAGAACAATAATTCATTTGCTTCAAGGCCTTGTATAATATCCCAGAGTTGCTCTCCATTCAAAACTTGACCCTTAAAGGTTGGATACCCTGCATGGTCCTCAAGTCTAGTTCACTGTTACTAAAAATCATAACACGTCTGAACTTATTCAGATTGACAAATGTCATCGCACCACAAATCAGGTCTCAAAGAGTCAGAGTCCAGAGACTGAATGAAGAAATAGAAGCAGCTTGCCTGTGTGATTCGAAAACTGCACAGAGTTAATTGGATCCACATCATAGCCCAAAAGTTGTAGCGGAAAGACAGCTGACTTATTTCCGACATAACCCTAAGAAGAATAGCAAGGGGCTACGTTGTCAAGGTAATTCTTTAGTGCGGAGCATGCATCCTACATGCAGAATTACGCCAAGAGGAAACTAGAAATAGCAATCGAAAACCGATATGATGAATTCTACTGTTTATTAAGAGGCAGCATGATCTAACAACGTTGAAAAACTCATTAACATCAATAATTTTTCATTCAACCAAATTAATTACCAAAGGAGTGCCCTTTGATGCTTTATCACCTTTTTCGCCTGGCAAGAACAACTCAGGATCCAACTCTTGGCAATGTCTTACAAACACATTTGATGTATATTAATTAAGCAATCCTGTATATCATGTTCATAAAGTATTAGGAGGCCTTATTTGAAATGGGACAATAAAAACCTGCACAGTGTGTGACTGAATGCTGAGAACTCGACCAGTCTCCGACGGAAGAGCAAGAGAAAGAACCGGCGGCGCCATGTCTGAATTTCTGGAATTCTTCGCCCTTGAAAGAGAAAGAACCGGTGGCGCCATGTCTGAATTTCTGGAACTCTTCGCCCTTAAATTTCGAACAATGAAACTACAGGATTGAAATAAACGAGAACAAAAGCTAAGAGTTAATTAAAAAAAAAAAAAAAGCAAATTGCATTTCGCATATCTAGCTCAAGCTCTTTCCAATGCGATTTTGAACCAAGCAACAGGTGAAAAACAGGGCAGGAAAAATATAAATCACAAGTGATAGTTCCTCACCGGAAAATGAGAGTTTCTCGGGGATAATTGAACCAGGGTCGGCTTCTGAACAGAGACTGCGTCAACATTAAACGAGCACCGTGGTGTACGCTTGATTCCAGCTCTGAAAAAATTATTAAGAACTAAGAAATTAATTAAAGTAATAGTTAATAATAATTAATGCCATCAATTTCAGCCGCCAGCGTAATCAGCAGCGTGGATTTCAGGGTACCTAATGGGTGGATTACAGGGTTTCTTGTATGACCAACATCGCAGGTTTGAGATTTTGAGTGAGAACAAAAAGATAAGGTCAGCAAGGGGGGAATCTAAGATTAAAAAACTAAGCTCGAGATTAAGAAAACACGCATAATACAAAGTTTATAATATAAATTTCTGAGGAATTGATGCAAGCAAAAATTAAAGAATTATGGGGCCATACCCAACTAGTCCCTCTCGCTTCGCCCCAGAGACTTTATCGTTGCCCATGAAGCTTATTAAATGGGACGGAAAGGACTGAGATGGAAGGAGGAATCTATGATCTTGGGAAAATGGGAGGGGAAATCTGAAAAATCTTCCGATACAAAACTTGTGGTACTTTGGGAAGGAATTTTAATGCTGACGTCAAACTTTAGGGGTATTTGAATAGAAACCAAATCATGATTTCAGAAGTGATTTTACAGTCTACGAAGTAAATATATGGAGAAGTTTATCTAGATTTGTAAAAAATACTTCTAAGAAGTACTTTTCAAGATATCCAAACACCCTTTTAATCTATTTTCTAACTCTTTTTTAATTATGTATAACTTGCCTTTAATTTTATATGTTTCATTTATATAGCTACAGATGTGATGTACATAATTAAAAAATAGTTACAACTATCTAGGTTCTTATTTATCTGTGGACAATAAACTTTTTTTTTGGTGAAAGGACAATAAATTTTTAATGGTGGATTTTTTAAACAAGTTTACTTCAAAAAAAAAAAAGGAGGAGGAAGACGAGGGTACAAATACTTTTGGTCGGTAAAAGGGGAACCTGAGTTTGGAGATTGGGAATTCCCACATCCTTATAATGAAACGAGATCTTTTTTCCTGCTGGTGAATGATAGACGTGTGTTTGGGATCACGATAAAAGCCTCTAAATTGACTTTTCCGCTGGAAAAAACTGAAAAAAATAACTTTTTCATTTAAAAAAAATGTTTGGATTCGCCGTGAAGATAGACTTATACTAAAAACGAACTTTTTCTCAAAAGCTCCTGTTTTTAGTTTCTTCGTTGCTGCTGGTTAAAAAAAGCTTCTCCACCAGACATTTTGATAAGTGAGGCCCACGAGTCAGGGATGAGAGAGAATGCATGATGTGAGTTCTTTTTTTTTTTAAAATCCAGTCAATTAGTTTTTAATATTAAAAAAATTATTTTTTGAATAATAAAATCATTTTTAAAAAATAAATTTATTATTCTTTAAAAAATAACTATTGTTATTTTTATAATTTTAATTTTAATTTTTCTCTGACAATTATCATATTATAAACATATAATATAAATATGTACCATTCAATAAAGTTTACATCCTTTTCAATCATTTTACATCTAAATTTATTTTTTTATTAATCATCTAAACAAATTTTAACTTCTTAAACTGATCTTTTTTACAAAAGCCAACCCAAATATAAATCACATTACACTACCTGACTTTTACCTAATCTCATTTTGTAAAAGTCAAATTGAAAAAAAAATAACTTCTCTTATCGCTAATCCAAGCACACCTAGAATGAGATTTTGTTATCGGGAATTCAATGTACAAGTATCATACCATGAACGTATGTTTGGCAAAAAAGTTCAAATTTAAGATGGAATCAGATTCTCTCCACTACCCTTCCCATCCTCTTCCCCTCCACTACCATCTTTTTCTCTTCACAACCATTGGATCAAAATTCCAATAGTCCAAATTTAATATTTTATAACATTTTATAAAGATAAATATTATGATAAAAAATAGATAAATAAATTTAAACTGTTAAAATCTAATCTGAACAGTTTATAACTACAGACTGTTATTATAGAGCAAATTTTTTTTAATTTTTTTATTACAATTGTAAACTGTTTAGACCAGATTTTAACAGTTTAAATTTATTTATTTATTTTTTTAATAATATTATTTTTATAAGATGTTAAATTTGGACCATTGGAATTTTAATCCAATGGTTGTGAAGAGAAAAGAAGGGTAGTGGAGGGGAAGAGGATGGGAAGGAAGTGGAGAGAATCCAAGTCCATTTAAGAGGAATACCATTGTCAAGCATCGATCCTTTGTTGCAGCTTTATGTTGGGAAATTCGGAAGGGTAGATGTGACTTTATATTCCAAGGAGTTCAAATTGGTCATTTTAAAATTCAATATATCTATAAAAACTCTTCCACCAAGCCATATTTAAAAATGGCTTAGCACTAGCTTTAGACTCAGATTACTGTTCACAAGCCATATTAATAAAAAAAAAAAAATAAACCTTCTTCCTCTGGCTTCGTGTTAACTGATTCAGAATTAGATGCAATAGGATGTATTGGGCTGCACACTAGCTTTTTTTTTTTTTCCCCAAATGTATTGTAGTTGAGGCCTGTTATAAAAGGCATCATATGGCTTAAAACTTTGGGTCACATGATTAAAAAAAACGCAACATTACCCAAAAAACCCTAAATGATCCTTCGGGGTTCACATTACCCAGGTTTTCATTTTCACGACAGCCTTCAAATGGCGCAGTGAAAAGAAATTACAGAGAAACATGCAAGAGGCAAAGTGTCAGAATCAACCGCAGAGTGAAGAAGCCCACAGTTCTGTATGAGATATCAAAATCCTCCCTGAATCCTTGCGCTAAAATTTGAAATTCAAATTCAAATTTCATTTCATCCTCAACTTTGAAACATCTATGTGCCCGTTTGGATTAGCGATTGGAAAAGTAACTTATTAAAAAAGTAGCTTATGGATAAGTGAAGTTGGGTAAAAGCTAAATTGAATAAGCTGAATTGTGTTTGGATTGGAGTTTAAAAAAGCTAGTTTGCAAAAGTAAGATTGATAAAAAGTTGTTTGGATTATGGTTGAGTAAAAGGAAATCTGGTTGTAAAATGACCAAAATGAGTATGAGTTTTAATAAATAACGAAACATGATAAAAAAATTTGTATAATATAATGAATTTAAATTAATTTAATATGAAGAAGTGAAATTTAACAGGTGATTTAAAATTTAAAATTTTAAAAATCAAAAAAAATATTTTAAAAATGAAGCTCCTTGGGCGGCAAAGTAATGAGCCTTTACGTTAATCTGAGAGGGGTCATAGGTGATGAAAGCTTGATAAAAAAAAAAAAAGAAGTAAATAGGGAATAATGATAGAAGTGGGAGAACAACAAAGGAGGAAATTAAAAAAAAAGGACCCTCTGACAGCAACGAAATTGTGGGAGAGCTGAGGTGAAAAAAACGAAGAAAGTTGAAATGAGAAAATATAGCAGAAGTGAGAGAAAAGAAGCTCTGGTAGAAAATAAGCTCTTCAATAAGCTATAAAATTCAGCTTGAGAGACAACGTACGTTTGTCGGCTTAAATTTCATAAGCTCCTCTTTTTTTTAAGCCCAACCAAACAGCATGATTTTTCCAATCGGGCTTACACTACAAATAAGCTATTTTTAAGCCCCTCAAAAGCCATGCCAAACGGACCCTATATAATTAACACACCATTCAAGCATTTTGGAAGGTTGTGCATGATTAGGTTATGCTCATGGGAGAGTTGTTTCCAGGTAATCTTGTATCCACTGATGTTTATTTTCATTCTGCGATTCATTTAAAACTAATTTGTGCGTTTAGCTTACATTAACATGTTTTGGAGGTTCACGTTGGAAGAACCAAAGGGTTGACATGATCCTTCGGGGTTCCCCAAAGGTAATTTTCCTACTGATGACGGAATATAGTTGTTCAAATACGTCCAATGGAGGTTTAGAAGCTATTTACCTGTCATATGTTCATTTGATGTTTTACTTTTGTATGATATTTATAGATGAGGGTCCTGCTTCTCCCTTTCCCTTTCTGTTTTTTCTTCCTTTTTTCGCATCTCACTTTGTTTCTGTTGAAGCTGAGGTCAAGATTCAATATAAAATGTTTCTAATAGGTGGTCTTATAAATAGACTTAGAATGAAACTATATCAACTGAGTGTACATTTCATAATTACTTTGCAGTAAATATGCTCTAATGTTATCATAAACAAAATTGGATATGGGATGATTAATGAAGTAAAAGAGAAGACAGCAAAGAAATAGACAAAGGTATTTATGATTTCTGTAACTTTTCTTTTCTTTATTTGTTTTGATATAATTCTTTTGATAGAATGTAACTTTTCAATTTAGGAGCCTAGAAATTTAGCAAGCCCCAAGTCTCATGCTATTTGAGACGTGGTGTATATAATATCCTAAATAAGAACATCACAATTTAAAAGGCTGGACTGCTTTTTATTAGATTCATGCTGTTGGGGTCTACAAGTTTTAAGCAGATTTTAAGCAGATTTCAAACAAGGGTAATTATGTTCTTCTTAACATCAATAGCTTTAGGTGTGTTTGATCACCATCTGCAGTAGGAGTAACTTTCTTTGTAGGAGTAATTTTATTTGTTTTATGATTTGTCATTTAGTATATCTTTTATTGTGATTAAGTAGACATACCTTGCAACTATTCTATATATGTATCTACACATTACCTCAACATCGTTACTATGTCTTGGCTATTGCTATTATTCCTTCATGTTGCCATTTTGTCCTGCCATGTGTTCTACCGGGTTATTTTCTTATGTATCTTTCTTCAGCCCATTGAATTCTTTGTTTCATTATGTCTATGTGTAAGAGAGAGAGAGAGAGATTTTAGCTTAAGGAAATTTTTGAACATCCGAGCTGCTAGAAATGTACACACTTGGTGATCTCTTATTGTTGTTGCATTTTTTTTTTGATATACTTTATTGTCGTTGCTTTAATGTTGCCGTGGATTTTCTTCTCCTAGCCAACTCCACTTTGGTGATATGTTGTTTCAGCTTTTGACCGTGGCTTTTCAGAATGATGACTTCATTTTTGTTTGTTTTATTGGTAGATGTGATAACATGCCATTTTGTGAAATATAGGGGTTGTTTGATTTCTTGTTTTGAAAATAATTTTTTATTTTTGAAAATAGAAAAACAAAACAACTTGTTTGGTAAATTGTTTTAAAAAACAACAAACAGTAACATATTTTTAAAAACCAAAATAACTTTAGGAGAATCACAAATAAAGACCCTCCAATATGTAAAATAACAGATAAGTCACTTGAATAAATGAAATTACTCATAAGGACCGGGTCTCAAATTGCAATTATGAAATCATGGCTAAATTACCAAAATACCCCTTTTTAATTTTTTTTTTTAAAAAGAAAGTCACTGCCTCACAGGAATCCGGAGCTCCGGCGTCGGCGGCCGCTTCCGGCCACTGTCGGCTGCCGCTTCCGGCCACTGTCGGCTGCCGCTTCCGGCCACTGTCGGCGGCCTTCTTTTGTTTTTTTTTTTCTGCAACTGTTTTTTTTTTAAATAGTGGGGGAAGTGAGGTTGGGGGGATTTGATCCCCCAACCTAATGCTTCCCAAAATAAGGAATGACTATTGAGCCAACAAATTTTTGTTAACATTATGATGCAAAAAAAAAATAAGTTAATTCATTTACTCTTGTTCTAGGTGATAACAACAATACATTTAGAAATAACAAGTTCTGATTGTAAAATAACACGTTTGGAATAAAAATTTAACAATATGTTTTTTTTATAACAATAAATTTTGTTGCAGGTAATAACAACAATATATTTAAAAATAACAAGTTTGGGATTAAAATTTAACAACATGTTTTTTTTTATAACAACACATTTTGTTTTAAGTGATAACAACAATACATTTAAAAATAACAAGTTCTGATTATAAGATAACAAGTCTGGGATTAAAATTTAATAACACGTTTTTTTTATAACAACAATACATTTGAAAATAACAAGTTTTGATTATAAAATAACAAGTTTGGAATTAAAATTTAACAGCACCTTTTTTTTATAACAATTAATTATTTTATACTTTTGGAAAATAAATTATTTATAACTTATAAAAAGTACTTGTAATCTATTTAATTTGCTAAAAAAATAATTTTTATCTCCAATTTATAATCAAAACTTGAAGTATAATTTTTTATAGATTAAAAATACTTTTTTATTGTTCAAATTTATAAATAAAATTTAGGGAAAATGGCAACACACTTTTTTAATTTTTTTTAAAAATTTTTTAATCTATATATCTATACAACTTATTATAAATCAAAATACTTCTTATAAATTATAAATAGTACAATTTATTGTGGATTAAAAATACTTTTTGACTGCTTAAATTTATAAATGAAATTTATCTCTAATTTATAATTAAAAATACTATTTTATTCTTTAAATATAAAAACTATTTTTAATATTTAAAGAATGAAATAATATAAAATTTATACTATGATTAATAGATTAAAAATACCTAATTATAAATATTTTATAATTTATAAGAACTAGTTTGATTTATAATGAGTTGTATAGATATATAGATTAAAAAGTATTTTTTAGAGAAATAAATATATGAAAAATTTTTTGTAAGGTAGAAATAATTTATTTTCAAAAGTATAAAATAATTAATTGTTATAAAAAAATGTGTTGTTAAATTTTAATCCCAAACTTGTTTTTTTAAATGTATTGTTGTTATCACTTGAAACAAAGTGTGTTGTTATTAAAAAAACGTGTTGTTAAATTTTAATCCCAAACTTATTATTTTATAATCAGAACTTGTTATTTTTAAATGTGTTGTTGTTATTACCTGCAACAAAATTTATTGTTATAAAAAAAACATATTGTTAAATTTTTATTCCAGACGTGTTATTTTATAATCAGAACTTGTTATTTTCAAATGTATTGTTGTTATCATCTGGAACAAGAGTAAATGAGTTAACTTATATTTTTTTTGCATCATCATGTTAACAAAAATTTGTTAGCTCAATGGTCATTCCTTATTTTGGGAAGCATTAGGTTGGGGGATCAAATCCCCCCAACCTCACTTCCCCCACTATTTAAAAAAAAACAGTTGCAAAAAAAAAAACAAAGGAAGGCCACTGACAGTGGCCGGAAGCGGCCGCCGACGCCGTAGCTCCAGCACCGGGGGCCGGATTCCGCTAAGGCAGTGGCTTTCTTTTTAAAAAAAAAATTTAAAGAGGGGTATTTTGGTAATTTGACCATGATTTCATAATGGCAATTTGAGACCCGATCTTTGTGAATAATTTCACTTATTTAGGTGATCTATTTGTTATTTTGTATATTGGAGGGTCTTTATTTGTGATTCTTCCAATAACTTTTACATGTTTTTCTGTTTCTGTTTTTGTGTTTTTTATTGTAGTTTTAAAAAATCTTTTTCTCTTCTCACCTATCATTCACTACTTATTATTACCAACTACGACTATCACCTACCAAGTGTGGTTTTCTATGAATTTTTTTTAAAATTATTATCCAAACAAATTCTTTTGTTTTTTATTTTCAAAACTTGTTCTCAAAAACAATTTTATAAAATTGTTTTAAGACAAGAAAACAAAAACAAATAAGCCCATGATTTCAGCTTTTGACCGTGGCTTTTCAAAATGACAGCTGGCACGGAATCTGTTCTCATTTGTATGTTTTACTGGTTCATTTAATGAGTTTTCTTGATGCTTCTGAGATTTTTATTTGCCTGTCTGAGCATGTAGGTGCATATTTGCTCACTACCTTCTTCCCTGAGCAAGTAAAGAAACTATGGCAGCTGGCCTCTATAGACAAGGTCTCAAGCAATGTTTTAAAAGCCGGACCGGATGTTAAACCGGAAAAGCTAGCGGGTCACGGTTCAAACGGTCAAATCGGTTAGACCGTTCGGTTGAACCGGTGATGTAATAATTAAATTAAATATAATATTATAAGAAATATTATATATATAAAATAAAAAATATACGTGTAAGAAATAAAATATCAAATTATTAAAACAATTTTAAAAAATGAAATAGTCTAAATATATATATACGTATTTAACTTTATATTAATGATTTTATATTTTGGGAAAAATCATTTTATATTAAAACATCTAAATAAATTTTATATAACAATAAAATTAAAAATTAAAAATGAAAAACAAACAAATGTATAAATATTATAAATGTGTATGGTGCAAATTGCAATACGGTCTTCAACCTTCAAAACGGGATAATTTGTCAATTTTTTAATACAAAAAAGTGAATATAAATTATTAAAAATTAAGAAAGGTAAAAATTAGATAGGCCACAGCTACAATAACTTGTCAATTGATATAAACCATACAGGTTGTCAGGCATAGTGGGGCGTGGGAAAACGAGAAAAGGCAGAGACCATAATTTTTTTTTTATAAAAAAAATATATCAATGCCAGCTTGCATTGGAGAACTCTAGCCCATTTTCTGAGAAAACACGTTATCTCACTTCTTCCCCCTCATCTGAGAAAGCTCCAACCTCCAGCTGAAAGCGTCCAGTTCGTTTGAGGTCAAGGCTGCGATTGCAGACAACAAAGAACTATAGATGAAGGCTTGAAGTATTTTATTTCTTTTTCTCATGTATGATTTTCGTTATAAATTAGATCTGTCTGTGGATAAATATGTATTTGTTTTGATATTCCTTTCTTTCTTCCTCTTCTTCTCCTTCTTCACACTCTGTTTGTTCTTTTTGGCTCCTGCTCAACCCGGACGGTTTTTCATTACCCGCTCCGGTTCCCGGTTTTTCTCCGGTTCCCGGTCCAAATCCCGGCTTTGAACGGTTGAATCCGGTCTGACCATCAGAACGAGCTAATGGTGTGAGACGGCCCGCTCTCTCCCCCGGGCGACGGTTTGACCGGTCCGACCATCCGGTCCGGTCCGGGCGTGAAAACATTGGTCTCAAGAGCCCCCAAATTGTTTCCCTTCTCATTCTTATGTAGTAGAGTTAAAATTTAAATTAGGTTTTCACTGAGCATAAGTTTATGTCATAGAATTATACCTCTGAAGTTATTGTTTATGAATCACCTCCGCACTGATTTATAAATCACCTTCGATAAAGTTTATGTTTCCATTTATTAGTTATCTTTGAAGAGAGAGTCAAAAAAAGAAAAACCGAACCAGCAGTGGAATTTTACAACATAGAACGGCAGTGTAATTTTACAACTACACGCCCATGATCTCCAATTCGGCCTCAAGCACTGCATTCTAGCAAACCGAAGTTTTGCAACGACTTCCAGTTGTGCCCAAGACTTGAATCAAAATGCAAATAATTTTTGCTCAACTTGTACTTAGAGCCGGTAACATATGCCAACCCTGCCAGTTATTGGTTGACCCGTAGTGGGCTCAAAGATTAACGGACCGACCCTAAAAAGACAGACTTTTGGCCAGTTGATATTTTTTTAATCCAGCCCGCCAGGATGGTTTGGCGGGTTAGACCTACCAACTTGCCACTTTTTTTATAAAAAAAAAAATTTGTGTCTTTTGTTTTCTTTTAATAAAATTTATTCTAATTCTTAAACACCTAAAATAAAATACGTATATAAAAATTATTATAAATAAAATATGAAATTTAAAGGTCCAAACATTCCAAAATACTGCTATAAGCATACATGATATATCATTCCAAATGATTAAAAATACATCCCAAATTAAAATATAACAAATCTAAATAAATAATAATACAAACATAATATTACAAATCACTATCAAGTGCTCAACCATGAGCCACCATTTAATGTTGATATAGTTCGAAAAATGATATGAAGATGTAAAATTATTTGGTTAAGCTTTATAAGTAGAATCACCTTCTTTTTGTTCAACTAACTTTACCACAAGTAAAATTCACAATACAAAGTAAAAGATATATTACATTATGATAATTTTAAATAATAAGAATGAGATAAAGGACTAAAGGAGTAAACATAATTATATTTGAGGGAAAAAAATTTTAAAAAATAAAAATAAAATAAAACGGCTCGGTCCACCAACCCTGCAGGTTAGCCCGTTGCAGGTTCAATTTTGGCGGTTACGGACTCAAAAGATCTGTTTTAAAATGACAATTCAAAATTAGTAAAACAATAATGAATATAATTTTTGGTTTTCCATTTAATAGTTTTCTGTACAAATTAAATTAAAATTATATTAATTTATCATGGTCAATTCAATTACAATCCGATTACAGCCAAACTAGTCAGTTTTGAGTGCTGACCTGAAAAGAATAAGACTAATGAATTCCAAATAAGTATATATCAATTCAATAATGATTCATTTAGTTTTGAAAATTTGAAAAGCAGAATACAGATTCACTCTTTATAAGCGTGATTACAACACAATGTGAAATTTTAATATGGTTCACGAGTCACCTGTATATCTTAATTAAAACAAACAATATAAAAAAGAATCGTGGTTGGCAAAAAAATAAATGAATATATAAAAAAGGATCATGAATAAGTAAGTATCATAAAAACATATCAAATGTTCATCTTTTTTTCTTTTTTTTTCTTTTTAAAAACATTGTACATATGATATGACATGTATTTGATAAGGCTTTACTTCAACCCATTCAATGTCTTCATTTTACCATCTTAAGGAAAAGATAACATCAAATCTGATTGCTTTTTGAATTGCACCCCAAAAAAGTTATATTTTCTCGTAATATTCATATATCAGGAAAAGTTCAGCCCGTGATCTCAACCCATATTACTGACTCTACTTGTACTTGGTGTCTTTGTGTCTTGCGTATGCAAAGCGATTTGTGGTTTCTTGATTTTTTTTCTCAAAACAAAAGCCTTACCATGTCCTGTGTTTAGCAAATCGTTATTCTTTTATTTGGTTTTTAAGTAAGCGAGAAAGCTTATTCATATTTAAGATTAGGTGTCATGATTTATGGAACTTCACACAGACCAACCTTATAAAAGATATGCTTGTCTTAAAGATAAGCTTCTTCATCTAACCTAAGTACAATTAGAAAAAGTAGAGAGGACTTTATTTTTATGTTTGCTTTAGGTTATATAGAGAAAGTATTGTTAGTTTAATATGTGTAGAAGTTTTTTAATTATTTTTTACAATGTTTAGAAATAGATTATGGTCTTTATGAATAAATTCTGAATGTGTGTAATTAATATTTACATCTTGATGGAAGAAGCTTCCTGTACATTTCATTTTAATTTTTTTAATAATTGAATTTAATAAACTAAATCCTATTTGTTTAGTCACTTCTCTTTCAAGTTTCAATACAATAAGTATGGTCACAGGAAATTAAAATTAACTTCAAGAAAATAGACAATAAAAGTAGAAATATATTATTATAACTTCTAGCACAATCTAGTTTATCTAAAAACTCATCATTTTATTAAGTATCAGAAAAATGTTTTTCACTAATTAAAAAAACGATAATGATAGATTTTTCATTCATCTTTGTATTAGAGATATTATTATCTTTTTTCGGGATTGAGTTCAGGATATAAACTGTCAATAGTAATAACTAATTTCCTTATGGACGGAGATATTATGGTCATTTGATCATTTTTCCATTTTATTTTCACATTATTTCCATCTAATCAGACGCACAAAAAGAATTGTGATCCCAATTCTCTTGCATGATATCAAACAGAATTGTTTTATTTCATCCAGAGTAATTTACGCTCATGTCCTCACACGTATAATTTTTACGACTCAGGCAAAAAAATATAAGGTAAAGATATAATTTTATCCTTAATTTTATTTTTCAAGTACATCTAGCACTCTGATTTTTAATTGGTACAATTTTACCTGCAGTCTTTCTATTTTGGTGCAATTTAAGTAAAATTATATGTTTAAAAAATTAGAGTATTGAGTGCACCATAGAAATAAGACCACCAGTACTAAAATTACATCTTTACCTAAAAGTATTTACATCATTTCACATTTATAAAAACCACGCAGGCTTTAGAGTTAACTTTTTGCAAACAATTATATATTCTACTATAAACACGATTAATTTTGTATTATTGTTGCTGTATTATTATATGAAGCACGAAACTCATTGCCATCATAAATCATGCATGCAACTGAAAAGCTGGTTAAGCAACCAATTATAAAATTATTTTATGTTAATTTGTATTGCCTTTGCATCTAATTTAATTATAAGTTCATGTCTTTTTGTGCATTTGGAGCCCCCGGTGAATCAGTGAAGTTTTTATGTAGTTTAATTAAAAAAATTAAACATATTTATTCGTTTTAAAATACTACCTCCGGTCCTAAATATAAGAGCTAGTTGACTAATTTGAGTAGATTAAGAAAATAAACTAAGTTAGTCATTCGTAATGAACATATGTTATCTTTCCTAAAATATCTTTGCTAATCGAATTTGTTGCTAGAACTACTATTACTAGAATAACTATCTTAGAAAAAAATGAATGCATAGACAAAGTGAATTGAGGTCTTATATATGTAAGATCAAAAAAAAAAATCTTATATTAAGAATCAAAAGTAATAAGATTTAGGGTGAGATGTCACTTATCAGTAAATTTGTTGGTCTAGGATGGACAATAGAAAAAAATGGAATATTGCCAAAAGAAGATCAACCGTGAACCATCTTCGCCCATACATACAATAAATTTCCAGCAATATCAAACTAAAATTACTCCGAAAGCTTAATCAGAAACACGTATTAAAGATTTAAGTTATTTGTGAGGATTGGCTAACAACAGAGAGGAAATTTGGATTTTTGATGTGTACATCACTAATAGATACGAAGATACGAGGCAATGAATTTTGATGGATTGAAACTGGGATGAGATTGTGATTGAGATAAGTAGTAAAAGTGGAATTAAGACTTTAAAACTATGTTTGGTAGGGAGTAACATTAGGATAGAATCTGTATTAATTTTCTTTTATGATAGAATTAGTACAAATTCTGATCTTTCAAGTTTGTTGATATTTTGGTTTTAGTCCCTTAAGTTTCAAACCATAGATTTTGCTTTCTTAAATTTCTTTTCATTTAAAGTATTAATCCTTATAATCTAATAAAAATTTGGACTATTTTACTCCTTAAGGGACCAATACCTATTATTTAAAATTTGAAAGATCAAAACCATAATGAGAACAAACTTGAAGGATAAAAATTATATTAACCTTTTATAATAAATAAAAAATTAGCAAAATACTACAATAATAAAAACAAAAATTCTATATATTCACTATAGATGGCAAAAAAAAAACTACTATCATTATGTGTTCATGTAATCATATTAGGGGAAATTTTAAAAAATCCTCATTAAAAATTTTATCAGTAAAAAATTGATAATTTTCTATACGTAAAAAATTATTATTATGAAAATTATGGACACATATAGAATACCCCCGGGAATACTCTAATTCATATCATTCTTCACGGTTTTTTAATAGAGGATTTTTCTTTTTTTTCCCTAATTTTTCCTAATATTTATTTTCGGTAAAAATGAAATAATATTTATTATCTAAAATTTAATACCACTAATTTTTATATATTAAAAAAATATACTTTGATAAAATGGTAATAATCATGTGCAATCGCGGGGAGTTGTACAGCAGATGATCAAAAGAGAAAACGCTACATAGAAAGCTTCTCAAGTGGGGCCTAGATGAGAGCCCAACTGAGAAGCCAGAGTCCAACTAGAACCAAAATAAACAAACAACCCAAACAAGAATTAAAAAAACCACTAACAGCAAAACCCAAAAAGACAGGCTTAGAAGAAGCCCAGGCGAGGATCAGCATAACAACCGGCCATATTTCTTTGTACATTCTTTTTTTTTTAATAAAGATATTTCTGTGTTAATTCTTACTAACATCTATGATGAAAAAACACTAGCTATCAAATATATTTCCACTATCATATTTTGGGAAAGGAATGCAAACTTAAGGAGCAAGGAGATTGGCCAACATTACCAAACATTGGTTTAATGTTTTTAATTGAAAAAACGCGGTTAAAAATGGTTCTCAAATCTCAATACAAGCTAAGAAACATGTTATCCTTTTCAAAAATAGGAAGACAAAAATCAAAATGGTTCCATAATAGAGATTTATGGTTAACTTGCTTAAGACTATGAAAAAAAAAATTGGGAGAAACTTAAATTAAACACGGAAGGATTGTGTTGGAGAATGGGGGGATTTTCTGACATTTATTCAGTATATCTAAAGTTAGTTTTTTTTTTTAATAATACACCAAAAGATAATAATTTAGTAAAAAATTTCTAACCAAAAACAAAATTTTTTGATAATTCAAGAACCTTAGACCCTTGCATCCAAAATTTAAATGAATTAAGTATTGGGAGTTCATTAGAGTTAGAATGTGCTTTCAAGCTCAGAAGAGTTATAGAAATACTTACAAATCGTCCACTAATAAAATCACATTGACAATGAAATTCAAACTTATGATTTTATGAATTATGAGTTGATTTTTTATCAATTAGATTAACTTTTGATGGTCGAAAAGGCATTTTTATTCACTAACTTTTCAAAAAAAGAAAATCCATATAAAAAAGTCCTTTCTGAATTTTTTTTTAAAAAAATTCTGGGATTGATTATCATTAACATCTTTATGTGGTCCTAATTTGTGATTTTCCCGTTCAAGCAGGCCCTTCAGCCTTCTTGAAGTCTTCGATTTGAGGCAGACATCAGACAGAGGGACACGCATCGCCACCTAAATCGTCGTTCCCTCACTCACTCAGCAATGAAGCGAAAGAAATGGTCCGAACTCGAAGAGCAGACTCTGCTCTCGAAATACTCGGAGCTGCTCAACTCAGGTGCCTTAGCTAAGCTCAGGACCCGCGAGAAGAAGTTCAAGCCCGTTGCTGATCATGTCAACTCCGTCCACCATCTTCAAGACCCTGGCACCTTCCCTTTCAAGTGGTCATGGCGCGACGTATCCATCAAGGTCCAGAACATGCGCCATCAGTACTTGGGCGTCAAGCAGAAAATCCGAGTCTCCAAGGACGAGTTCAATTGGAAAGACGGAGAGAACCACTGGGAGAATTTCCTGAAATACAAGGAGGTTTTCGGCGATGTGGAGCTTGATCCTAGGGGGAAACGGATGACCGATAATATTGACGTTTTTGGGGATTGCGGAGATTTAGATTTCGGGATCGATGCCTATGATTCAGAGGAGGAAGAAGATGAGGCGGAAGGTGCTGGTGATGATGATAATACTGATGTGGATGACGTGGGTGAAGAAGGTGTGGGAAGTGAGGGTGAGTTTCGGGGTGAGAAGGAAATTGCTGAAGTGGGTCTTCCTCCGGTGAAGATGCTGAAGAGGGGTTTTGGTGTGTACAGGAGATTGGGTTCCATAGGTGCACAGGTTTGGAATTGAGGGATGCGATGATGAAGAGAGAGGAGAGGAGAAGGGAAAGGGAGTTTCGAAAAGAGAAGGTAGAGTTGGAGAGGGAAGCCAAGAGGAAAGAAGCTGAGTTCAGAAAGGAGAAACGAAGGAGTGAGAGGGAGGAATGGTTGGAGAATAGAGAATTGGAATTGGAAGAGAGACAATTGACCTGGGCACGAAAGGAGTTTGAGAAAAGGGTAAGGTTAGAACGAGAACTGAACGAAGAGCGAAAATGGAGGAAGAGGATGGAGGAGAAGATGGAGGAAGAGGAGATGGAGTGGAGGGAGAGGATGGTAGCTTTGCAAGTTGAACATGAAAAGCAGATGATGCAGATGCATGCTGATGCGTGTCAGAACCAAATGCAGATTCTTGGAATCACGGCTCGACTTATTTGTCAATTTTTTGGTTCAGCAAGTGATGCATTAGGTGGTGGATTGGGGGCCTTGCCTCCTCAAGTATTGCAGAATTTGCAGCATACAGACGGATTGGGTGAAAATGTTAAACCTGATGCCAATTCGCCTTCAGAATTTATGTAAACTGTACCTTTTTAAGTATGAACTCTTCATACGCACTATGTATATAGGTCGGGGCAACTGATCTTTCCAAGATCTGGAAAGACGGATTCTTGTGAACGCAGTTACTTAATGTGGGAAATGGGAATAATCTTTCCAGATTCATTCAATTTCAGCTTTGCCTTTACGTTTTAAGGGGTGATCCAACTTGCTAGCTGCCTGGACTGATCTTTCACAAGTGTATCACGGTTTACTATTTTCTTGGAAGGATGTCTTCAGTTATGGGGCAGTGTAAGGGAAAGGTTGATCATATCCAGGCTTAAATCACAAATGGCTCCAAAGAAGAACGACCCAAGCTTGAGGTTCATGAGTATGTCACAATTTTTATTTTTTAATACATTATTTAATTAATGGAAAACTTGCCAAAAGAACAATTTATTAATCTTTGATAATGAAGAAGCTACCTCTTTTTACGATTCACTGTTTTATTGAGATGTCTGGCTAGTGTCTGTGAAATGCATACGTTGTCTGGATTTATGTTGCCCTGTTATGTTTCACTGATGAGAACGGTACCGCGATTGTTCTGCCACCATGCTTTGTAAATGTTTCAGCATAATTGTTGAGACCCTTTAGTTGAAATGAAACTTTGCAGGGGAGCTGATTGTCTTGTTTGTCCTTGTAATTATTGGAGTGGTTTTCTTCCTTTATATTAGCTCTTTGATAATTCTCGGACGTGTGCATTGATGTGAAGCTTGTAAAAATAACGAATTGTTCAGAAGTATGATGAAATGCATGAGATATTTGTCTTTCATCGAATTAGGCCAAACATCTAGGGTATACAAGTTGGAGCTTGACTTTAGAATTAATGCTGGGGAAAAATTTGGCATGCTTTTTTTGTTGAGTTGTATTATAGGACATGGCAACACTCGAGTGATAACTAACCACAACAGGAGTGGCAATCTTTTTGCCTTTGGTTTTGTGGATAAAAAAGAAGATTGTCACTGTGAGACGATTCTGTTAGCTGGTAGGACGATATTATGCTCCCCTGACCTTGTTATGGTATATTGTTAGTTTGGGCATCTTGTATATGCTGCTAGGGAAGCCACTTTTGAACGATTTATCTTGGAATTTTGCTAGTGATGTTGCTAGGAAGCTATGAAATTAGGGAATGGAACTTCACACGCACTTGGGACCTGCAATAGTTCTTTAATTCCCAAAACGTCTGTTTTGTTTGGCAGATTATCAAAATGTAGGTATTTCGTGATTGACATTTTGATTCCATCGCTTGTGGCGGTGTGTCAGATATTGCTTATAGTAATAATAGAGTTTGGGCAATAGAAGTGCTGTTGTTATGGATAAATTACATTCAGGATCGTGATCTGTGATTGTGCAAACATGTGTCATACAATAGACAGCCAGGCAAACTGAAGCTATCTGATAATTTGACCTTCTTGACTTCTTGTGTTGAGCTCTATAATATCAGCTTTCTCTGAGCTTGTACAGCATACGCAGTTATGTCTAAGGAAAGCTCCTACAGTGATATTCAGGGAACCTTTTGATGTTGATCTCATTGTTTAAGTTCGTTTACTGAAGCTTTTAGGTTACGAATGTAAGCAGTTGAATGATCCAAGACTGCAGTGAAATTAGAGGAGTTATCTATCCAGACTGCTACCCAACACGATGTAGGCCCCCCCCCCGGGACAGAACAACATGTGTAGAATTGAGTGTTCACTGTTTTTCTAGTATTGAAGTGCAGTAAGTCGGTGGTTCTTGATATTTCCCCACAAATAATTAGGATATACAGGAACGTTCTAGATTGTCTATTAACGAGCTCCTCATATTGACACCAAGATTTGAATATACATCTTTATGAGATATGAGTTGCATGCTTTGATGGACTAATATTTGTGGGTGGTGAATATTTATTATTAATTAATGGCATTAATTTTTCTCTTCTCATATTATATTTTGAAGCTTTGGATTGTTATTTTACTCACAAAAGGACAGAGAAGAGGGAGCTTGAGGGGTTTGAGACGGGAAGAAACATGAACAAATGAAGGTTGAAGACTGGGAAGATTGCTGTGAGGGAACGCTTAGTTACCAAAAGTATACTTGGGATCAATACTATGCATTTTGTTGAGAAGTACCAAAATTTGATTCGGTCATTAGTTTTTTCATTACTTGTATATTCTTTCTAGAGAAAACGACTTTGCAGGTATGTATACTTGCTCTCAATTTCTAATTTGATATTTATACCTTTTTTTTTCCTTGATTAAATTGTTTAACTTTGCTTTGTTAATACCGCTAACGCCTGTAACTATGATCTGTTAGTACTGTTACCCTTGTACAGGGGTTAACAATAGTAATAGAGCAAAATTGAATTATTCGATTAAGAGTACCAAATTAAAAATTAAAAAAAAGTATAGGCATATGTTAAGTGGTTTACTTTTCTTTTATTTTAGTTTGATAATTAGCCATTATATGCTTTGGACTGTTAATCTTGTGGCATTTTGGAAATTATCCTATTTATATAATTTTTTTACCAGAATTTTGTGATTTAGAGAAGTCATAGAGGAGAGATGAGTTTCTTCTAACATTGCACTATTGCAGCATGTTGACCCCATTATCGCGGCCATGTAAAGGGGTGTGTGTAATGGACGTGATAATAGATGAAAGCTGGATTTAAAAATTGGAGAATCGGATCACATTCTAAGGTAACCCTACAAGCTAGCATGGTTCAGTCTCATCTCTAATATCAGTCAATATCAATTTTTGTTTGGTGATACAATATCAATATTTTTATAAAATTGCAATAAAGTGTAGAAGTTGAATTATTTACAAAACTATTGTGAATGGTATAGTTCATTTTGTGTTCTGTGTAAATGTCAAATGTGTAGGATTCACGCTAGTTTTGTATGAAAATTTTGACCTTTCTAGGAAGTTATACTTTTATCATATTGATTAAAATATCGATATAAAATGTTAAATCTACAACAAGCGACCTTTTTTTAATAAATTTTATACTATGTATTCGATTTCATATATAAGATGTATTGTTCACAAGTCATCAATGAGGCTTATATTGCGCTTCGTGCATCTCTCTCTCTGATGTTATTGTTATTTTCTTCTCTTTTCTGATGGAATTTTTTTCCTCTGTCTTTTTGAACTTTCTATCAGGTTATTATTTCTTACATACACTGTATAAAATAATTTTTATTAGTATAAATATGATAGGTTGATTATAAATATTGACATGTTTTTTTTGTTAGGTACAAGTATTTTCTTATTAAAATAATTTTTTTGAAATATTATCAGGCTAAATATGAATACTTGTTGATGAAATTGAAACTAATTTTTTTTTTAATCCAACTTGTGGTTAAATGTTGACATGTTGATTAAACGAAAATTAAAAAACTTGGTCAAATCTAATGCCAAACCCATCTTGGGTTTCAGACTTTCTGTAGTTTTTGAACAAATTGGGTAGGCTAAAATTCCACCTAAATTCAACCTATTTAGACTCCCTCTTTTTCTCTCTCCCTCTCTTTTAAATGAGGACTGAATATCAATTAATCACAAAAGGGAAAACAAATCATTGTCCAGTCGGGTCTTCATTCATCAACTTATGATGAAATATGATCAAAGACGCAATAATTTTTTTTTTTTCCTATTTTATGAGCTAACTTGGTCAGGTGATCAACCGCGTTGTTATCTATTCTATGACTATGATCAACTACCATCCCAATCTCTACGAAGAAATAATCTAGCTTTATTAACAAGATCTTTAAAAAGGATGTGTTGAAGCACACCTCCAACTCTCTCTCGCTACATACGTGTGGGGATAGCAATGGATCTTTTTTTTAAAAAAAAATCCAAATTAGATTTATCATTATTATTATTATTATTTGCTAACGATCTATTATTCTTTTTCAATTGATAGGTAACGAATTTGTTTAAAAAAGTCAAAAACCCGCTTAACCACATCTAAACCACTTCATGGCGAATTTAATTCTAATTTCAGAAAACACAATAAACTAGATATGTCTAAATTATGCAAATGAGCCATACTATTTATAAATTATTATATATAATATTATTCCTTATAAATTATATATTATGTGTTTATATATTAGTGTTGATGGAAACGACAACTAAACCAATAAAAATTGAGACAAATAAGTTTATTATGCCATGAAGCTTTTTTCTCACATTTTACAGAGTTTGAAAAATAAATTATAAATTTGTAATATTTATGACCTGTACATGGTACAATTTGTCAAATATTTTATATTTGAATATTGATATTTATCAGCTCATATCACATCATGAAGGTAAAAATGTTAACACCTTTATGTGCTACGCACAACACCATAGAGTAAAAATTGAAGCGCCAGAGGCACTGGTTGAATAATTATCTCATTGCTTGTAAGGGTTGGCACAAAGTAATATTTTTTTTTACTAGGAATATGATATCACAGCCAAATAACTAATTTAATAATATTAAATAAGTTATTTAAATTAGTTATTTATAATAAATATATGTTAATTTTTTTAAATTATTTTTTTAATCATCTGTATCGAAATTATTGCTTAGTTAGAACTCCTTATAATCAATAAAGATTTTTTAAAAAATTACAAATTTAAGAAATAGGGTAGATATATTTAGGAGTAAATTTAACTCTTTTAACTAATCTTTATATTAAGGATAGGAAGTAATAGTATTTTTTTTTAAGTGGTGGAAAATGTTGCCAAAAAAACATAACATAGCCAAAATAAATCAATTTTTTCTTCTTTTTTTTTTTTCCAGAAAAACCAAGTTTGTGTCTGTCAAGGGCTCCACAAATGTACTGTCACATCTATTTTACGCACATTTAAAGTGAAAAGAGTGTTGAGTGTGTTTTATATGGGAGCTATTTGGCTTTACTATTGGTTCCTTCATCCTACATAGGACATAGGAACTTATGAGATAAGATCACCAAGTATCGATATATAATTGGTCCAATATTAAAAAAATGAAACAGAAAAATTGAATTAAATGTTCATCTGTGTGGTTGAATTGTCCCTTTCACGTACTGTACGGAGCAGTTCATGTTCTTGTCAGGAAATGTAAGGCTCATTCGTGTTCATCGGATGATCCTCCCCACTGGCCATTCCCTAAATTTCTTCGTCTCACGCCATATCAACAGATATATATGTTTGGGTGGATAAGCGTGAAAGGATACATAAAGCGAAGCAAAACTGTTAGTTATATGATATGAAATATCTGTATATGACCAACCATTCCCCCTGAAACTGCGTGGTTCGTTTCACTGTATGCATTAAGATTGTTGTATCCCTATAGCAAGCTGCTCAAAAGAACTATCTTTTATTAGCTAGCTGGAAGTTCTATTTAGTTTTAAATATTATTCTGATACTTAATATAAAAACTAATTATAAATTAAATTTGGTCCTAATTAAATATAAAATTTTAATTTACTTTGTTTTTTCAAATTTGTAATTCATTCTCGAAAATACTCTTATTGATTACGCACGTCAAAGGATTTCCATCTAAGAGTAATCATGATTAAAAATGATGTTTTAGAAAAATCAACTCATATTTATACAAATAACTAATTTAACTAATTTTCTTAACCTATTCAAATTAGTTAATTAGTTTTTATATTAAAAATTGGAGATAGTATAAGATCATCTGATTCCACTTTATCTCAACATTTATTCATTTTGCTCATAAGTAATCCTTATATATGGTAATTACATATGTTAGGAAATTTTCATTAAGGGATATAGTTTTAATGCCCATGATTAATTTGTTCTTACTAATTTCATAATCTTTTTATTGTTTTTGTTTCCTATACTTAATATCGCGGTTAAAATATAAATATTTTGGAAAAGTCAAAAGTGACACAAATTTTAATATAACAATGTCAAATAATCAACTTTTTTTAAAAAAAAAGATTCATTATTATTGTTAATAAATACCACCTCCGGTCCTAATTATAAAATATCGTTTGTAGTCTACAAATAAGATCTTATAATTACAACAGGAGGTAATAGTCAATAAAAATTATAATCAGTCAGTTACTAAAATATTATCACTAATCTTTACTGTAAGATCACACTTGCACCCTCCAACAAACTAGATTTTATATTAAGCAACCCACATTAATTGTTGGATCTTTCCGTTTAACGCCTTATGCTATTTGAATAGCGGTTCGCCAGAGCTAACTTTCCTCACAATAATAGCTGAGATTTCGTGCACATCTATAATGACGTGCAAATTATTTTTTATGGTCCAATATAAAGACGTGTAAATTAAGTATGTACTACCTCTTGTCTATAATATATAACTAATTTGAGTAGATTGAAAAAATTAGTTAAATTAGTTGTCTTTCTTAAAATATCCTTACTAATCAAGTGTATTAGTTAGAATTACTATTTGATGAAATATTTAACATGTGCAACCACTATAAGGACTACTTTGAAAAAAAAAATAAATCAATATGAGAGACAAAGTGAATTGAGGATCTTATATTCAGGACCAAGCTGAAAGTCAAACCAACTTTTATATTAAGAACTGGAGGTAGTATATTTTATTAATTTGAACTACTTACGTTTGATTTAGATGACATTATTTTTATATTCTAATTATAATTTAAATTATCATATTTTTCTAGAAAAAAATTCTAAATGATTTAGATTTTTATAATTCATCGACGTAAGGACAAGTCTTGTAATTACAAAAGTATTTATAGATTAGTCGCTTTATATTAGATGCAGGATTTATATTTTAAATTTCAAATTATCATATTTTAAAAAATAATAATAAAATACCAACTACGTGGTCTGAGTCATCCAGATCTTCATGGAGGAAATAAGATAATCTTCATTTAAGCCTTTATATATGATACACTAACATCACAAAATAATCAGAAATGAACTGTTTTTTTCCCGCATGCTTATGGCCATACCAACATGATAGTTATCTTGAACACACAATAATTTATAAATTTCTGGAATTAGGAAATGAAATGATACTTGAGGGTCTGTTAGATTCTCAGCCAGGTGCTTCCTCAGTTTCGGTAACTGCAATGGCAAATATTTATAGTATAAGTCATCTGAAAAATTCCATGAGGGATTCAATTTCATCCTTTTCTGATGTCAAAAAGCTGGTTTGAGATCAGAAGAAAGTAACATGTTACGAACTCAGACACACACACACACACACAAACACTGCTCATGTCCATTTTCAGTACTTTTTCTGCAACGTATCGATGTCTATACGTACATCAGGATCAAGACTGGGCACTTTGGAACAGGTGAAATTAATAACTTGATAATAATTGATAATCGTTTTACTTAATATAGAAGAGGTCAAGCCACAGAAGAAGAAAGTGTTCGTCCTGGATGGTAAGATTATCTGATAGAGAATGTGAGAAAGAGAAAAAGACAGTGACATGGGAAATTGTAAAAGAAAAGAGGAGCTGACCAGTTACTCTGCTGCCATCTTTCATCTTTTCGAAACATCTGTAAAATCAGAAAAGGGCACGTTCATCCATGTATATATAGAACCCATAAATATACACGGTTCTCAATATTGGACGTCAAGATCACTTTGAAATATCTTTTTTTTAGTCTATAAACTGTGAGCTCAATCCTAATTTTTTTTAATAATACATCTAGTACGACAATCTTATTTTTTAGTACATTTAACACGTATATATTTTTTTTTAGTTATATCTAGCATTTTAATCTTTAAGGTATTAGATGTACTGAAATTAAGATTAAGATGCTGGATGTATAAAAAAATAAAATCAGGATACATGTATCACAAAGAAGACCAGGTGCTGGATGCATCTTTATCCAAAAATAAATTTAAAAAAAAAAAGGCATTAAAAGAGGCATGGGACTAGACTCAAATGTCCATAACAATAATCTGGTTTAGGCTACACACCAAGTAGGATGGATTTGGAACGCTAATAATATGGACCATTCTGCATCTTCGAACGTCTTTTTTTTTTTAACCTTTTATTGCGTGCAGTTTGAAAAATGGTTGAAAAGAAAAATCGTTGGAGGTGTTTTAGATATTATATAAAAAAAGGTTGATATTGGATGCCCCAATGAAGATGGTATATCAAACAGTTTAAAGTCTTCTGAAAAAATGTAAAAGAAGACCGGAGAGAGCATTTAATAAAGTTATTAAATGTGATTTTTTTAGTTAATAATTTATTTAGATATTTGGTTATTATTGATATAGCATAAGGAGAGTAAGATATGTTATTATTGTTATTGTTGTATGTAGTTCATGCGTTGGTTTTTCCAAGTGGATAGTTCTTATGTATTTCAAATGATATGAGGGAGTGGGAAATTAAAAAGGAAAAAGAAAATGAACCTGTTCATATATTATGAAAGGATAAAATTTGTTATCCTTAGATACAACTAGCTGGTGGATGGAAACTGCTGGTTCTGATATCAAGTTTCCCTTTCTATCTGTTTCTGATATTTTCATACATTAATTTAGGATCACAAAACAACGGAACATCATTTTCCTATACCCAGAAAAAAATTTAAGGAAATGAGATTTCGACGTATCCTCATTCATACCTGAACCTATGCTTCTCTGTTCTATAATAATCTATCACCATCTATAAATTTTATTGGCTGTAAACCACATAGCAAACTTAGAAAGCTGGATATTTCCTAATTGCTCCCAAGGTGATGATGAAGAACTTCCTAAAATTGGACATTATAATTTACTGGTTCATGTTCTTAATACAAGACTAGTTCACTAACTTGAGAGATTAAAAAAGTTACGAAATTACTTTAAAATGTTAATATTTATCATTTTTATTCAAACTAATTTGTCTCACTTATAAATTGATATAATATAATGATATATATATATATATAAGTATTTTAGAAAGAATACGTAACATATACTATAATTAACTAATTTAGTAACTTACTTAATCTTCCCAAATTTTTACTTTTATATTAAGGACCGGAAGTAGCATATCATAAAATGGGACTTGAAAATAACATTTGAGTAATTGTAATTAATTAAATTGTATAAGAGTTGTTTCCTAGTCAAAGTTTGGTGAAGTTATTAGAGGAAAGTTCCTGTTAGCTCTAGAATTATATAAATACCCCACATAACATGAAAATCCAACTTTATTCTCAGATCAACAAAATCAGAAATAATATACTCCTCCGGTCCTTAATATAGGATCCAATTCTTGAGTTAGTTTTGATCCTAAATAGAAGACCCATTTCTCATATTTATCAATTTTCTCTAAATTACCCCTATGGATACTCCTTCAACCATAATTAAGTATAAGAGAAATGAGGGGTATTAAGAAAGATGACTATGGTATTTTAGGGAAAATGTGCCACTTTTCTTATAATCAACTAACTTATCTAACTTCCTTAATTTAATCAAATTAGTTAAATGGGTCTTATATTAAGGACGGGAGTATATTTTTTATGAAGTTTGATAAATGATCAGATCATTCAAAATGTATAAATTAGTGCGATATACATACACCTTAGCCCTGAGTATATATTAATAAGCATTATATTATTTCCTCAATTTAATTTACTCCAAAATTTTGCGTAAAAACTTACAATTAACTAACATTCCCTTATCGTTGAAAAATAATTTGTGAGCCCTTCTTATTCCTGAAATTGAATCATGGAAATTGACCAGTAACTAAAGTTCAATGTCATGAAAGCACTTTCTCAAAGGCAGATCACAAATTGAAAATGACATTTACTTGACAGTAAGCAAGCAGTACAGAGCCCACCTTATCCTTTAATTTCCGATATTGAATTTTACTCACTTGAGTTTATCCACGACATATAATTCATTATAAATTATAATTTTTTTCTCATTTATCATTCACTGCAATATCAAAATATTTTAAAATTATAAAATCATGAAATAATTACATATAATACCACGACAGATATTAAAGAATAGGGAAAATATGAGTATACGGATTAAAAAATATAGATTGCTATGCCTATGAATTACATTTTGTTATATGAATATATAAGTACAAGGAATCCATTTTGTGTCACAACACAACCTGATGTAAAATAAGGAGGGAGGAGGGGAAGAGAAAGAGGGAGAAAAATAATAATCACCCAAGCCTTAATTAATCTAATTTTTCAAAGGTTAAAATAATCAGATAATTTAGACGAGTTATTCATATTAGTTTTATTGAAAATAAATAATAATTCTGAAAAAGATAATTAATAATGAGAAAATCCAATTAAATCTTAATTAACTTAAGGCATATTCTAGATATCTTTATTCAAATAATCCTGATATAAAACAACCCTAATTATATATAATTTGAAGAATAATGTATTATTTGTTTGAATAAGTTTGAAAAAAAAAATCCAGAACAGTGAGTAAGCCATGCATGCACCCACGCGGGCTAACCCACCGGTCCAAGTCAACCAACCCCCTCTAAGCCCTTCCCGACATGCATATATCTACCCTCCTCTTATGCCCTTCTCTCTCTCTCTCCCTCTAAAGCCACAGCCATAGTTTTCTGGATTATTTTTGTTTACATCTTGAATGCCAAAAACACAGAGAGGGGGAGAGAGAAGCTTGTTGCTAGCTAACTGCAGATATAGAAAATTAGGAATGAGAAAGCCTTGCTGTGACAAAGAAGACACCAACAAAGGAGCTTGGTCTAAACAAGAAGACCAAAAGCTCATCGATTACATCCAAACCCATGGCGAAGGTTGCTGGCGTTCCCTTCCCAAAGCTGCAGGTTTCATCTCATATGATACTTTTTCCTTTTGTTTTCTCCATCTTCTCTCAAATTTTTTCATTCACTCTTTTTTCTCTGCATTATATATGGCTCAAGTTTCATTTCTCCCTGCGGGTTTCGACTCTGTGTGTGAGAGAGAGAGAGAGAGAGAGAGAGAGAGAGAGATCCTTTTAAAGAAACAATATTTCAAGTTAGCTCCTTTTCTGGGGATATCTAATCTAAGAACTGCTAATATACTGGCCTTAAAATCTCAGAACTTATTCTACTACACAAACACACACCATGTTATGTACTGAGAAATCAAAGGAATCATCACTATAAATATATATATATATATATATATATTTAATTTCCCTGTAATATTCATCTCAGGGCTGCATCGTTGTGGAAAGAGTTGCAGGTTGAGATGGATAAATTATCTGAAGCCAGATATCAAACGGGGAAACTTTGCCCAAGACGAAGAAGACCTCATCATCAAGCTCCATGCCCTCCTCGGCAACCGGTACATACACACACACACACACACAAAAATACACACAAGTCTCTAATCCGATACAAAATCTTAAATTAATATAAAACATAAATTTCATTTGGTATATGTATCTTACCATATTTACTTATCTTACCCATAAGAGTAATTTTCCTGACAAATACATCACTGTTAATTAGTTGGCATACACATATAACTAGATGTGGGTCCATATGAGTTTAAAGAAACAAGTTCCTAATAGCTTTTGTGTACTATATACTGTTAGGTGGTCCCTGATAGCTGGAAGGTTGCCTGGGAGAACAGATAATGAGGTTAAGAACTACTGGAATTCTCACATCCGCAGGAAGCTGATAAAGATGGGGATAGATCCTGATAACCATAAGCTTTTTCATCTTCATCACCAATGCTTTCCTCTTCTTCATCGTCCTCGTACTGATGTTGATAAAGATGATGATGCCCTACCTGTTTCTTCTGCTGCTGCAACATCCGCCGACTCCTTCAAGGAAAAACCTAATTCTTCCAACAACTTGAATCTTGACCTCACTATTGCTTTTCCTTCTGGCACACCGAACCCAAACTCTGCTGAGTCATCCCACAACAATAATACTGCTAAGGACATGGATCAGAGCCAATCAGCTCCAACCCTTCCTCTATTTAACTAGTTATATATATATATATATATATATATATAACTCTTGGAATTATTAATGTCATGTTTAGTTTGTAAATTGTAATTGAAAGTTCAAATATATAGATAGACCTTTATTGTTATTATGTGTGTCTGTGTCTGTGAAAGTTGAGCGCAAAAATTCAGATCCTGTATTTTGTAAATTTAGATGCTTGTTTGTTAGTTTTGTCAAGTGAATTAGGTGGGGAAGTCAACAAAGATTGATCCAATCAATGATAATGATATATTGATGTCTTAAAAAGTGTCGGTTGATGGGTTTCGCTGTTAAAGGGAATGCCTTATTCATGGTACTCTGTAGATATCATTATAAATGCTCTTAAAATTTTGAGATCTGTATGTCCTAACTCTAATTTTGTCTAAACTTTTGTAAATCAGAAGAAGATCATGAACATTACTGAGCACGCAAAAGTGGTTACTAGTTTCCTTGTAATGAATGAATAGATATATACTAACTCTGGCTGTTGACATGAGAGCTAATTTGACATTTAATTTAATTTTAAATATAAATTGTGGTCTACTTTGTTTTTCATATTTAGCTATTTTTTCCAAATTAGTCCTTATAATAATTACATATGTTAAAGATTTTGTCAAATAGTAATTCTAGCTAATACACATGATTAGTAATGATATTTTAGAAAAGACAATACCTATTTATTCCAAATACCTAATATAACTAATTTTTTTAATATACTTAAATCAGTTAACTAACTTTTATATTAAGGACCGGAAATAGAATATGACAAGAAAGTTTGGCTTATTTGGATTCATTATTTTAACATATATAAAGGACCTATGATAAACAGACCGCAATAGCTTTGTAATTTAATAGCATGTAAGCTCCCTTGTGAATATGAGGTCATCCGTCACATGTGCCTATCCCTTCCAATGAAAAAAAAAATACTACCTCCAATCCTTAATATCATATTTAATTTGTCCAACGCTAGTATATGATAAGTGGCCTGGATAGGAAGGTTAGCTCTTAATTAACATGAAAAAGTCTAGCTTTTGTAGAGTGTATGGTCCGAACAGTCCCTTTCTCTTCACATGTGATGTATATGGATAACCTAATTCATACGTTAGCCCAGCCAAATGATAAAACAGGTTTCTTGTGAAGTCAAAGAGTGTTATAAAAATATTTGAGAGTTACCTAAAATCATATAATACTTGGATTTTTTGGACCCTTGGCATGCATCCCAAGACCCCAATCAAAGTGGGACCTGAGGAGATGAGCATTATGAATTTATCCTTATCTAATGATGTGGTTATGTGATACCACCTAAAGCTTAATATAGAACTGGTGGAAAAAAAAAGAAAAGAACTGAATAATTAGTTTGCGGATATTAAAAAAGTTATTTATAATATATGGATGTTATCTTCTCTAAATACTTTCATCAATCGTGTGTGTTAAAACAATCTTTTTGTAAAAACTCCTTAACATGTGTATTCTTTATAGATATTACTTGAGAGTAAAATAGATAAATATATAAGATAAAATAAATTGAGGTTTTATATTTAGAATTAAATTAAATTACCGACTAACTTTTATAGTACTCCTCTGGTCTTTAATATAAAACTCATTTAAAAATTGGGTCTTATATTGAGGACCGGAGGAGTAATAATCAGTGGTAGTATGTCAATATGTATTATGAAATCTAATGAAAGTTGTATTATTCGCAAGTCATAAATGGCGCAACTCATTTAAAATTTTGTGCCAAACATAAAGCTCATAATAAGAGAGACAGTGTGTGTGTGTGTGTCTAAAACTTAGATTAATATTTCTTATACATGAAAACGATGTTTGACCTCGTTAGTTGAAGTAAGAGAGACGTCCTTGGGAAAACGCTTCCTCCATTTTAACTTATAAGATGTTTTTGGAATAAATTGTGAAGACTAAATGACCCTCACTAAATTTGATTAAAAATACCCCTCCTTTAACACCAACCTGTAATTAACTCATATTTGAGTAATGAAAAGTAATTCATAGGCATAGCAAAAAGGAGGGGGGAGGGGGAGGGAGAGAGTGGTGAAGTCAGTCAACCTGAGGGGTCCTCCTACTTTGCTCGTTTCTCTCTTGAGCTGACTATTCAATGAGATCGAAGAATAAAGCACAAGATAGGAAGAAATAACAAAATGGAAAATGCAAGAAAACTCTCATCATTATTTAATCTTGCCATACTTTCCATTTCTCGTTTTTTCTCTTTTACTTCTTTTTTTGGCCTACTCTTTTACTTGTTTGTTCGAATCTTAGAGATAGGCCATATATATTTGCAAATATTGGAGCTCTATTATTGTTTTCTAATCATTTAAAACTATCCAAAAACCCCAAATTTTTGGAAAACCATGATTTGGTGGTTTGAACCACCGTGGTTTTGAAAAAGGTCAAAAAAAATTTCGCTTCTAAGAGCTAAAAGCTAATGCTTGGAGTAATTATTATAGGTATCGGAAGGATGGGATTGAAATTCCAAAGTTACAAGACATCAATGGTGACCTAATAACACGTGGACAAACAAGTGCATGGGTGAGTATGGAGGAATTCTAAATTTCAAAACTAATTTACGTTGTTTCATATTTTACAATAATCATTATATCATGGCATCTCATGTTTATAACCTTTAAAATATTCATTTTTCTAAAAACATATTTAATTTTATATTTTTCAAATATACATACACATACTAAAAATTAATTAATTATATTTTTCATATATCATTTATTATGTTGGCAAAAAAATTATTAGCGAATTTATTACTTCAAATAAAAATATAAATTAAAGCTTATCTTCTATGTAATTATCATATTAACTTATGTATTTTTTGATAATTTACACATAAAAAAAGTATTTCTAATAATAACTATCCAAACACTCTCATTTATCAAAACTATTTTTTTCTCAGAAGTTATTCTTTCAAAATCTATTCTCAAAATCACTTTTTTTTTTTTCAAGAAGCTATTCTTTAAATTATATTTAGATTTATTCAAACACCCCAAGTTGCCGTTTTGGTAATTATTGTGGATTTGGGCCTTCCGGGCCAGATGGACCAAAACGCTGGACAAGTTTCTTGGGCCAACCGAGCCCATCATAGGTACTGTGTCTTGTTTTCGGCCCAAAAATTACTCAGAGTACTGTTTCTGTGTGAGTTCTTTTCTTTTTTCCCCCAAAAGTGTCATTGATGATAGATCGATGGGGATGATATGATCTTCTTATAGTCATTAATGTTTGAATTAATTAGTCTAATTATGAATTAAAGCTGTCAAGTTCGTTGGATTAAATTAATTAATCCTCTGGTTTTCCCTTCTAATCCGTAGCATCACATCATCAGTAACATAATTATATACTACTGCTGATTTATCCCTAATCCACTTGTATAATGACCTAATCCATTGACAAATTCGTCATTACCCCATCAGAGATCTTCTATATCTAATCATCCAAACTTTTGAAAAATTAAGTCAAAAGATATGAACAGTTATTAATTATTTTTAAATAGCAATAAAATCAGTATCAAATTATTTTTTTAAAAAGAAAAACCCTGCCCTTAGATTATTAAAAAAGTTACCATCACAGTATATTTCAAAATTATAATATTTAAATTTCAGGTAATAATTTACTGAAAACGCAGCAAAATTTTCTATTTAACTTTAGTTTTTCCTGCATAATTATATTGAGTATAATCAAGTACTAATTAAATAGTGAGAATTATTATGATTTGTACAAATTTTAATTAACTAGAATTGTTTAAACTTTGGTTATCTAGAAACAATTTTCCCAGATACTTTTTTTTAAGTTTTTACATTATTCATCCGTCCCACGCATCACGTGTTGGGACAACTACCATTCAAAATAATTCAGCATGGATGCGTGACGGGCTCATTACAGGCACGTCATTTAATTTCGTTTCAAAGTTTATGTGATTGTAACCTCAAATTATTATTTATTGCAAGAAAAATTACTTATAAGCCGTCATTAATTAGGCCAAAGATAATACTTTATTGGTGTAGTGTTTAGAAATCCCAAAAAAATTAACAACGTAATTGAGTTGAAATCTATATATATTATTTTGATTCTTAATATAAGAGCTAGTTTGACATTTCATTTGGTTTCAAATATAAAACCTTAATTCACTTTATCTTTATATTTATCCTTTTTTTTAAAGATAGTCCTTATAGCAGTTGTATATGTTAAATGTTTTATCAAATAATATTTAAACTAATATATATGATTAACAAGGGTATTTTAGGAAAGATAACATCTATTTATTATAAATAACTGATTTAACTCATTTTTTTAATCTACTCAAATTAGTCAATTAGATCTTATATTAAGGACGAAAGTAGTATTAATTAGTACTCCTCTGTCCCAAATATAAGTATTTACACTACAAAGTGGGTTTTATATTTAGAACCAGATGAGTAAGATATTTCATTGTTATTTTGTTTGAGTTGCTTTGAATATTTTCTGTTTTTTTTCCTGGGCAAATGAGTTGTTTAATGAACAAAACACATGCTGAACCAAATTGATAATTTGAATTTAAATTTTTTGACTAATAAGATAGGAAAGTAAAACTTTTTTTTAAAAAAAAAACCAGAAATAAGTAAGTAATCAAAACGACAAGAGATTATATATGTTTGCTTTTGTCAAAGAAGACTTTGTGCAAGAATTGACGTGATTTGGAATTTTGACTAATAAGATAGGAAAGTAAAACTTTTTTTTCCAAATGATGTATGACAAAGAGTCGTTTACGTATTTGAGAGGATTAATTAGTGTATTCCAAGCTTGATTGCATTACAAATTATTCTACAAATTAAAGTTATGAATGATGCATGCAATTTGATTACTGATATACATCTGTACATTTTCCAAAAAAAAATATTGTTTGAAAAGTGGAAATTTTCTCCTCCAGATATATACCATTGATTTAATAATTGGTATATGACTAGCTCATATAATATACTACCGTCCTTACTATAAGATCCTGTTTGACTTTTATTTTGGTCCTAAATATATAACCCCAATCTACTTTGTCTCTGATATTTATACATTTTTTTCAAAGTAACCCTTCTAACAATGATAGTTCTAGTCAATACATTTGATTAGCAAGGATATTTTAGGAAAGACAACACCTATTTAGGACAAATGACTAACTTAACTTACTTTCTTAATCTCCTCAAATTAGTCAACAGGCTCTTATAATTAGGATGGAAGGTAGTATATAACTAGTAACAACGCAATCTATATATAATGAATTATTCCCAAAAAAAAAATTGTTCCCATTAATTAAGAAGGTAATAATTTCGTGAAACAGAAGTTTTATACAAAAAAGAATATATTAACGGTTGCCTTAAATCATGAAATGTGCACATTTTATATATATAGTCATTATTCACCATGTGTGTGTATAAAATAAGAAGAGTTTGAATCCAATTAATTTTGTTTAGTCTACTTCTAGAATATGTTCTCAAAAAATCAAACAATTATCATAACAAGTCTGATATAAGCAATTAATTGCATGACAAGTTGTTTAATTAAACTGGTCTAACAAGCAATATATTTTGATTTATCTCTGTTGACTTAATCAGTAACTTTCGTAAAACCTATAAATAGCCCGATAATTACGTTAGGGAAAATTTTTAATTCTGCGTGATTCAATAATGTAAATGACAATGATTTATGCATTAGGTTCTTGCATCCTCATGGGTGCTAATTAATCCGAATTTGCGTGGTTCTAATATTGGGCTTGAGGATGCCATAATCTACATCTTATTTTAAACTGTCCAGATAAGATATGGAAACTATATTTTTTTTCAATTCTAATTTTTGCATTTTCAAGGTGAAATATCAATTTTTTTATCCTACTTTATTTTCTTCATCATTTGAAATAAACAAATGTTCAAATCTTATTTTTAAAAAAATATATTCCATTATTCAAATCTTAGTTTACATGCCCACATTTAGTGAAACCCACGATCTCTAGTTTCAAGTTAAATGATGAGTTAGTTAAAGCCTAATTTCAGTGATTTGAATGAAGTTAGCCTTGCTAATGAAGGTAACTTAAGGCGAGGGAAGGTGATATAAACTATATATAAGAGGGAATTAATACATGAGGGAGGTAGAATTAAGATAGAGTGTAAGATAATAATATTGATTACTAAGATAATTATAATTAAAGTAAAAGTTAGTTTGAGCGTGACACAAAACTATAAATGTTGCTAGTATATTACACATTTACCCACTGTCAAAGTTTTTCTTTAATTTGGTAGCTTTCTTCTGTGTCACCAAAACTTATATATAGTATAGCTATTATTCATCATGCATTAATGTCGCTTGATTTTGGGATTGTTAAATGGCTAATTGTTAAGAGTTTGATACTTTTTAAAAAAAATCAAATTAGTTACAAAATTTGTCCTTAATTAATTTAGCGACATAATTTCGAACACATTTGATAATGTTAAACCCATTAAATTTATTGAATTTGAACATGAAAATGTTTATTTAAATTGTAACTTCAAAGTGTTGAGATATTTTTTTTGTCACTTATTGTCCTTTTTTCCCATCTACCTTACTTTTATTTTTACTATTTTTGTCTTGTACTATTTCTTCAGTAATTTTCTCCTTAAGTCTTTTTTCTTTCTTAAACCTTACGCTGTCATTGTTTCTCTTCTTTCATCACCATTTGTTTGATATTTCCTTTTATTTTTAACCTAAAAGAGATTGAACTGAGATCATCTAATTACATTTGATTTCAGTCTTACTAAGTTAGCCTCAAATGACTTCTAATTTAACTTTGAAGGTGTCGACATACTTATGAAATTTTTCCTATATTTTTTACAGTGGTTTGGTAAAATATACTCCTCCGGTCCTAATTATAAGACCCTTGACTTATTTGAGGAGATTAAGGTAAGTAAGTTGTTTTTATAATAAATAAGTGTTGTCATTCTTAAAATATCCTTACTAATTAAGTATATTGGCTTAAACTATCATTATTAGAAGGATTATCTTGAAAAATGCATAAATATAAGAAACAAAATGGATTGGGTCTTATAATTAGGACCAAATAAAAAGTCAAATTGGGTCTTATAATAAGGACTGGAAGAGTAATAAATAAATGAAAACGCGGTAACATGCAATATATTACTTTTGATCGGATATATAGAACAACTAAAAGTACTATGAAAATTTTCAAAATATTATAATGAATACAGAATAGTATTTGTAATTAAACTCTCTATAGACGTTTTTTTGGGCAGATTGTCGGTCACAAGTTTTTACGTATTATGAGATAAACAAATATACTTTCAAAATGTTATTCTTAGCATTTCAATTCATTGATATATTTTGACACTGTTTAGTGATAATTCATTTTATATTTTTCCCATGTAACTTTATTATGCATAAAAATGTTATCATTGAGCTGATTATTCACTAACTATTCAACCACTAAGAAGTATTTTATCCAGACATGTCTAATTTAAAAAGAATTTTTAGGTCTTAAATCGTAATTTCCATTGTCGCATGTGCTACTTACAATTTGTTTTTATTCGAATTTTTAAATATGCAGGGAGTCGTTAGCCTCACTCACACACAACACACGGGAATCTTCTGACTTCACACTGTCCTTTTTCATTTTCCCAGAAAATAGTAGCAGTAGTTAGGATCAGAAAATGCATGTGAATATGAAAGAAAATCCAGGATAATGAAATAATCAAACGGCAGCAACAAACAAGAAGATGGTTCTGTCGGTCTTCCAATGTTTTCTTTGGGGCAAAAAAAAAAAGCACAAATGATTATCCCCGTGATTAAGCTAGCATTTCTTATTCTATAATAACATAGTGCGTAAAGGTGCATCCAGTATTCTGATCTTATTTTTTAAGTATATCTAACATTCTAATGGTGCATTCAGTACTCGATCAGAAAATATATATGTATAGATGCATTGACATATAGTCCATTTATAGATAAGTACGTTTTTTTCTATCATTCACCCATGTGTGGACGCAATTAATTTAGACATTGCAGCTAATTGCAAAAGTTAAATTAACTGTAAAGATGAATTCATAGAAATGCATGTTTGAAGCCCCCCCCCCCCAAAAAAAATCATCTCCATAGGTAAGCGTTTTAAAAGCGAGTTACAGCGTTGACATTTTGGGGTTGGTAGAATAGAACCATTTGAACTCATTGAAAGTGTTTTTGGTGACATCTTTGACTTTCTTACAAAGTGATTTCGGTGCAAATAAAGACTCCACCTACGTACCAAAACTCACACAAATTTTGAAAAATGGACGTTATAATAACAAGCTTCACCTAATTAATGCAACTTTCATTATTAGTTTAATTAATCACTTGTGAAAAGAATATACTTACTTTGGTTAAGGTGAAATTTTGACCATAATTTTATTTTTTAGGTGCAAATTTGTCCATGATCTTTTTAGTGGTACAATTTTGACCCTATTTTTTTGTTACAATTTTGCCCCTGAAGAGCAAAGTTACACCCAAATATTAGGGATAAAATTACTTTTAAAAAAAAATTAGAGGCAAGATTGCACCTGAAAAATAAAATCAGGATTAAAATTATACCACTAAAAAAACCAACAACAAAATTGTAACTGAGAAATAATATCAGGGTCTAGATTGCATCTTAACCCTACTTATTTTACAATTTCAAAGATTCAAAACCAAACTGATCTGAGCAGACACTCAAGAATATTGCATCTCTGATAGAAACCAGAAACCAGAATGATGTCCGGTATGATAATCATTCTCTAAATATCGTGCTACATTTGACCCAACAAAAAATCGTGCTACATTAAACGTGATGAATTGTTTTGCAGAACTTAATTATGATCTATACTTCATCATTTGTGGATAGAGACTAGAGAGCGATGGTCATCATGACTGGGATTTTCTTAATTAATTAATTAATTATCTGAAGACATTCTCTTAATCAATTCAGTTTAATGTACATATATAAAATCTTCTGCTCGTTTCACTTTGTTAAGAAATAATAATAAGAAAAAACACAGACGGTGGCAATTTATTTGTAATTTGCACTCGAGTGATATGCTTATCATAACGGAACATGGGGTCGGCCAAAAAGATGGAATTGATTACTAGAATGGCTGTCAATATTGTAATTTGATTTAGCACTTAATTAGAAATTAAGAAGAGGTTACTTAAGTTGACTTTTGTTATGTTTAGTGAGGCTTCTACTAATATAAGTGTGTCAACTGATCAAATATTTTTTTAAAAAAAAAAATTTATATCAAAAGGCTTATTATATCTTTAAAATTTTACATTAATTTTTTGAAAAAATATACTTTTACAAGACCCTTTTAACCGAATAATATAATTTAATATGAGAAGTTAATAATGTGAAATGAGTTTTGTATTTAAAGTAATATACTAAGGATGGAAGGAATTAATTATCTTTAAAACATAAATATGCAACAAAATGCTCTACTCATAATAAGTTATGTGCCGCTTCATAACGTACATTTCATATAATGTAGAGAGCCCATGTCTAGCTTTGATGGTAGTAATTTTTGGTACACCAACTAGTTTTCAAAAATTGTCTCCATAACTTGAGACTTTAACTTGATAAAGAAGCTGCGTACATCTAACCACTTGGACTAGTTGTTATTGCTTAGTTTAACATTTATTTTAATTATTATTAAATATAGTTATGGTTTTGAAGAGTTTGAATTTTTAGATAGAAGTATAATTTCCCCTTAATTTATAAATTTAATTTAATAAATAAGCATGTGTTTATTTTGGTAGGGTGGAGTCGCCAAAATCGATTTCTTCAAAGGAGACGTGTATGCATTAAAATTCAGAACTTTGTATTGGTCCGTTTCTGTCTTCTTAATCCAACGACTTTGTCCAATCTCCCATCAATTATCCAACGGTCTTATTTAATTCGCTTGCACCCGTTTAATCTTCTTATCCTAGTTGTTTGGAAGAAAATTAATGTAGCTACCTAGACTAGCTACACTTGAAATTGTATTGTAAAGTGTCACATTTAACAGGTTCCAGCTTCATCGAGTACTATAAAATATTTTTTTATATACATTCATCATTCTAAAATCTTTTGTAATTTATTTAATATCTTAAACTATTTTATTGTATAATTTGCCTTTAAAATATTAACTTTTTAGAGCTCTTTTTTCTTTAAAATATTTTTAGGAGCAATTTTAAGGTATTGGACATATAAGAACAAATAATTTAAGATGTTGGATAAATCATGAGGTGCTTTAAAATCACTTGGGCTGAATAATCCTATTTAATATAAAAAAGCACTCCTCTGCGTTCTACTAAACTATAATTTATTATTAATCAGATTTATTAGCATATTCTGGCCAAAAAAATTAAAGGATTTATTAGCCTAAGATCATATGAGTAGTTCATCGATCTTTTGCCAGTTTTAAGGTGCAGAGCGAACTTCTTTTTTTTGGTAACAGAACTTTTTTTTTAAATGAAATGAGAAGATGATCACAATTCAGAGAGCCTTTGACTGCTTTTGACAGGATTCCAAACTATAGTAAAGGCATCACACCTCGTTTTTGCTACTGTTTCTGTGATCAATAAAGCCATACATTTTTATAATTAATTGCTATTTTAAAATTTCAACAAATTCTTTCCCCCTATTTTGACCTTCATCTATTTCCCTTTATTTAACAAAGAAAAAGTGTTCAAAATAGAGCTGCTCTATTAAATTAATGAGAGAGTGCGCAAAAACCCGAAAAATATTTCAAAATGGAAGGAGTAGCACAGTATTATATGCTTGCTCATACATCTACTTCCAATCTCTTTCAATTCACTGCGTAAGTAAGTATCAACGATTGGCTTAAAAGACATGAATGAGAATTTCAATTGTTAATAAGCAGTGTAAAATATTGATTAGGAGAAAATTTTAATCCACTAATCTCTGCCCTGAATTCTTAACCACACTTACACGTATTGATCTTAAACATCATCGGCACATTACATAAGCTTCCAAAACAAAAGAAAAGATAAAACAGACTGACAATAAGTTTTTTATATTTATTACGTCAAGTTCTCCAATTATATATAATCATATCTTCTGTTTTTGAAATATTATCATATAATTGTAATCTCAAATGAAACATAATCAAACAAATGACCATGGGTGATTAGAGAATTCGACATAATGGATATAAGAAACTTTCTTAAGTATTTTTCAAAAATTGCTAATAAATAATAATTTTGTAACTTAATCACATGAAAACTTTTTTTTATAAATAAGAAGATGTGTGTTACATCATGCTTATGAACTCAGGCTTAAGAACATTAATTGTCAATGATCTTGTAATTTAATGAAACAAAAACTTTCATATAATTAGAAGATCACGAGTTTGATTTCATTTATAACATTATACGACTAGTAGACGAAAATAGGCAATTAATAACCAAGCACGGGAGATAAGAGTGATGAACAGATAAAATAAATGGAATCACAGATGCATATTAACGTCAAAGGAAAAGTCAATATTGGACAGAGCCAAATGCATGTGAGGCAAGGTATAATCAACTCTCCGACATTGACGTTACATCCTTTTGTTAAAGCTGATGAACTTGGTGGAAAACGTACGTAGCACCCGCCCTCCACCCTTCTTTTTTACGTTCTTATCCTCTTCTTCCAACTGTTTCCTAATCAGCCTTTTCCCTCCGTACTCCTTCATGCACGCCCCCGCCTTATCAATTCATGACTTGGAGGCTGTAAATATTGATCCAAATACTTTGAGTGTTCTCTTGACAAAAATTTAGATCTTAGTTTATTATATTATGAGAGATTAAACCCTTCTGCTATTAGGTTATAAAGCCGTTGACTTTATGACATGTTTAAAATTATACTGAATTTCAACTTATTCTAAAATTAAATAGTCATGCCGTATCTTATATTCTTTCTATTTCTAAATATATAAAAGTTAGATAACTAATTTATAGATATTAAAAAATTAGTTAAGTTAGTTATTTATAATAAATATGTGTTTAATTCTCTAAAATATCTCTTTGATTATTGCCTTATTAATGAAAACCCTCTTATATAATTAATAAGAATAGTTTGAGAAAAATTAAAAATTGAAGAAATAAAGTATAATATAATTTTATATTCAAGATCAAAACAAATATCATAACTAATTTTTATATTTAGAAAACAAAATATATAAATAAAAAACAGAAACAAACAAGCTTAAAGTTTTTTGCACAACAATTTTCTTTATGCACAGGATTTGAATGCAAGATCTTATTTAAAAAGAGAGAGCAATGAAGTTGAATCATGAGATTTGTCGTGTAACTCAGCAGTCACCACTACTTTTTACGTCGGTTCTCCTCTCAACACTGAATCCCTTTTCACACCACCTTTTCCCCATTCAGCATTAATCATTCGTCGAATCCATGTGCACATGCTTTATGAATAAATCATGCATATCTATAAACCCAGCCAGTGAAATAAAAAAGGGCAAAAAAAAGATCCTCCACAGTGTAAACCTTAAACCAGATGTTGTGGCGTGAAATGAGCAGAAACCCCAATATCTTAATTAATAATAAAAAAAAATTAGATGAATTGAAAATGGTAACAGAGTTATTTCACCTAAGAAATGATTGAGAAGGAAAGGGAATAGGATGTGAAAGCTATCTAACGCACTAATTTTTATTTTTTTCAATTTTCTCATGTTGGGAAAGGTTAGATAGGAGGCCTACCCCACATGCATACATTTAAGGTCCCGTTTGGTACGAAGCATTGAAAATGAGGGATTGAGATTGGGATTGCAATTGAAAAAATCATTAAAATAGTACTTAGTATAAATAATTGTTTGTTATATGGGATTAGGTATGCCTATAAAGGTGGGATTGGGGAATACCACTTCCCCCCATGGTATTCTCTAATCCCACATACATGGCTTTGACTAATCTCATATATCAAACAATCTCTTATACTAAACACTCTCTTAATAGATTTTTTCAATTGTAATCGCAATCCCAATCCCTCATTTTCAATGCTTTCTACCAAACGTAACCTAAGTGTTTTTAATTCGTGCTTTTAAATTTGCATAACCCTACCAAACGAAAAATTTGTCCCCTTTTTAATCTCACTTCAACCTCATAATAATCCTCGTCTTTATTCAATGGAATCTCCACCATATTTCCATATTTCACACACAAACACGCACAAACAAGACTCAAATCCCATAAAATCAAATTTTGATTTCTTCAACTTTCCATATCAGCTCACACACATGGCCGTATAAATACCCCGCAGCCTCCGTTCGTTCCTCAGAAAGAAACGCACACAACACAGAGAAACTAACTTCTTCAGAGAGAGAGAAAGAGGGAGATGGGTAACGCCGTTGGACGGAGTAGGAAAGCGAAGGTGTTGAAAGTAGACGGAGAGACGTTCAAGTTGAAGACGCCGGCGAGGGTGGACGACGTCGTCAAGGAGCACCCGGGTCATGTGTTGTTGGATTCGGAGGCGGTTAAGCATTTCGGAGTTCGGGCAAAACCGTTGGAGCCCTACCAGGAGTTAAAGCCCAGGAGAATCTACTTCCTCGTGGAGCTTCCCAAGGTTCAGCCTCCGACGGAACCTCAGCTATCCAGGAGGGTCCGATCCAGTGGGATTCGGGGCATGAATGCTAAGGACAGGCTTGACTTCTTGATGCTCTCCAAGCGATCCGTCTCCGATATCACGTTCGCGAACAATAAGCAGCCGCCGTCGGCCGGCCGATTGAGGGTGCCTGGGCCCGACGGCGATCCCTTGAGAGTTAAAATGAGGCTTCCCAAGGCCCAGCTGGAGAAGCTCATGGAGGAGAGCCCCGACGGAGCTCAGGTCGCCGAAAAGATCATCAAATTGTATATGGCCAATAACGCAGCCGGAGCCAGTGGCGTCGCCGTCGAAGCCCAGCCTGAGCTGGGGGCCATAAAAGAGGCTCAAAAGCCACGAGGGGTATGTAATTATCTCTTGCTATCCCCATCCAACAAAGTCTCATTTTTCAATGGCGCAAAAATGAAATCTCAATTTTTTCTCAAGAAAGAGCACATCTTTGAGTTTTTAATTTTATTTCTCCCAAAATTATTTCTTAATTTGATTCTCTACTGATAAAAAAACATTTTACTCTAATCTTTTCCAAAATTAATTTCATTTTAATGTAATAAATCCCAACAAACTAAAACCATTATAGATACACACACAATTATTAATTTACGGAAGACATTATTTATAATTTTACTTGATAAACAATTTGGTGACATGTTATCACATCTCTCTGAACATGTTATATTAATATAAGGATATTATTTTATTTGATTAATCAAATTAATCAATTATCATGAATAACTGATTGAATGAAAGAATAATGATATGAAAGATTAAATAAAATTAAAGAAAAAAAAAGGTAAAGACCAAAACAAAATTGTAGTTTTGGGTTTGATAATTTGTTGATTGGCTTTTGATTTAAATATAAGACGCACGCATGTTAAGGTGTATATAGCGTATACTTTGTGATGTTTAGGAAGGCAGAGGCCGACATGGCCGTTTTCTCATTCCGGATTTAAAGCAGTGTGTTATTTTAATAAGGGTTTTGTAGTTTGACTCTTCAATAGAATCATTTACATTAAAAAGCACAAATGAAGGCACAAAATTTGAATGCAAGACTTTTGACATTTTCTGATTTTTCGAATAAGAATGAAAAGGAAAAGGCCAGTACAAGAAGCTAACGTACGTTGTAGTGATTGACGGATCAATTTGTTTATGTCTTCTTGGATTCGTGCGTTGTCTGTTTCTGTTTCCTCTGGGAAGTGGAAAAGCAAAAGGTCAAATGTTAGACTCTGTCGAAATTTTCAAGTCGGTGCCTTGTGCTTCTTTGCTAATTTATTAAGGATGCCCACATGAATAATTCGTCCCAAAATCAAAACATCTCGGACTTTGCATTTGAATTGGTAAACTTCTTTTCCATAATAGGACTGAATCTAAATGGGTTTTTTTTGCAGAAACGAGTGAGTTTCAGGCCAATGGAAGAAGGAGAAATACGCGTAGAAGCAGCTTCTCAATAGTAATTGGTTCAGCTTCTCTCTGTTTTGGAGCTTTCGGAAGCAATTGAATTTTTGTTCTGAAATCTTGTAGCTTATTCCCGTTTTTCAGAGCACACTGTATTATACACGTTTAGATATATATATATATATATATATATATATATATATAGTGCTAGCTAGCTAGCTTAAGAATTCAAATCAAGCGTGGCTTCACGGCGGCTTGAGATTGCTTGTAACAGAACCCTGTGAGTAATTAGAAATAGATCAGAGTTATTTGAAGCTGCAATCTTGATTTCCAACTAATATCTCCAGCTGCGGAATCATTCTTTCTCTTGTTTTCTTTGAAAATTTCAACACTATATAATATGGTGTAAATATTTTGTATGAATAATTTAAATATTGTTTAACTCTGGGAAAAAATATGATAAATACCCTGATTTAAGTGACTTGTAAAAACGATCAGTTATCCTTCCCAATATATGCCTTATAAAAGGGATCAGAATGAATATATAATTTAAGGAATAAGTTGCTCTGTTTGTAACTTATGAAGAGGAACTGATCTACTACAAGTAAGTCCCACGATTAATATCGGCTAATATTAGGATTTTGTTAGTGGATAATTTAAAAGGACTTTGATGATGGATGTTTTGAGTTATGAAGCCTATTCTTGTGTCATCAAGCTCTTAGAAAACAATGATGGTGGTGAAAACAGAGGAAATAAGGAAGAAGCAGGGGATGAATTTGAGTGCAATAAAAGGACATAAAAACATGGAGACATCACCAAATGAAGATAAACCTAGGCGAATGAAACTGCTTCAGTGGGAGGAACATGGGCACATGGGTAATGGTTGGGGCAATAGATATTTAGGTGCATCAAACTCCGAATTTGTCAATATGTACAATGAAGTAGATGTTGACCAATCTCCCTCCTCAAAATCCTAACATAATCAAACTTCTCTCTGACATTTTGGGCAAAGGCCCTTTGGGGTTTGGCCGTTGGGGTCCTTTTAGTTGGTAAATGTTGGAGCCATTGGTCATAGATTTGGCTACTTTACACATGAATCTAATATATAAAAGGCATAATTAGTCACAATACTAATAAGCTACACAACATCCGTTGCCCAATAATAATAATAATAATAAGTTACACAACATCTATTCTAATTACAATAAAACAAGGTTAAAGGTCATATTTTTATCCTGAAAGTATTCGCAAAAGAAATGTAGGATTCAAAAATATTTTTTTGTCTTGATATTACTTGGGTAATGTTTAAAAAAAAAAAAACGTAATGTCACTCTAACTGTTAAGACATTACATTTACCATTAAAAAGCTAACTTATTACCTTATTTATATTTTTTAACGGTTAAGGGAATATTGCCCAACATGCCAAACAAGTCTTCCATTCATGAATACTTTTTTTTTTTTTTTTAACACTTTCGGGACGATATTAAACTATTAACCCTGGTAAAATATGGTTTGATTTGTGTGCATGAAAGCTTTTAAAAATTGTTGTTTAACGAGAAGTTGTTGTAAGGGGAAGAGGAACTTCTAAGCAAAGAAAGACAGAGAAACTGAAATAGCATCTCAGTAATAGTATATAATATTTGTAAAGATCGATGCGATGGACAGAAGAAGATAATTTAACGGTTGCTTCTGCTATAATCTGGAAGGCGACTAAAACCCTTTCGTGTTTGATTAACAGTGAAGCTTCAAAGTTTAAGTAGGTCAGGCTTCTCACTGAAAATTACATCACCTTCATCTCAAATCATCCTTGACTATATGTCTTTTGGAAGTTAAGGGTTAGGTCTTATTAAATTAATGCTCCATTAGTTATAAATTAATTATATGTTGCTGTTCAATTAATCATACTTAGATGTACTTAGATTCTCCTGTCTTGTTAGTTAATAGTTGCTGTTCAATTAATTATAGTTTTTTAGTATTACTTCTTGTCTTTAATATAAAAGCTAGTTTGAATTTTAATTTGATCATAAATATAATACTCCAATCCATTTTATCTCCAATATCTATCTATTTTTCTCTTAAATAATCTTTATAGTGGTTGCATATTTAAGGAGTTATTAATATTATCAATTTGTAATTCAAACATATATGATTAATAAGGGCATATTAGGAAAGACAGCATCTATTTATTACAAATAACTAACTTAACTTACTTTTTTAATCTTCCTAAATTAGTTAATTAAATCTTATATTAACAACTGTAGGTAATATATACACACGTCTTCTTGAAAGCTTGAGTTGTATGCAAGTTATTTTTGTGAAACTCAAACCAAATGCAAATAATTTTTTGTGGCATGTTTAGTAAAATAAGGAACTAATGTAAAAGAGAATAAATATTTTTAATTTCTACACGAACATGAAAGTTCGAGAGAATTTGATTACTCGTTCATGTACTTCAACTCTGTATATGACTCTCTTCTTATGCTTCTTGTGGCCTTTATTCAATTTTATTGTCTATAGCATTATTGATTCATTTGAGATGTAAATTAGAATAGAATAGCTAATAAATGTAAGGCGTGGGGAAGTAGAAAGGAGGCAGAGCATTGGCGGGGGAATAAAAATTCAGCAGCCATATCACTTAAGCAATACTCCTCTAGTCTTATTTATAATGTAAAGAAGGAAGTAATTTTTTAGTCTTATTTATACGACAAAGAAATTTTTTTTATATAAATGTATAATTTTACCTTTTATTTAATATTGTGTTGACTATATTTAAATAAGATATAATGTATATTAAATAAGAATAAAATTAAAAAGTTATTAAATTATAAATGAGAGTTAATAAAGTTTAAGGTTTTTTTTGTTTGTATGAAAAATATTCAAAGTGACTTATAAATAAGATCAGAGGAATACGTGAAAAATAAGGAAACAGAGGAAAGGAAAGGGGGAAGAAGAAGCAGCACGTGAAGGTTGATGATTAATAGGGAATATTATGAGATCAAGAATGTTTGATTTGGGTATGTATATAATATGATTAAAGCTCAATTAATTATATAATAATAGTGGTATTATTATTGATGAAGCCAGGAAGGAATGAAGTGTTATTGTAGAGAACGCGGTTGATTAATGGCAAAGTTTGCGAGTTTGAATTCATTAAATAGAAAACTGAAACTCAGGACAGGGAGGGTCCCATTTGCAGGAGAAGTTGAACCCGTGAATGAGAGAATCCACAACTAATCAAAACGAATATGTATTGTGATCAGAGCCTTTATAAACAAAAATATATATGTCTGTATGTATGAAGACTTTATTATATGGTTTAAAGTAATTTGAGGAGGAGATGTGAATGTGATTGGGAGAAATATTTTGGTTTCTTGCATCTTAGTCAACTTGCTTCATTAAATATTTTGTCACTATTCCCCCATTTTGAAGCATTTGGCTGCTGGCTTTATCCCAGGTCCTGCCAATCCAATCACATGCATCCATCTCATTCCAACGCTACCCTTTAGTTAATTAAATGATGAGAAAAAGTAAGGAATGCATTTAATTAACCTCGACATGTATGATTGATATTACTGTGTAGATCATACAGTCATATAGAAATAATGTGCCATGTCAGCCCCAACTAACATCAAATACTCCTTTAAGTGTTGACTTAAGCAAGAAATTACGACTTCAACTTTCTATGAGTATGATAGGCCTGTGAGTTCCTTCCACTAATTGAAAGATAACCAAAAAAAGAAAGAAAGAGTATGTGTTGGAAAAATTAAGCAAGTATATTTATGACAGGTAATATCTGATAACTCACACAATCATAATATATATATATATATATATATCTTCTGTTAAGAGTTCGAACTCAAAACCTCACAATAAAAGAAGTTTTAAAGAAGGTATTCAGTGTCAGTTGGGTTACAAAATTCCAACAACATTGCTGCTTTGTCGAAGATTATTGTCATGCAATTTTCTCTTGGATTATTATCAGTAGCAGTAGTACCATTAGAAAGGGGCCTAAATGAGGCCTTCAAGATTAAACTTGGGATCACCTCTAAGTAGGGCTTTGGCCCATAATCACTACTAAGGTCTGATGTTGTAGCTATTGCCTTCGTACATATTCCGGAAGTTTCTCTTACATGAATTCATTCATAGTCCCTTGCTTTTTCCTCATTCTCTTCAAGTGAATGATATTATTCCTTCTACCTTTACTTACATTTCGACTCTTATTCTCAAAACCAATCTCTCTCTCTCTCTCTCTCTCTCTCTCTCTGCCGACTAAATCCAAATGTATCAGAGCTTGTTTGGATCCATTATCGATAGGTACGTTTATATAAACCGAAATAAAACTTTTCTTATATACTTATCTCATATTTTGTAAATTATAATTAAAAAACTGCGCATAAACTATTCTAAACAAGTCCTCAATAGCTCATAATAAAATCATTCCACATTTGCCAGCTGCAAGTTTCATGTCAACATGAAATAAATTCTCACTTTCTATTATCAAAATACTACCTCTGATCCTAAATGCCCCAAAAGCTAGATTTTATATGTACGATCGGAGGTAGTATAATTTTTTCCTTAGGTCACTTGTAAATACATTTTTGAACTTTCATGCATGGTTAAAATTTAAATTATTGAATTTGTATACTCTTAAAAATATTCACTTTCCCTCTTGATGAAGATGTTGAGAAGGAGGCTGATTGCATGCGCGCTGCCGAAAGAAAAAGTATACACTTCTTTCCCCACCAAAAAAAAAAAAAACAGATAGTAATTAACAAAGTAGGATTCGTGGAGGCTGGAGGGTATATGATTCCTTTCTTAATTCGCGAGCTTAACGTAGAATAAGAAGAAGAGGACTGCATTGGATTATACCTTTGCGGACTATTCGCAATTTAAATTCAAACATTTGAGTTTTCTTCTATTGGTTCCCGCAGATGCAATAAACTATTGATCATTTTCCCACATCCACGGCATATTATATTATGGGTTTTAATTATATATGTATATATATACATATATATATATATATATATATATATGGGATGCCCTCAAGAAAGTTGGTAGTTTCATTACAGTGCCAGAAAGAGAATATTTTTATTTTCAACATTTGGAAAAGAGGCACTTCAAATGGAAGCTTCATGTGTGTAATTATTATGTCCTGATGAGATGGATTCAACTCTCTCTCTCTCTCTCTCTATGTCTGCACACACACACACACACACACACACACACATATATATATATCTTAAAACTAAGGAGGAATATATCCAACTCTTCACTTTATTCAAAGTGAAGGAGGCATTCTATTCCCATGTTTCACTGAGCCAAGCAACAATTTATGCCCCTCTCCCTCCTCTTAGCTCCTTCATTCAACTTTCCCTCCCCCACACTCTCTCTCTCTCTCTCTAAATATTTCTACATAAAGTCTCTCACATTTGTATACTTCCCATTTCATTGTCTCAAACATAATATAAGCCACCCATCGAGCTCATTTGACCCAACTGACACTAAATATTACTTAAGCATCCTTTCGCTGGGCGAAGAATGGGAAATGTGTGTGTGTGTGTGTGTGTGTGACTCCAAATTTTTCTCCCATGCTTTAATTAACATATATACACTATTTCCGGGGAAAATTTTATTTGATATGCCATAAAGAGTAGTGGCTTATATTTTAAACCTCTAAAACACTTTTTTTTAATGAAGAAACTTTACAAGATTATTATTATTATTATTATACGATTAATAACCTTACTTACCCTATGCATGAAAGATGAGGAGGACAAGAAAAGAGGGGGAGAAAAAGAGACAGCTCATATTGTGAGAAAGACACAGAGAGTATAACTCAGAATGGGAAAAAGCAAATATTCTTACATGCCACCACAAGTAAAGATACATATTAATAGAGACTTGTGCTTGTCCCCATGGATGGATCCTTAAACATTCTGGTTCTGAGGTTTCACAAAACTCAGATATTGAAACAGCCCCTCACAACGTCCCCTACATTATTTCCAACAACTTAAAACACACACACACACAACTTCTCTTTCGTTTGTCCCAAACCCACTTAACTTCCAAGTCCCTGTTCTTTCTCACACACAAAATGATATACCCTCACAAATTCATTACACTTTTGTTGCTTTTCTTCATTTCGTGTCCATTTTGCATCAGTGACGACTCCCCTCCGGCGGCTGCTCCACCACCAGCGGATGACTCTGAAATGAAGTGTGGTTCATGTCCTTGTAAAAGCCCGTGTGGCAGCAATGGCGGCGGCAGTAGTGGTGGTGGCGGTGGCCAGGAGCTTCCTATTCCCTCTCCGCCTCCTCCTTCACCACCACCACCATCTCTCACCTATCTTTCCTCCGGCAATTGCGATCAATCGCCTCCGCCGCCAGCACCGAGGTTCATCTATGTGACCGGTGGCGAACCGGGGAATGTGCCGTACCAGACTCAGCCGTATAACTGGGGGAATTATAATTCTTCTGCTCCAAACACACAGGTGGGGTTGCTGGCTTTGGCTGCTAGTTTGGTCGCTTTGGTAGTTTGTGTGGCTTCATCATGAATCTGAATGATGATGAGATGCTATACTAAAATAATTGGTGAGGGCAAAGTATAGCTCAGATATTTAACTTCTTCATCTTTGTTTCGTTCTTAATATATATCGTTTTGATTTATTTAATTTTGTCTATATATGGTGTACTTTTTTTCAATATCCATTATTAGTTGGTCTTGTGCGTCGTTATTTATTTCTTGGTACCAGCTTCTTGATGAATTGATTCATCTTATATTTGATTCGGGATGATTCTGTGATATTCTCTGGTGGGGTAGAAATACAATGTAATTTTCTTTTGTCAATTTTCTATGCATAATTTTGATGTAAAATTATGGAAAAATTACCCGTGCGTTCAAAGTAAACAAATTAAATACAGATAGATCCTTCTAATTTTATTTAATACTGATAAATTTCCATAAATTTAAGATATATAAATTTGAGATGCAAATGATGCAGCTTTACTGTAAATATGAAAGCTTGAATTGGAAACATTAATTTATAAAATTGACTTATAAATGATATAAACTAACTTATAAATATAAAAGTTTGACATAAATAAAAATATTAAATCTCTTGGGACTTGTTAGCATGAAATGAAATTCATCAGAGAATAATTTGTATTTAACTTAATTGTTTTTCTCATCCTTTATATTACAAAATATTTGTGCCAACCATATATAGTGAAAATGAGAGAACCTATATAGCGAAAGCTTGTGGTACTACCAATAATTAAATTATTATTCTCCGGTCCTAATTATAAGAGCTAGTTGACTAATTTGAGAAGATTAAGAAAATAAGTTAAGTTAGTTATTTGTAATAAATAGGTGTTGTCTTACCTAAAATATCATTATCAATTAAGTTTATTAGTTAGAATTACATTATTAGAGGGAGTATTTTAGAAAAAAATACATAAATATAAGAGACAAAGTGGATTTAAGACTTATAATTGGGACCAAAATAAAAATCAAACGAGATATTATATATTAAGGACTGGAGTTAGTTTATCATATTAGTCATTTACATTGATTAAAAATGAAAAAATGTTATCAATTTATATAATTAAAGCAAAATAAATAGACAAGAGATTAATTACTTTGGTGAAACACATCCAGATAATAGTCTTTTTCATGATATGGTCCCTCATATTTATTTTTGTGCTTTAAGTTGTTAGCTTTGGCTTCATCTCTTTCGCTCCTTTTGTGCATTCCTTTCTTCCTCGTTAATCTGTATGTCTCCCAATGTAAATTATATATGGAAAAAGAAAATATATATTGTCAAATGGTACGTAATAAAAATAATAGAATATTCCTCGGATTCTTAATATTATATAAAGTAATTAAATAATTAACCTTCAGCACACGCGATGGTGAAATAATTAACGACTTTGAATGAAATAAATAACTCGAAATCATCACATCATTGTTATGTTTATTAAGCACTAAATTTTGTATCAACTATGAGATAAAAAAATATAAACAAATAATTTAGGTCTATGTAATGTAAACTAAGGAGACTAAATGTGATGGATGAACAAATTAGATATATGGTTTGGAAAAGAATATTGTTGTAAACGAGAGAAATGTGTTTCTTATTCTTTTGTCTCATTCTATTTAATAATATCACATTTTAAAAAAATCACATTATTACATGTCGAATAATATTAAATGCACACAGAACATAAAGGGACCCGAAGGCTCACACCAGAGGACAACACACACAACTTTTTTTTTTTTTTGTTGGGTGATACAACACACACAACTTTACATCAGAGGCAGCCATATACGATTGGGAGGCGTATTTTTCTTTTTGGCACAAAAGAAGATGAGAAGTGTACTTTTGTCAACCGCAACTAATTAGTTCCAGACCACAGAAAGTTTATTAACAAGCTTCATTTGTGTTGGTAAAGGTTTTTAATTGGGCTTGGCTTCCACTAAGGATGAACTGCATAAAACCCAACCTCTAGAAGGATATTATAGAATGAGTTTCATCTGTGTTAGTAAAAGTTTTTAATATACACAACTAATTTAACTATTTTTTTTAATATTTATAAATTAATTATCTAACTCTTATATTAAAAATCAGAAAAATACCATAACATAACATCTGTAGTACATGTACTTATTTTATACTGCTTCCAATCTTTAATATAAAAACTAGTTGACCAATTTAAGTAAATTAAAAAAATTTACTTAAGTTAATTATTTACAATAAATATACATTATCTTTTTAAAATATTATTACTAATTATGTGTATTAACTAAAACTACTATTTAATAAAACTTTTAACATATCCAACTACTAAAAAAACTACTTTAAAAAAAAAATACAAGAAACAAGACGAATTAAAATCTTATATTTAGAACCAAATTAAAAAAAAAAAAAGTAATAATACATATACATGCGTGAAATGTAATTTAAATACTGTAAAAAGGCCAACTAATTCAAGCCACTTCATTGATTTTAATTCGTCATTCGTTTACTAGCTGTTCTTGACCGATCCTGTTTGGATTTTTCATTGGACAAACGGGGCAAAGAAGGAATACCCGTATATCATTTTATACACAACAGCTTCTTTACAAACCCAACAACAAAATGATGTTTTTCCGCTCTTACAATTTCTCTGTTTATTGACAACTACCAGTCACTCGATACCTAACATGGCCTGGACTGGCATGCTTTACTTTGCATTATTTTCTCGCTTCTTCTTCTTCTTCTGCTGCTGCTGCTATGGAGAATATGTCTCACAACAGCCGAATAGGAGACACCGCGTGGAAATAAAAGAAGAACAAGATACATAGTTGACAGCCCCAAACTATCATTTTGAAGATACTTCAGAAGCACATTTAGCAATAGGCCGATCACTTGTGGGGGTGAACACAAGAGCCCTTTGCTGCAAATGTCTCAGACTCTGTTCCATGCTGACTTGGACCATCTCAGCTAGCATCTTCTTTGCTTTACCAGACTGATCATCCCCATCAATCTGGGATATAATATTGCATACTATGTTCTCAAGAGTGTCCGGTTGAATTTCGGATCTGGGATAAGGAGATTCTCTCAGTAACTGCAAAAGGTTGCGGGCTTTTAACTGAGACTTGGGTGTTCCCTGAACCGTGAGCTCCAGAAGTCCTGGAATTACACCTTCTCTAAGAATCGGTTCCCTGTATTTACATCGATCACTTTCGCACATTGTTAACAACGCTCCAACTGCGTGCTCCCTGCTCTGGAGATTGCCATTTTCAAGAACTTCAACAACTGCAAGAACTGCGCCTTCTTCGGATGTCAAGGCAGTCCTCCCCTCGTCAAAACCCACCAAGGATTCTATCAAAGCACAGCATTTCTCGGCTGTTTTTGAAGATTTTTTACAGGTTTTGAGAAGATCAACTATGAAAGGGATCGGATTTGTTTCAAGAATGGCCCTGAGATTGTCAGTGCGGGTGGATAAATTGGAAAGAGCCATTACTGCATCAGCTTTAGCTTGTGGGCTTCCATCTCTGAGGATCTCCACGAGAAGAGGAATGGCTCCAGAAGCACAAATGATTGGTTTATTGGTTGCAGAGGCGGATAAAGTGAGCAAAGATGCCGTGGCGCACTCTTGTAGGTTTGTATTTTGTGACTTCAGGAAAGAAATTATTGGTTCTAAAGCACCAGCTTCCACAATGCTGATTTTGTTCCTGCAATATTAAGATCAGGTTGAGTGATGAATATGGCCGAATAATAACTACTGCCTAAACATTTCCAGCAGAAAATCGCACACAAAAAATGCAAAGAATAAAGACAACAGCATATTTCTACCCAGGAAAAAGGTGGCGCGGGGGAGCAGAAAACCTACGACAGTAAAGTTAATTCATAAAAAACGCCAGCCAAAAGCAATCAAATCAGAGTCATGATTGTCTGCCAATTAGACTTCCTCTAGTCAGTTACGTTATCTTCTATCACAAGCGACACGATACCAAACCATGTTTTTGAGGAAAGAACAGTGATGTGACAAAAGGAAAACAAGTAAAAGGGCTATATGTAACTATTTAAGCTAGAAAACGTGATATGTGGTGATTCTTGCTCAATTGTCAAGCCACCGAAGCAGCGACCTTAGAAGAAACAGTACAAGGTACAGGTACACCCTAGAAATATCATCCCTATCAAGTGCATCAAGAAATTTCAGTCATGATTGAATCACATCAAAGCAAAAGCAAAAATAAGAAATTCCAAGGAAAAAAGGAGAAGAAAAGAGATTCAATGATTAAACGCCACACAGAAACGTAGATATAAGAAGACTCATCAAAGACAATCAGCTGGAGTTACATAGCAAATGTGAAAGCCGACCCATAATTGTCACCATGATAATCATAAATAAAGTAAAAGTGAAAAATATGATAAATGTCAGTATTCTTCTATAAATCATTAAAGCGTGTCAAATACCTTTCTTTCAAAATATATCAAAACATCATCCAATCATCTGAAAAACAAGACATCATTCATTATTTAGAATCCAGCATACAATTTTCTACTGATTTTATTACCGAAGCTTCAAGCTTTCAGGTTCTAGCAAATAGTATCTTGGCACAAAATAAAAGGCAACAGTTGCTAAGGCAACTGGGGGAAAAACCTTTTTCCCCCATTTTCTAGAAGGTGAAATTCAACTATCACCAACAAATGATATCAGCATAACTTAAAGATGAAGACCAGAGAAACAAGGGGAAAAGGAAAGATGGAAAGGAAAAGGGAGTACACATGTGAACCAAAGTGAACAAGGGACTCCGATCGGATAAACTTCATTTGCAAGGCATCCAATTCTTTCTTGTGACAGGATATGCTTGCCTCTAACCCATCAGAGATAACCGTAAAGCAACTCAATTGTCATTCCGGAAACCACCGGTTCCCCACAAAAGGGTTCCAATAACAATAAATGATTGATGCTTTTAATTAATCACGGGCTATTCCATCCAAAACTTTTCAGCAATCCAATCTACCGGGGGGTAAAGTCCCCCGAACATTCTAAACCATGAGAAATAAAAGTTAATTTCAAGTGAATTTTATTCAAACCCATCGTTCCCGTCAAAAAATTAATATCTAGCTAGCTGGTGGAAAAGAGTATATCGAACCATCCCAGTTCCAATATACGAAATTTTATTTTAATTAGCACACCAACCAATCAGATGCAAATAGAAGCTGGAAAAAGGACAAAAGGAAAGAGAAGATTAAAAGAGATATAGGGAACCGTAAAGATTACAGAAACTATAATATTCTACCATATTCTACAATTATATTCCCCGAATTCGCATTATTTTATTTTATTTTTTTTATCGAACCCCCACCTGCACGACTCCAATGCATCGCGCCTCATAAAATAAAAGGCACGATTTCTTAAATCAGGGAAAGCAGATAAAGCACTTCAAACGATGAGAAAGAGAGTAAATTACGAATAGGGCCATCAAATTGCATAAACACACATAAAAATAAAAATAAGAAAAACCCCACCCACAATAATCACAAATTTTTGAAATCCAGTTTCAAAGGAACAAGTTAATTGGGAACTAAATCAGCTGATTCTGTCAAGGAAAGAACGGAAGAGGGCATACTTTTCGTCTTTGACGGCAAGGTTGAGCAAAGCGAGAAGAGCAGGTTCGTGGGACTCAGACGAGTCGAGTCGGAGCATGGAAACGAGTGGACCGACAGCCTGAGAGAGCTGGCGGCGACAACGCTGGGAGGTTTTGGTGAGGCGGCGAATATCGCGAGCGGCTTGGAGCTTGAAATCGGGGTCGTCAGATTGTAGTAGCTGGAGGGCTCGCCGGACAGCAAGAGGGGTTCGGGGAGTGTCGGCATCAAGGGTAGCGTCAGGACTGAGAGCGCCGGAGGAGGAGGAAGAAGAGGAGGGAGAAGAAGAAGAAGAAGAAATGTCCATCGAGCGAGCGTGAGAAAAGGAGGAGTCTAGAGAGAGGAAATATCAGAGAGGGATTTAAGAGAGGGAGTGAGAGAGAAAAGGCCAAAAGGGGGGTGTTTGGGAAAGGCGTTACGCAACAGTTGATATGGGTGGTGGCGGACTGTGGTGTGGTTATAAGGGCAAAACGAAAGGTTACATTTGAGAGAGAAAGGATGACAAATTATAATTATAATATATTAATAATATTACATCACAAAAATAATATGAGAAAGAAGAAGAGAGTGGTAGCAGCAGTAGTAGGTGTTGGTTCTGGTTGTTCGGTAAGATAAGAAGTCCTCATTAGACCCTTTTTTTATTTTTTTAAAAAGTTAAATTAGACCGCATGAGTGTTGTGAAGTTTCAACAATAAATTTTATTATTCATAATTTTACCCATATATAATATAATTTTTTATAAATTTTATATCATATATTGATCATATATATTAATCAGCTACTTTTTTGTGCACTACATTGATTATATGAAATACATCATGTTAAATTAATTTAATTTGGCTTCATTAATTTTTCTTTCACTTTGCATATAGTTAAAGATAAGCTATTCTTGAACAAATTTCAATCCCTTAAAACAATTAATTTTTTAAAGGAAATTTTGATCAATTTCCTTTCTTTTAAAAAAAATCATTTTTAAGCCGGACCCCTTTTAAAAGAGTCGGCTCTTAAGGTTGGGCCCATATTGACAAGTGTTTGTTCGAGGGAGGGGGAGAGGAAAAGGGTGGAGGACAAGATACTGTAGTCAAAAATTAACGTTACGTAACTAAGATTTTTTGAGTATTAGTCCCAAGGTACTTCAAAATTATAATTGCAATTGCAAAATATCTACCCTAATTTTTGTCAAACAGATTCAATTTGATGCGAGAGGTTATATTCTTGGTATATATGGTCAAAAATTCCAACTTGAGACGGGAATTGAATTGATATTATAATACTCCTCCGGTCCTTATTATAAGACCCAATTTGACTTTTTATTTGGTCCTAATTATAAGACCCAATCCATTTTGTCTCTTATATTTATGCATTTTTTTCCAAGATAATCCTTCTAATAATGATAGTTTTAGCCAATATACTTAATTAGCAAAGATATTTTAGGAATGACAACACTTATTTATTATAAATAACCAACTTAACTTACTTCCTTAATCTCCTCAAATAAGTCAATTGGGTCTTATAATTAGAACCGGAGGAGTAATATATATATTGAATTCTAGGAATGTGTCTAAGTTTTTTCCTATGACTCATGGTGAAGAAAAATAATGGGTAAATTGTATCTGTCCTTTGCAGGGGAATTCAACTATTACCATGATGACATAAAATCATAAAGCATGGAATATGTTTGGTGCCCGCAAAATCGTCTGCCCTTTCATGAGTGTGGTTGCTGAAATAGTTCATCATTTTTAAATAAAAAGTTTGCATCCTTATCAAATGGTATTTGTTAAATACCTTTTAAATAATATTTCGAATTTAGTCTGATAGATTTTTTTTTAAAAAAAGTTTTGGGTGAGTTTACTATTAAATTGATCAAATGGCTGTTACCTCTACAAAACATTCATATTTTAGTGGTAAAACCGCTATTACAGATGTGGGTTACTGAGTATAACATTTAAGCCAAAATAAGTGATTCTGAAATCAATTTATCTCGTTTGGCTTTTTTTTTTGAATCCCAATTAGTTGTGATTTTAGTCCCCATCATATATTTGAGCATGAGCTTTTTTTTTTTGGCTATCATTGAGTAGGAGTTGTTTTTGCTATTGAAAAATCCCAATAGAGGTTCAACAAGAAGAATTTTTCCTATCTACCCTTATTGATAATAATTAAATTAAAATTAATGATAATCAATGCTAATAAGAATTATATTTTTCCTATCTATCCTTGTTGCTTTTTGGTAATTATATAACTATTAGTGATTTTAATAAACAAAAATCAAACATAATCAACATTCTCAAAGTCACTCATAAGAAAAAGTATCCAAATAAAAATAAAAATAAAAATTAACCAACATTATTTTTAATTAGGGTTACTTACAAATATCACAATCATTGTTATATGAAATCACAATTGTTCACTCCTAATCCAAACAAATCCTAAACCTGTGATTAGGGCTTGCAAGCACATTTGAATAATATTTTGGCAGGTAATTTTTCGATATTCGTATTTGAAATTTTAAAGAATTTTTACATATAATTTGAAAAATATTTTTGAATTTGTATATTACCAATTTGTTGGTGTTAAATTAAATGCATCTTTCTTTCTTTAATTTAGAAAATATTAAATATTTCGTTCTTTGTCTCTACCCTATTTAACCATGAAGACGAATTGTATTTGCTGTGATTTAACTATAATGAAGCACATGATATTTTGTATCAAGGTGGTAATGATAGTATTAGAAAATGGGGTGTTGAGATGGAGAAATAACTGGTGCTTGAAGTAACTATTAGATTTTGGTTCACGCTTGACGGGGCAAACCCTTTAATAAGGATATTTGTTGAATTAAATATATTATTCGAATAATCTAAAGATCATAAATATATTATTTGATTTAATGTGTTGAGATATAATCCAAATCATATTTAAATCAGCATTTAATTTATTATTCGATGTTACAAATATATGATTTGATTTAATGTGTTTAAATTCAAATCATACGTTACCTCATTAGTCGAGATATTGCAGAGATTGTGATGAAGTCTATCATAATTAATTGTTGGATATTGTGAAATATCTTAGATTCATAATAGCACTTTTGGTCCTTAATAGAAGAACTAGTTAGGAGTTGAATTTGGTTTTAAATATGAGATTTTAATTCACCATATTTCTCATTTTTTTCTCAAAATATCTCTATTAATTATAAAAAGGTTCTCGTGAGGGGGTTCTCACAATGGGTAGTTTCAATGCACATATTGAATATGATAGTTTAATGAAAAGATTAACACATGTTTATGATATCATTATAACCAATTTAACTAATTTTCTTAATATTTTCAAATTAGTTCTCTATTTCTTATATCAAGAGCAGAGATAGTGTATGAATATTTTATCTTTGCAAAATATCATATGTGTAGTGGTTACCTCCATTGATTATTCGGTTAATTAAGTATTAGTTGGAGAATTTTAAGAGGATTTAAATCCCTTTCCTTCTCTCGTTTTCTCCTAGTTTAGTTTTCTCCTATGAAGACTATAATTAAAAATAATTTTAAAAAAACTTATACAAGCAAAACATGCAGGTGAAGGCAGGCTATATTTATCAAATTCTACCTTTTAATGATAAGATATTGACTATAATTCGTAAGAAAATTACACAATGCTTTATTACTGTTTCTTAATTACCTCAAAGAGATCCAACGTAGTGACAAAATGATGCAACCCTACGAATTTTTAGTCCCTTGTAAAAAATTATATTCAATCCTGTTCATCGGCCTTTCAGGGATTAATTAAACTGAAAAGAAATTAAGTGCCTGTGACTTTAAGGGGGGGGGGGAATGGACAAAAAAATAGTGCTGACGAATTATATTGTGAAAAATGGTGTGATGAAATCATGAAGCCATTAAACAAAGTTGTGTGAGTCACATATTTGGGTATGTTTTGTCAGCCTTTGCTTTTTCTTTAAATTTCTGTCCGTTGTGAAATAGGAGAAGGTTAAAGGCATAACTTTTACCCAGAAATTAATAATAATCACAGATTATATTTATGTTGATGAGCATGGTGGTGCTCCAATCAATTATATGGATCCAGCAGTCATGGATCTTTTTGCTTTTATCTCTTAAATTAAAAGCAACTCTGATCTTCGGATCATTTTTTTTTTCTTTTTTAAAAAAAAGAAATACTGAGAAACTTAAGAAATATATAATTAAAAAAAAAAAGCAAAACAAAGTAATAAAGCTTAGGAGATTCACAAAGAAAAAGATAACAAAAGGTAGTGCACTTGAGTCACTCTCCCTCCCTCTTAAATTTGTATTTTTTTCCTTTAATTCAATAAGTTAAATGCAAGAGATTTCGATATTCATTAAAAACTAATAAAATTACTCCCTCCTGTTCCATTTATAAACTTTAAATTTAGGAAGGAGTATAGCAGTCTAATTTATAAGTTTTAATTTGGATTTGTTTCAATATTTAATGTATGTATATATTTTTCTTCTTCTAATTTTGCCATCAATTTTTTTTTTATTCTCTCTTGTTTGTCACGCTTCCTTTTATTATATTTTTTCATATATTTTTTTAATCTTTTTTCTTACTTATTACAAGAGCAAATTTAAAAACGAAATTATATTTCTCACCATTTATTGTCCTTAATATAAGTTTTGGATAACTAATTTGAGGATGTCAAGTAAATTAATTAAATCAGTTATTTATCACCAATGTAAATAGATCTTCTTAAACTATCATTTTTTATTATGTGCATTGGATAAGTAGAATTATTCATTGATGTAAACCCTTCACAATTAATAGGGATATCTTAGAGAAAGATGAGAAATAAAATGAATTCAGATATTATATTTATGACCATATCCAGCTTTTAGACCCCAACTAATTGTTACATTAAGATCAGGAGATAGTAAGTATATATTATTTTCAACTAATTTTAATAGTTTTTTTCTTTACACGCAGGTTAATTATTTAAAGTTTATAATATTAATTTACCTTGTTTGATTTTGTATTTGTTTATAATTAACAAAGAATATTTCTTTATGATATTTTCAAACTTGGTGCATATTTAATTTAGCATTATTTATGACTTGAAATCAGTTTTAGTCAAGCCAGAATTTTTTTAATCGTATTTTAAATATTTAAGAATAACTAAAACCAAATTTGTCTCAAGGGGACAAACGCATACTTTATTTTTAAAAAAATTATTTTTTTATTCTTTCTTCAATTTTTCCCTTTCATTCTTATTACGATTAAGTGGCTCCCGTACATTGTAACTGTAGGAAGTCTAAAAATGAGTCATTAACAATTTCACATCTCATCAGCCTTGCACATCTTTTTCAAGATTGTGTGGTATACATTAAAATTGGCATTCGATTTTTCACCATGACATAATTGATTTTAATATTTTAAAAGTTTTATGGATACATCTAACTAACTGACAAAGCCATATAATTTCTTTTTCTTTGTGGTTGCCTCCTTTTTCTTTATGTACGTCTTTGCGTTGTCAAGGCAAAAGTTGATTAGGCCACTTTTGCATACTAATCAATAACTAAATGATCAATCACCTGCCTCGCTGTTTTAACCGTAACTACCAAAAAAATCCAAAAGTAAATAAACAATATAGGCAAAATAATTACATCTAAATATTCAAATATAGAAAAATAGATTGATTATTAAAAAACAAAAATTCCCGGTGTATCACAGACAAAAGTATTTTTTAAAAAATATTCTTTAATAGTTCATTTGAATTTTTTATATCAAATTCGAAATTTTGTTTAAAAGATGTTGAATTCCATCTAGTCAAAGAGAAATTGGGCAATGATTTTAATCTTTAAAAATAAGGTAAGATTTTTCATTATTTCTCAACGGAAAACAGTTTAAATGGTTGGGTGTAATTTTCTGAACAAATATATATATATTTATATATATATAGAGCCATTTTGAGGTACGGATCAGAGTAGATGAAGCAGCATTATCGGAAAAAGAATGTGCTTAAAAAAATAATAAAAATTGATAATAAAGAGGGGGGAAAGGGATGATGATTGGATTGGGAGGAATATAGATTTCTTAGAGTCGGTATAATCACCATGTACTTTTGCCACATGTGAGTCCGTAGAGTACAAGTCTTGTAACCCATGAAAAAGCCATTTTTAATTCCCTTATTTTTCTTTATTTGTTGTTATTATTATTATCTCATTATTTCTCTCCCAAAAGCAAACGCAATAAAGCTTCCTAATTTGATTGGATAAGTTCCTTCCTTCTGCCTCAAGCCATTTATTTCCCAGAACTTTCATCTTTCCTTCTTCTTCTTTTTTTTTTTCAACTACTTTACTCTCTCACGTGTATGCATGCCACCACTTCCCTCACGTTTCGTTTTTTTGTTTTTAAATTTTATTATTAACATTGTTTTTTAATTAAGTTAATTAGGTTTAATCTTTGTTGGAGAAGCAAAACTACTTGTGAGGGTCTCATCTGGGACAAAAACGGTGTTTGGAAAGGTAAATTCACGAAAAAATTAGGGTATGTCCCCCCTAAACAGATTTTTTTTTTGGGGGGTAGAATCTGAAGCTTCTGGTGAATTAAGGGGCACAAAAAAATTAAATTATTTTACTGATTTTATGAAAAAGTCTTAAATCAAGACTTCAAGATAAAAAATGCTTGATGCTTAGTATTGTTGAAAATATTAAAAATACGGAGATGTGCAGAGGTTTCTTGAGATTTCCAAGCAAATAATAACCGGACGATTTCTTATAATTTCAATGCGCGTGAAAAAAAAAGTCCCATTTTGCCTTGATAAAATCAATAAGATTTAAGTTTTTTTATTTATAATTTTTGGCCAATGATTTTCTTATTTATAATAAACTATGTTAAAAGTGTATTATAAATAAAATTATAGGAGTACGGGAAAAAATCTGCATATAAAGTGTGTATAAAATCTTTTATTTTACGTGGCAAAAGTGTGTGTAACTTCCTAAGTATATCATAGAGAAATAATAATTGGATTGCATTTGAAGGAAAAAAACAGATATAATCACATATTCGCATAATTATTATTCAATAATGTAGGTGACATGATGAAGGGCAGAACCTAGAAGAATTTCTGATATGGCAAGCAAAAATGGTGAGAAATTTGAAGTCGACGGGCCACGTGGCAAAGCATTAATGGTTGAAAAGGAAGAGCAGGTAAATGTGGGCCTGAGGCAACAGGGGGGCATCTACTGGGTCGCGATCGCATCACACGAGTCTCGTGGGGCTGCCCTCACTCACTTACTCCCTCCTTTCCACCTTGGCCCACCACCGGCCTAATACCTATTTTGTCCCCCGGATATTTCCATTCCCGTTTCCAATAAAATTAAACTTAATTTTAATCCATTTTTTGACCAGAAAATCGTTAATTTCCCAATCCCAGGATGGTGATTTTAAAATTTAATATACCGTCTCATCGTAGTCAAACATTAGGTAAAAAGCAATTAAATAACGTTAGCCAAATTTCCTTGAAGTGGCTCTTGGCCAGAACAAAGGGAGTTTATCAAGTTCGAATTTTACTACTCACAAATTGAAAAACAAGCAAAAAAGTTTTCTTCAATTATTATTTTGTGACCAAATTTCTTGAATTATTTTAGTGTGCTCAAAATTGAATTATTGACAAGTGTCTATCAGGAGGATACGGATCCCCGAGAGAACGAGTGATTTTGCTCATATTGGTCCATGTAAGCGTACGTGGCATCACTGGAATGATGCAGGCGCAATTCATGGGACAAGGGTACGGTTTGGAATCTCCTTTCCCATCTTCTTCCTCCTTGTTCTTCTTTTTCCCCTAATAATTAAATTAACATATTTTAATAGTTGAGATTTTAATTTTTTTTTAAAAAGATTTAAACTCTAATTGTTGAAATATTAACCTAATAATTAGAAAAAGAGGAAAGATTTTGAAGCACAGTCCAAACGTGTTCAAAAACAGATTTTAAAGCCCTTGCTGCATTCGCCTAATCACAAAGTAGCCATCTTGCATAGAGAAGGTGGAGGGTCCTGTTTCACACAGTATTACTTTGGCCCTTGTTTTTAACTCGAGAAACAAATTTTAAAATATATGTTCATAATTATACGGGCAGACCTGAGTAGCTCGTAGGCGTGCCCGCAGCCTGTGCTGTAAAGTTTATCAGCCCATATGTTTGCTGTTTGTTTCTTTGGCAGATCCAAACAAACGAAGTCCGGTTGTTTTTTTTTTTCTCTAAATATAAAAATTAATTGACTAATTTAAATATATTAAAAAAATAAGTTAAGTTAGTTATTTATAATAAATATGTGCTGTCTTTCTTAAAATATCTTTACTAATCAAGTTTATTAACTAGAACTGTCATTATTAAAAGAACTATTTTTGAAAAAAATAAATAAATATAAGATGCAAGGTGGATTAGGATTTTATATTTAAAGCCAAAATAAAGTTCAAAGAAGGTTTTATATTAACGACCGAAGATACTCTTCCGGTCCTTAATATAGGACTTAATTATTGACTTGATGTTGGTTCTAAGTATAAAACTATTTATCATATTTATCAATTTTTTTTAAATTAGTCCTATAGATACTCCCTCAATCACAATCAAGTAGAAGAGGAAGAGAGGATATTAAGGAAGATAACCATATTGTTTTAGGAAAAACATGTCATATTTTTTATAATTAACTAATTTACTTAATTTTTTTAATTTAATCAAATTAGTTAAATAAGTTTTATATTAAAGATAGGAGGAGGAGTGTTTTGAGTTGCGGGCAGCTTGTTTAATCCTAAAAGAAGCCATGGAAGGATTATAGAAAGGAAGGGTCCATTACGAGAGAGTAAAGGCAGAAACCACAGGAGTCAATTCCATCACGCTCCTTCTAATTAATTGATTCGCTCTTCATTCATTCATTCATTCATGTGGCTCTAATCTATTCCCTCCTCTCTTCCCCTTTTTATCGTCCGTCTGCCTCTCCTTGGTTCTTTCATTTCCCCTTTATTAACTTCATTCTTATCCTCAGCCGCCCATCCAACTACAACTATTAACTCCCTTTTCCAACCCCAAAAAACAGAAAAAAAAAAAAAACATCAATTTAGGTTTAAAAATAACGTCTAACATGACTTTGGAAGCAAAGGACCTTTTGCCCAGATACCACTTTAAAATTGAAGCAATTTTGCTGTTTTTTTAATTAAAAAATTTTAATTTTTTTTTTTAAATCGACTTTTCCCTCTAGTGCGAGTTCCTCCTCATGTCATGTCCACATCAAATCACAACGGGGACGTTGAAATGAAATGGCATGTTAATTAAGTACCACGCGAGAGGCTCTTGTTATAACTGCCTCCATGAACATGTATGATGATAGGGATTTTTTTTCAGGAATCATAATAAATACAGATTCAAATTATGGAGCACCTTATCCATTTCAAGCCACTTAGACGCGTTCTTAATGGAGTATTGTGTAATTGTACACGACTTAAAATAAATATTATATATGTTATTTATGCCTTACAAAATAATACAATTTATTTTATAAACTATTACGAATTGAAAAGGTTTGGATAAGAGTTCAATGTGATTTATGTTTGGATATGTTTTTTTTTTCTCTAATTAGTTTTTTTTTTGGTTCCAACTGATTTCTAAGACTTTGTGAGTTCTAACACCATCCCAAATGTGCTAAACTCGATCAGTATCCATGCATGGAATAAACATAAAAAGCTACTAAAAAAAAAAAAACTTGAGAGATGCCTATTAATAACTTGCAAGTTGATGAGTGTATATATGTGATCAGGAGAGGAAGCTGTGTATATGGGAAATAATTAATAAATGTGTGTGGTTTTTTCAAATTAATTAATGTTGGGAAAAATTAGCTGATGATGAATTATTATACAATATCACTAAATGATTGATCTTGACATCAAAACTATCGATCCTTGACAAGACACGTATATAATTAAATCAACTACATAAATATATGGACTTTGTTTTTCGCACACAAATTTTACTAAACCTATAATTCCAACTCAATGGATTTTCATACATTATTTTTGTTTGAACATTATGTTATAAATAGCTTATCCACTAAGGGAAACAAAAACGGTACACATCAAAGATTTGTTGTGAAAAATACGTAACATGCTCAATTGGATAATTCATCACAAATCTCACACACACACACACACGTATATAGACGAGGCTGAAGTTGCATCATTATTCAACCAATGATTAGAAGTAACATAAGCACACGTGGCTCTGCCTCTAATGGCTCTCACAAATTGCTTCCTCTTACGCCCATCCTACTCACGCCACACGTGTAATTAAATTATAATGCAAACAAAAGTATGTACATATAATTAAGTATATAAATGGAGCGTTTCAAAGTTAGATTTGATCACCAAAGTGGTTCGTTGGTATTTAATTCGTTATTTCGTTTTAGACAGTTTGAGTTGCGAGACAGCTCAGGCAACAAAACAAAACACTTGTCACTATATATGGCATAGCTAAGTGTGAGGATGAAAATAATATTGCCTATTTAATTTCCTTCAATGAATATTTATTTTATACTATTTTCAGTTCTTAATATGAGAGCTAATTTGATTTTTAATTTAGTTCTAAAAATAAGATCTCAATCCACTTTGTTTCTCATATTTATATTTTTTTCCTCAGGATAATCCTTGTAGTAGTTGTACATGTTAAACATTTCATTAAATGATAATTTTAGCTAATACACATGATTACCAAAAATATTTTAAAGAAGATAACATCTATTTATTACAAATAATTAACTTAATTAATTTTTTTAATTTACTTAAGTTAGTCCATGAGTCCTTATATTAAGGACTAGAAGTAGTATATATTATACTAAATCTTTGAGACACGTATATTTTGAGTGGTCAATAACTATTTGAGAGCAAATTGCATTAAATGGTACTCCTCATGTTCTTAATATAAAATCTATTTAACTAATATAATTAGATTAAAAAAGTTAGGTAAGTTGGTTAATTATAAGAAATATGACATGTTTTTCCTAAAACACCATAATCATCTTTTTCAATATTCTCTCTTCCTCTTCTACTTGATTATAGTTGAGGGAAATCCATCGAGGTGATTTAAAAAAAATTAATAAATATAAAAAATAGGTCTGTATTTAGGATCAAAATCAACTCAATAATTAGATCATATATTAAGAAGCAGACGGGTATAATTTTTTCCCCCTTGAAAAACCATGTAGATTCTCCATTTGAAATGGATTGTTTTGAAATGGATTGTTTGGATGAAAACTAAACCATGATTTTTAGAAATAATTTTTTTGAGTTTAAAATTAATATGTGAGAAGAGTTTTATCTTTACTTATTTAAAAACATTTTTTTAAAAAGTTGCGTTCCAGAAACTCCAAACACCCCGCAAATTATGCCTAAACTGAGCCACGGTTTGATCTTGTTTTGTCATCAAGTGGGCCAAATTTTGCTTTTGATCTGGATGGGGGGCCTGAGCCCTCATCATGATACGATGTCGTTTTAAACTCGAGATCTGCTATATAATATGAAACAATGCCCAACTTACTCTTTTATATATATATATATATATATATATATATATATATAAATTATAGTAGTTAATAATGAGCAAGAAAGGTTTATTTCTCTGTGCCAGACTGTCTCCCATGTTGTACAGAGACGCAGCACAATATCTGCACACATTTTTTTCTTCTCAGTTTTATTCCATTTATGGTCACAATAATATTTGTGTTTTGTAGGGATATTACACCCTGCCATCCCTTAATTAATTAACTAATGGTCTCATTAAATTAAGTCTCACATGAGTTTTCAATTATTATATGATTTTTCTCATGAAATGAATGAATATCCTCTTTTGTTGGACTTTGAACAGCTCGATCTCCATATATTGATATGTGTGTCACTAACTAATCAAGAAGATGATTGATTCTTACAGATGTCTCTTACACATATCAATTCCTAATTGGGAGTTTTATTTGTCAACGTTATATCACTATATATATTTATTAAATCGATGTAGGGATACATTGTTGTTGTTCATTACGTGTCATCTGCTAATAAAAATCACAATATCGCTTGAATGTCAGAGATTTGAATCTGGGAAAGAAAGGGAGGATAAGCTTGCTTTTATATATATATATATGTGTGTGTGTGTGTGTGTGTGTGTGTGTGTGTGTGTAATATCTGAACAATTATTGAAATTTTATAAGAAAATTATGCCAAATTTGTCATTGTGATGTGGATATTTCAATCTGAGAGAATGTGGTTTTGGAAGACTTAGGTTTCAATAATTGAGAGCATTGAAGGAAACATAAGAATGAGGTTTTATTGCGCATGTTTAATCTCTCACACGCAATGCACAAACTTACTGTATAGAAAGATGTGTTTCTTTTTTTTTTTTAAAGTAGATGAATAAGGTCACTTAGACGTACGAGGAATTCGATCCACGCATGCACGTAAGTTCATACAAAAATGAGAGTAGACTGAAATTGCGTACGTCTCCTTTTGAAAAGATAACAATTAATTAACTAAAGTAAAAACAATTCAAATTATATATATTCAGAACATTTATTTAATAATTATACAAGGAAAATCGATTCAAATTTGTAACCAACCAAATTACAGGTATCTCAAGACGTATAACATACTGTCGCATGGATATCAAAATATAAAATAACTTGGAAGAGACGACGACAGAGAAAATGATGGACTGTACAATTAAATAAACCTGATTTCAATATGTTCTGGAATAAATGGGAGGGAATATGATTTCAATATAAAAAATTCACATCACATCAGGAAACTAAAGGAAAATGTACACGTAATAAATATGGGAACAGCGTTATTCATTGGGAATGTATAGATATAAATATACATATATATATATATATATTTATATGTGTGTGTGTGTGCGTAGGAAGGACAAGCAGCGATTTTTGTGGGATTGAGCATGTGATGAGGCAAAGCCATGTGATCCTAATTAAAACTCACACGTGATTAATGGTCCCCACACACACACAATAATATCAAAATAAAAAATAACAAGAAGAGGCACTCTATATCATTATATTGAATAGAGATATTAAATTAAGGGGTTAGCTAGATCGATCTGTCTTCGATGAATATGATGATATTCTCTTGAACAATTCGGTTCACAAAAGGAACGCCATGCATGCATGTACGGACACCCATATACACACATGCAAGCATGAAGCATGCTCAATTCTATATTTCATATATATATATATATATATATGTGTGTATGTATATATATATAATAATAATAATAATAATACAAACACACACTTTTGCCTAGAAAACTTGTTATATTATCAATTAATATTGCAAGGATAGATGCGTGGAACTTAACTGGTACTTGAATATTATTCACATCTGGTTCTGCTACTTAGCTTCTACATGCAACGTACGTACATGCATGTGTACGTACCTGTGTACTCATCCAAACTCGTTCACTCTAATCTTAATGGATCATTAATTAGCGTTAATTCTTACACTGCTAATTTTTCATTGCTTGGCTTTTCTAAATTATTTGAGTTTAGCTTGATGACCATTCTTCAGCAATAATGTTCATTTTGTATATTTGGTTTTTAATTTTCATTTTGTGTGCTTAATTTTGAAGAACATGTTGGCACGGTGTGTGTGATTAATATATGAAATAAGTCTTATATATAGAACTAATATTAACTACTCAACTACATTTTTACATTAAGGAGCGGAGGAGTATTATATTGGGCTAGACAACTTATAGTTTTGTGGAAAAGCAACTGGAAACAAAGTTCAAGGGTTCTGATTAGTTCGATTTGGGTTGAAAACCGAACCGAACCAAAACAATCGGTTAGACAACACTTTGGAACCAATGCAATTTAAGGTGAGATGGGTTTATTATCAGTTTTAGAATCTTTGGTCAGTTTATACTTAGGGTTGATGATGAGGAGAAAATATTAATTAACTTTGTGTGTGTATGTGTGTGTGTGTTGGGGGTAATGTTAGGATTCTGAAATCACACTTTGTTAATCTGTGAACACGTACACTTGTTTTAATTCGTTTGTAATGTGTCGGAGGAAAAAGTCAAACCACACCAATTATTGAGTGTTAATTATTAATACTACTAATTGATTATATAATCCATAAGCTTAATCATCTGACATGCATGGAAACTCCTACTCTAAAGCAAATAAATAAAGTCTAGCTTAATTAACATAACTTAATTATTAGATTCTCTTAACCTTTCTCTCTCGCACACACACCAGCTATATGTTAGACACTGTATTAAAAGGAGAGATTCTTTGCCCTTTCAACTTCAAACCAAGTATATACTACACATATATAACCCAAGATGCAGTTTTTTTTTTCCCCTTTTTTTAATGAAAAGACCAATAAGACCCTTTGAACTTCTTACAAGAAATGATTTTTAACATATCTGCTACTTAATTGATATGACAGTACATATTATTCCTTGAATATATATGTTAACGGCTTGAGACCCACCTTGACAGATGAAATTTGCTATTAACAGCTTGATATTAATAATCAGTTTGAAAAAAAAAAGTCAAAGAACAATGTCATTTTGTATCGTATCATTAATTTGTGTTCATACTTCATTCCGATAATTTTGTTATTTATATCAGCTTAGCTGTGCATGCATATGTATAAATACCCATGTGCTAGATTGTCTTCGCCAGAGAAGTCAGATACTTCGATCTAACAAAAGTTGTTAATCACAGAGATTACAGAGAGAGCAAAGACAAAGAAGATATAATTGAAGATATTCTGTGAACAATAAAACTGGGATTATATAAGTTGCAGGCCCAGTACATGCTACTAGGAAAATACATGAAGTTAAAATTTTCACTGCTACATCTTAATATTTAGATAAGTAATTAATAAGGTATTAGGGAAAGGCCATTCATTCTGAATTCCCAAAAATGCCCTTCAGAACGACCAACTTTTCTCTGGATAGAGGCTTTTCTTAGTCAGACATGGATTAACGATCTTGAAGACATAGCTAGCATCTGCATGATCTGATCTTAATGATCATTTCTGGTGCTTGGAGGTTGAGTTTCTGTCTTTCTGGGACGAGAAAGAATGGCATCAATGGCTTCTTTTACTTGAGAAATATCAGGTGCTTTTCCTCCTTGGACTGGCCAAAATTCATCAGTTGCCAGTACCTGCACCACCCAGAAACAAATTTACCAAGTCAGTGTCACACAGAAAGATATTTTGAAGGAACTGCAAAACTAAACAGAAGAAGATGAAAGAGAGTGTTTAACTCCCACCTTCACTTGCAATTGAAGAAACTTCACATAACTAATGGCTTTCTCCAGCATGGTCACCAAATCAACCTGTTAATATTGTTCATTATTACAAAATTAATGCAAAGTTCCAAGTATTTCTGCAAGAAAAGGAGCGAATGAAGAAAGCATCTCGGAGAAGTTGAAAAGAAAAAGAAAATACCAACCTTGGAGCCATTAGGAACTAGTTCTTGAAGTATCTTGAGTCGCTCGCTTATCCTCTCTCTTCTGTTCTGCAAGACAAACATTCTATCTACCATGAACCACACATATTTTAACTTTGCTTAATCTGTAATCAAAAAATCGTTGTACAGATGAAACATAGTTAATTTGGCTTAGAAGACAAGCAAACCTTGGCTGCTACACTCTGAGGATCCTTAGATGGGTTTGACTTTGTTGGTTTTGGTGTTTTACTTGCAGCACCACTAGCAGTGCATTGCTTCTTTGAGGCTTGCGCGCTCTCTCCCTGGAAAAACAGAAAAATTGATCTCAGAATTCATCATTTGTAACATCTAATTAGTGTTCTCTGTCAGGATAATTCAAACACAGAAAATGCAGTTTTTTTCTTTTCTGGAAGAAATACCATTGAAGGGCGCTTATGGAAGGATGCTTCTTTTGCTCTTGGTGAAGAATCCTGAAGGCTACCATCAGAAGGAACATTTGGTTCAGAGTATAGCCACCCATATGATGAACTCTCACCTTGCTGCTGCTGCTCTTTTGGTCCTCCATAGCCACTAGCAGTTTGAATGCAATTAAAATCCTGAATCAGTCTTGATGGGTCTGAATTGCTTCTGTGACTGATCTGATTCCACTGATGAAAGCCACTATTCTCCCACAAACAGTACTCTTTCTGCTGAAAGCTAAGCAAAGATTCACCACCATTAATGACAGCACTGTACCCACCATTGGCTTTGAAGTTGATGAGAGATTTTGTTTCCTCTGGATCATTGCTTGTGGCCTTATAAACAAACCCATTTCCAGTCCCACTCATAGGAGGAGAAGGAGAATATTGGGTTATGGCAGAATCGTTGCTAAACGCATGTTCTTCACCGCGTACAGAGTTGTGGTACTCAAGCGACATTGTCAGAAACACAATTCAAAAGAAAAGCTTTGAAGGGGTTTGAAATATGTATGCATGAGAGAGAGCTAGTAAAGCAGGGCTATTTGTAGATGCTTAAGAGTTCAACTCAATTCTAATTTCTAAATAAGGAAGATGAGGTTAAGACAACTAAAAAAAGTTCAACTTTATGGAAGAAATCCAATAAACTAATGGGAACAAGAAATCAAAATCTAATAGTAAAATACTAGAGTTGGTTTTATCAATTTGCAGAATCATTAATTAATGGAGTCTCATTGGGATTGTTAGCTGGCAGAGAGTGAAGAAGCAGAAGAGAAGATAAAATTAAAAGAGCAAAAGGGCCGCCGTATCATTCGCAAAACCCACGTCTCTTTTGATTCCCATTTTGAGGTTTTCAAGTCTCGCTTTGATGATCAAACTTCGGTGGTGGGGTGGCTTCTTACATGCTTCGTTTGGATTCTAATTCTAATACCTAAGCACGTGGACTTAGACTCTGAATTTATTTTATCAAATGGTACATTCTGTGCAGCTGTCTCTCAACTAGTTTTAAGGAACAAGTTTATGTGACACTGATTGACATGAAGGGTTTTGTCTCCTTCAATTTGATTGCTCACTGAAATCTATATGTATGATTGTTTTTTGGATATGAAAGCAAAAGATATTTTAAACGTTGGCTACGTATTTATGTACGTATGTGTAGGTGTATATATATGCATATACGAGCTTAATTCCAATTTCTAAATCCTCTGTGACCCCTCTATCATCCAAGTTGTTCTGATATGCTTCTTCTTCATTTAGCCCCTCACACAAGTTCTCCATCTCCTTTCATTGATTATCGTCATTCAATTTTATTTATGTTATTTTACTATTATTCAAATAAAAATATGAATATCATTTTTATACCACAAACCTTCCCCGTTGCCTTCTACTGTGATTTTATCTCCCATCCTAAATACAGGAATTAGATAATGAGTTTGTTTTGGTTTTAAATATAAAATATAAATCTGCCTCTTAAATTTATCACTCTTTCCTTAAAATATTCTTATTGATTGCACATAGTAAGGGGGTTTCCATTAAATAATAGTTATAATGCACATAATTATGAAAGGTATTTTAAAAAAGATAATATACATTGTTATAAATAACTAATTTAACTAATATCATTAATATCTGTAAACTGGAGCAAATGCACTAATGGTAATCTAAGTCCAAATTGCTTATAGTGAGTCCTTCATCAGCACCCTAAACACATTAAGATTGACCGATTTTGTTCAGCAGCATGTCATATTGTCATTGGTGCCGCTCTGTCTACTTCTCATTAGGATCTGAAGATGGTCAACTAACTTGTTCAGGAAGTCGCATGATTATTCATGACGATTTTTTTTAAAAAAAAAATCTAAGTAGGCAAACTCAAGATGATTCTCATTCCTCTATCTCAAGTCTTAGGAAATGTTAACGTAATCAAATGAGAGTTGGTACAACTACGGTTGATTTGGGGTAGTTTTTTTAATTTTCCTATATATATATTCATATATAAACCATTTCAAATTGAATGCAATGCATGGCACATTTTATGTTCAGTTTTGCTTCTTGTTTTCTATCTTCATTGTGCCTCCTTACAATCTTCTCCGCCCAACCGTGATTAATTCTTTCACATTCTCTTAACATTCTCATTTCCATTTTATTTTCATGCCCAACAATCAAAATTTTAAATAAGTAAACTTCAATTTCAATGGCAAAACCAAAAACGAAAGAAAACTTCAATCTTTAGCTCAGCTCAAGATCTCGTTATCTAAATATTCATGCTAGTAATCAGGGGATTCCCGGCCTTATTGGAGCTAGTTAGTTTTAATACGGAATGTAAAATATTAATCCATTTCATCTTTCATATTTATTATTTTTTAAAATTAATTTATTTAACTTATAAAATAATATATAGTCTAATATTATATGAGTATTTTTGGGTGATTATATTACATTTATTAAAATTAAATAATTTATTGAGTTTTATTAATATAATGTTACACATGCTTGGAAGGGGCTAATTTTCCCTCACAACATAGCAAACCAATGTCCGAATCCCTGTTAGGAGATGTACTCACATTAATGTCTATCTGTAATAATATCTCAAATAAGATTGCTTTCAACAAAATGATATCCATGCGTACAGAAATAAATGTTACACACACCCACAATTTAAATTAAATTTAATGCCACTTAAGATAAGAATGAAATTGCATTATTAAAAAACAGATTTTGTCATCAATATTATTAGTAACATTAAGTATAAACTATTATATGCAAATTATGAGTAGTATGACATTTTTATTTTCAAATAATGTAACGGCCACCTCATTCATCAAAAGTATATAGATTACAGAAGATGGGTAGTGTGAAACTCAAACTGAACAAGTGACCGTATGAAGCATTTACTTCCACAGATTCCTGTAGATTGAATTTTTAAAACCAAGGATGAATATTTGTGGTCAACTTAATACTTCTTAATGCCTTTTATCTTCCCTTTTTTTTTTTTTTTTCCTTTTTGGGGTTGGAGTTTTTTTTGGGGGGGGGTCCTAATAGACAGTTAAGGATATCTTTTATATAGGCAAAGAAGATGATGATCCACATGTTTTGCTGTAAAGATAATGCATAACTTTTGGGACAAAGAGAGCAAAAATCAGAGCTGGCATTGGGAAAACCAGCAGTTCCATGTCTCAAGGAGACTGTCTTATTTAAGTGTATGGACTTTGGAAACTCCTTTATTTATTAATTAAATGCCCTTTTGCCTTATCTCTCAAATTTCCCATGCTGCTTCCATCCTCCACTGATTAAATTAAGAGGGCTAACTCCTTGCACCAGTTAATCTATACAAATAGTACGAGTGGATAATTTAAAATAATTTTGAAGAAAGTAAAATAACGTTTGTTAACACTTAACGTATTATTTTTTAAAAATGTTTTGAGGTTACAATGGTTTTATGAGTGTGTAACTGTGTATACATCTTATTAGCATTAAAAAATCACTTTCATGAATAAAGTGATTTATTCTTTTTTTTTTTAATTTCTCAATTTCATACTGATAAAGTAGCTTTTTTTTTTGGCCATTCATACTGATAAAGTAGCTACCCTTTACAGCTGCAGAAGATCAAATATACCACTATCCTCCTATTTATAAAGCCAAAAGGCGTCACAGAAGAGTAATAAGGTCCAACATGAACAAAATAAGGGGTAGGGTGCCCAATACTGTCCCTACAACACACAACTCAAACAGTTATTATAACATTTTAGCCTGATACATGACAAACGACAATCAATACTTTCTAAACTATCATGCCACGACATATTGTTTTCCTTGAAAAAGGCCCAAGTTGATTGCATTATGGACAGGGAAAGAAGGGAAAACCACATAGGAACAGCATATGGACATCGAACAAAAAGATTACGGATGGCCACATCTCTGAAATTCAGCAGCAACAGTCAGGAAGCATTTAAGGTGATTTATACAGATAACATCTACTGAGTTCCCTAATAAGTAATAAATCGTCCCTTTTATTTTTAACAGACCTCTAAAATACGCCACTACCATACAAATTCCTTCATTGCACCAATTTATTGCGCCACTGAACACCTAGGCTGGCTGACAGGAAATGGCAATGCAACAAAAGGAGGGGCTTGATTATGGCCGACAGGAAATGGCAATGCAACAAAAGGAGGGGCTTGATTAAGCGGAAGTGCAGCAGCTGGCAGCCTGAAATATTTTCCACAGAAATACATTCAAATTAGTCATATAGCATGCTTCTACACCAGTAAGTAACATTTGCTAGCCATCTTAAAAAGTTGTGTTCTACACCAATATAGAATGCACCTGAGGCCACAAAAGATATGGATAGAAAAAAGAAACATGCATTCTTTTTTTATTTGGTGTAAGAGAAACACGCATTCTAAAAGCTCAATGAATATTCGCTTCTACAAAAGATAACTTTATTCATCAAAGTCTCATGTTTTGTGCCCCACAGCCTTTTTAGCCCATTCCTATTCCAAAAGAATCCCGATTCTACAAGAATGCTTTCGTACCAAACACTTCGTTTCGGTTAAACTCTTTTCTGGTTATGCGTTAGCCACTCCAATCAAATAACATAAGTAACCATATACATCTGTTGATAAATACTCAGAACACGTCATTAATAATTCCACCTCACATGACTTGCGGTGGAAGGTAGTCAAAGGCAAAGGTGCCTCTAAAGTGCTAGATCTCTGAAGCGCCTTAGACGAAAGGTAAGAAGGAAAAGCACACACCCAAGTAAAGTGAGGTGCTTGAATAAGAAAATAAACGTTATATAAAAAGAATAGAAAAATGTGACCTGACATGATATCATTATATATGGAAAACTAAAATAAATCACTGATGTACATTTCCGGCTAATTTTGAAATGTGTGTATCTTAAAGCCTTTGTAGACCCTGTGCAATAATATGGGGTTCATTTCCATTGCCCAAAAGAAAATAACAGAATCTACACTGCAAAGAGGGCTTAAAATCCTGAAACAGGACACAAGGATTGGATTCTTGTTAAGTTTTGATCTTCAACTAGGACAAGTGGAAAAGCAACAACTGGCAACCAGAAGAACGAGAAACACGAGTAAAATTCATTATTTCAAACTAATCAAAATCTATTCAGCTGCATATTCTCTGCAAAACTCAAAAACATTCTTTCCCTGAGATTATTCTGTCTTAGAACTCTTTTCCTTTCCCTAAATCATGACAGTTGTAAGCCTGTAACAGAGGCATTGCGAAATCAAGACACATCAAAGGAAGACAGGCCAAGAAACTATTCAACTATCCTTGACTTAAATTACCTTGAACTGCCTTGGTCTAAAAATCAAATGCGAAGTCGCTAACCTCCACAGAACTACCTTGGAAGTTAGCATTCTTAACAAATACAGATAAACTGAATACCATATTAAAGCAGTAGTCCAGTAAAGCTATTACTTTGTTGAAACATAAGTTGTGGCCAACAAAAGTCATCAATCCTCATGGAAATAGATCCTAAACGTATCATATATTTGCTCTGTTTAAATCTAAATAGCTACCAGAAACAATGGCCTTATTCATGGATGCAGAATTTGAAACGCCCTTCATATGTTTGTTTCATCTCAGAAGTTTTGTTCCTTTATTCTTTTCTTTAACTCATGTCTATTGCAATAGGGGCCTCGGCAATATCAAAACATATCAAAAGGAGAATGTCCAGTGAATTTACAGGTTATATAAAGAAACACAATCTTATATGTTCTTCTCATGTCCAATGTGTTTTTTAAGATTGCTGGATGGTTACACAGCACTATAGATTAGCTTTTGCCACACGGAACCCCTGTCAGCAAGCGTCAAGGTGAAGTAATTGGAGCTAAACTTAAAAGGCAACGTTTCAAATAAATCATGCTTCCAGCATGGAAGCAGCAGACCAAAATAACTTTCGGTAACTGAGTGAAACAAGGGGGACCCAAAAAAAGACTTTTTCTTTTCTGCCATTTTTTATGCACTTAATAAGTTACACACTAAAATCTAGAAGCGGCAAAAAGTATAGCCAAGTAAATATATAGCAGACAAGAAAAATGATAGCAGAATTACTAAATAAAAGGTTTAAAATATTAAGGAACCTTACACAGAATCCATACGGGACTTCTTATTAGCCTTTTTCTTGTTCTTTTTGCGTTTCTTCAAACTTGAACTATCATCAATATGCTGTGGTTCACCTGCTTGCTGAGATAGATTTGAAAGTTTCGAGTCTTCAGGGCACTTTTCTAGTTTTGACATCCAGTATTCTTGTTGAAGCCCTCTAGAAGAGCACTCAGGAAGTGTAACTTCAAATCTGTTACTATTTTCATTATTATTAACTGTCACAGAAGCTGCATTAACAGACACACATCCTGAGTTCGCTATGTGTGAAACAGTACTTGCACGTTGTGAGCCCTTCACATTGTTGATTGCAGCATAAAACTTCAATTTTGACTTTATTACCTCCGAAAGACGTATTCCGGACCTAGAATCAGCTGCATTCCAAAATTAATTAATAGTTACAAAGAATGTCACCACATAATTAACCATAAACAAAACTGTACCTACTTAGATTTGAAAGAATAGCAGTTCGTGCAGCCAATTGCTCAGCCTCCTTTTTGGTTCTAGCTGGATCACCAGTGTAGGATTTACCATTGAAAACCAAAGATGATACAAAAAAAGGATTTCCTTTCTGCTGAACAGTGTGATATGTAACTTTATCCAGATTCATCTTGGCAGCAAATTCATTCAAGATGGACTTGAAAACCATAGTTTTCTGGAAGATAATCACAAAGTGAAATCACATAAGATTAATAACACTAAATGCAACATCAGAACATTACCAATCAACACTTTGGAAGATTACTTGTGCACAACAAACATTAAGAAATTGCAGCAAGCTTAAGGATATGTCAAATAGATTCACGAAAGTCCAGAAATAGACAAACAGTTCAGCAGTGAAAATAATTGTATCCCAAAAATACGAATGCTTTAGACTGAAGAAATGAGTTGTTCCTCTTTCTCATCATTCATCCACAACGCACACGCCTAAGTTGATCTAGAATGGCTTCAATAGGCTAAAAGATCATGTTAAAATGGTTTATATAACCACCAGCACACGAATGACCAAACTTCTGAACTCTTAAGTATTTGACAAAACAGATCTTCTAAAATGACAAGTGGTAGAAAACAGATTTTACAACTTATATCATACTAAACACATTAAAGCCATTCAATTATACATGAGGCTATAGTCAAATGCTATCCATGAATTATGCAAGACAAGTTTACATCAAAAGTTTAATTTTATACAAAGTAAGAAACCTAAGAATTTATAATGGCCTGTTTAGGAGGAAGAATTAATTTTGACCGAAAGGAAGGTAAGGAAAGGGAAGGGAAGGGAAAAATTCTAGACACTGACATGTTGGAACTTGGCTATGCAATGGAATGGAAGATGATTTGATGGGAAAATTTATGGTTGGAAGGCTGAAAATGATAATAATATAGATACGGAAAAAAGTCCAAATGACCATATCATTCTCAATGAGAAAATATAATATTATTTATTAAATATTTTTTCCTTTCAAAAAGAATTGTCTAACCCTTCCCTTTAATAGATCGACAATTGGATCCTACTTCTCCCAAACACCAGAAGTAGCCAAACCAAAAGAACGCACCATGAAGTATTGAGGATGGAGGACTGAATATGTGTTTAGGTGGAAACCAAACCGCAGTTTTAAAAGTGATTTTACGGCACACCAAGTGAATATGTAAGATGAGTTTTGTTTCGATTCATATAAAAGCAGTTTTTAAAAGTGCTTTTTGCTGATTCCAAACACCCCCCTGATCGGCGAAGGTGTTGAGGTGCCAATTCAGGCCACCATCATTACCTTTTTCCTATCAAGACTTTCTCCATGTTTGAGCCACATGAAAACTTTTCTAGTTTGGTTATTTATCAAATGAAAGACAGGTATGGGCTCAATAGACGAATCTTTTGGAAAATTTGGTGGCTTTACTAGTTTTCTACCTCCTACTAGGGTGGGTGTTAATGAACAATAGATTCCGCTTTATTTTATCAGTGTGGTCATCCATCAAGCTTCAGATAGAACGCCTCATAAAACACTGGTCAGGATTTTATTTATTTTGAGAAGCAAAGTCGTCTGTCAGATTTTCCTACTCCTGTCTGAAAATTGGTTCTCACTTGAAATTAGGTTCCAGGCAAAATGGGGCACCCAAACGTTTTACAGGAGGGAAAGGAAGCCCTATTCCTTTTCCAGCCCCAAATTTTCAGTGTAACAAACAGGCCCTAAAAGAACTCATTTCATACACAATGGGGAGCGGACAATGTGATAGCAATAGACATGATATGCAATAAGAGAGACAAAAAGAGAGAAATTGTGCAATTGAAATTGTAGTGAAAAATACGCCTATTGAAATCATAATCCTAAGCCAACAGACCTCAAAAATATCAGGAAGCCCTTCATCTTTAATCTTTGACACTATCTGCTCATATGCAAGTTTGGCAGCATCCTGTTCAGCTGCTTTTCGGACAGAAAAAACATCTTTAGAAGTATAGCACTTTCCATCAACGCACACCGTAGACCTAAACTTTGGGGCGTGCGCAACTCCTTCATTGACAGTTTGATAAACGGGTAGTGGCATGTTTGCCCTTTGAGCATATTCTTGTAACCGATTTTTGTGCATCAAATGTTCTGGAATAGCTGGAGAGATACAATTCATAGGATTAAAAATCCTTTCTGCGTTAGAAGTGTACTTAGAAGCAAGTTAGAATTGTCATATGATGATAAAAAATTCAACTACAATGAACTCATTTTATGTGCAAAAAATCAATAGAAACCAACCATAAAACTCGCATGGATTTTCCTACTATGTGCTGTAAGCAACGCTCAAAGTAAGCTGGGGTTGTAAAAATTTTCCCAAAAAAAAATAATAATAATAATTTTTGCCCAAAATATTCTTGCAAAGCTCCGCAGAAATCATATTCAAGTCACCTTCGCATATAATGACTGATAAAATCATATTCAAGTTACCTCCGCATATAAGGACTTGTAATAAAAACATTTATTCGGCAAAAAAAAAGAAAACAACAACAAAAGAGCAAGATACTTTCTCTTTCACAAGTGAAAGTAAAACATAGCTTTTGAATTTAAAATACTAGTAGTTTTTTTTTTTTTTTGGTTTGGGGGCGTGGGGGAATAGATAACGATGTAACTTTCCAGTATCCAAATAAATTCACAACATTAACGACTACTCGGCAGTAGAGGATGCTTGGAAATGGGAAAGTACCATATCAATCATATGAAAACAAAAATTTCAGAATCAATTCCCTTGCAGAGCAAGAAAACGGAGCTGGTAATGAAACCCAAAAAGAAAACTCACAAGGGCCAGGCGAAGTGAGCTGAGCTGATGTAGAAGGTCCAGGTGCAGAAGAAGACGGAGCAGGAAACGGGGCCCCGCGCTGGGCTGAAGAAAGTGAAGAAGAAGGCTGAGCTGAATGGGGCATTTTGAATGTAAAGCTCGGATGCTGCATATTCATGGGCCTCGGCGCAGCCATGAGCGCGTGAGTGCGTAAGAGTGCAATTCAGAAGGATGGAGGGAGAATGCGGGAGCCAACTAGGGTTCTAAACCCTCTCTGCAAATGCAACGATGTTAACTTCCCCTCTCGTCAGCAGATGCCATGCTTGTTGCTCTCCGAATTTGAAGGGGAAATAATAATAATAATAAGGGAAAATTTGGTCAAAAGACACTTAAATAACCCAAATTCTTATTTGAATCGTTAAATTTGTCAAAATTTTAATTAGATTACATGATTCAAAGAAAAATTTTAAAATTTCATGAAATGATTCTAATGACCATTTCATTAGAAACCAAAAGAATTAACATGTTTAATTTTGTAATTAACACATTTTAATTCTAAATTAACAACATTTTGAATACATAATAAAATTACAATAAGTTTTTAAATAAAACTTTACCATGATACAATATTGAATATTGAGATGTTCTATTTTATAGTGACCGCGATTCATTTTTTATCTCTATAACACTTTTGCAATAAGTCTTTGAATAAACTTAACCACAATACAATCTTAAAAAACAAGTTAACATGTTCTATTTCATGTTTAAATACATTTCAAATGTTATATTTCATAGTTAAACACGTTTTAATTCTAAATTAATATATTCCTGTCTTCATAATATGCTTGTAATAAGTCTTTAAACAACACTTTATCACAATATAACATTAAAAATTGGCATTTTCTATTTTGTAGTTAACAGATTTTAATTATAAATTAATAACTTTTTGTTAGGATAAAACTATTAGGATTAAAGGATTAGGATTTAATATTAAGGGGGTGTTTGGATAGAAACCAAACCATGGTTTCAGAAGTAAATATATGGAGGAAATTACCTCGTTTTGCGGAAAAGTGCTTCTGAAACCATGGTTTTGGATTTCCCAAACACCCCCTAAAACTAACTCATCGTTGCCTTTTTGATCAATTTTTTGACTTAGTAATGATAGATACTAAGTTCCTTCCTTTAGAGCTCTTGCACAATGCAAGAATGATAGAAAATCTTAATCTTTCTAAGTTTATGATGAAAAGAGCATTAGATTTATTTGATAAAATTTTTAAATCTCTTTTCGAGTCATGTGACTTAATTAGGATTTTGACAAATTTAATAACCCAAATAAAGATTTGGGTTATCGAAGTGTCTTTTAAAGGATTTTCTTTAATAATAATAATACTGTTTTTTTTATAATTGAAGTTCCCATCAATTGAACAGAATGTATTACAAAATTTTTCTAATTTCCATTAAATTAGGTCGTATATATTTAATAGACTTTTATAACGACAAAAATTTTGGCCAAAAAATATCCTATAAAATTTAAAAATGTGAATTTTAAATTTAAAAGCAAGTTAAAATATTGATAATAAAAACTATTTATATAATAAATAATTCAATAATTCATCTATGAGGAAATCCGCGGAGGTTAGAGATAGGCATTCAGGGAATTTTAAGAATTGGGGTTTTGGGTTAGGAAAATGGCAAATAAAGACCCCTAAATTATCAAAATTGCAAGCAGGTCATCTGAATAAGTCAAATTGCCAGGAAGGACCGGGTCTCAAATTGTAATTAGCAAATCATACCTAAAAGACTAAAATACCCTTTAGTTACTCAGATTCAATAATGAAGGCAAGCACTAGCGGGAGACTCCTTCCTTCCTTCTTCTCTTCAGACTTCCTCTCCCTCTCTTCTTCTTTCTCTGGCTTCCTTCTCCTCCACTTTCTCTTCCAACTTCCTCTCCCACTTCTTCTCAGGGTAGGAAAACTCTAGATCTTCTCCAGTGGCTTATTCAATGAAGGTGAACTCCAAATCTCCACCGTTGACATATTGCAGACTAGTTTGAGTTCTCAAGCATCCATGGTTTGCAATTTATGTGCACCCAACAATAACGATTTCGATTTCGATTTCTATTTATGTTCTTACACTGGACATATAGAGACAAATAGTAATCATTTTGCTTCTTTTAATACTAATTCACCTCTTTCTTTTCCCCATGATAGAGGAGAAACAAGGTGATGATGATCGATGAGATACTTGGTCTTGTACTAAGATTTTTGATTTTTTTTTTTTAATCTTAATTCGTTTGTTGTTAAGAGAAAGTTTTGGTTTTAGAGCTGATTTTAATCTTTTGAATTCAAATGGCTAATTGCAGAAACTGGCTATTATCAAAGCATATCTGGTTTTTTGTTATTTAGCTTACCATTATTGTAATTTCACTTAGTAGTGTTATAACTACAGACTTGTTATTATGATAGTAGCAACATGATATGACGATCTAAAAATGTTAATTTTTTGTTTATGAGTAGACCAATGTTAATATTTTGTATTTATCAGTTCTAAATGGTAACGATGTAGATCTGCTGAATGTTCTAAAGATATGAAAAACCCAGTGATAAACTTATAATTTTGCTTACCAAACTTGCTATTTTTGTCTTACTACTCTCATAATTTAACTTACCACTCTTGCCATCTAGCAGTGAAATATGAAAATAATGTCAATTTTTCATGAAACTTGATTTCATGAGAAATCTAGTGACAGAATTGTTATTTCGCTTACCACTCTTGTTATTTGACTTACCGCTCTTGTCATTTGGCAGTGAAATGTGAAAATAATGACAACTTTTCATGAAACTTAATTTCATGAGAAACCCAATGACAGAATTATTATTTTGCTTACTACTTTTGTCATTTGACTTACCGCTCTTGTCACTTGGCAATGAAATATGGAAATAATGACAATTCAAACTGAAACATTTAACAATCTCAAATTCAAATGTCATTTCAACAATACATAACTATCATTAATAATTCATAATAGTGGTCACTCATCAACAAAGTAAAAAATATTAAACCCATCTTAAATACAATAACAATATGTATAATTCATCCTTATTTTTCTATTAAAACTATCTATAATGACTTCCTCTTTCTTTTGGTGTTTCGTTCGTTGTCATCTCTTGCAAGTTTAGTATACCAAATAACAAGTTTGGTATATCAAGTAACAATTTAACTATCATAAATAACAAGTTGAGTTTAGAAAATGATAACTTAAATATTATATAAAACAAGTATATCAAATAACAATTTAACTATTGTAAATAATAAGTTAAGTTTAGAAAATCACAACTTAAGTATATTATATGACAAATTAAGTATATCAAATTACAATTTCATTCATTTTCAAATTTCTTTGGCAAATGACAAGTTGAGTAAGCCAAATAATAAGTTATGAAAAGTAATTTATATGAAGTTCATTTTTTTCCTCAAATAACATTATTTTTAGATTTCTTTGGCAAAAGACAAGTTGAGTAAGCCAAATAACAAGTTATGAAAAGCAATTGATAAGAGTAGAAAGCCAAATAACAATTGTGATAAGTGAAATTATAAGTCTGTGAGTGGGTGTCATGAATTTTAGAACATTAAATGGATCTATATTGATACTATTTACAACTATAAATACCAAAAGTTAACATTGCTCTGCCCATAAACAAAATATCAATATTTTCAGATGGTCATGTCATGTTGCTGTGATCAAACTAACCAATTTGCGATTACAATATTACTAAGCAAAATTACAACAATAGCAAGTCAAATAACAAAAAACCAAAGGTGCTTTGATAGCAACTAGTTTCTATAAGATTCAGTGACAAATGCACCTCAAACTAACTATAATCTCATCCAACTAACATTTTCCATCATTAACTTCACATCTCATTCTCTTCCACCGTATAACCCAGCGACTACATTGCAACCCATCAAGATGATGCCATGCTAATCGTGAAGTATATATACCTGTAGTGTCTTGGGTAGCTAGAATCTCATCCTCTTCAACATTGATTTTGTATACCATCTTTAGAGCACTATTGCTATCAACTTGAATCTGATTACTCTTGCCAACTAGCATTAACGATCGGTCACTAGTTTTTTTTATAATAAAGATTGCTGGGAATGGCTACAACTTTAATCCCATTGATAAATGCATAGGCAAGAGATAATTGGTTTTAAGAAGGAGAAGAATAGAAGTAAAAAGAGGGAGAGGGAGAGGAAGAGGGAGGGAAGGACAAAGAGAGAGAGATAGGGTGGTGGAAGCAAGAGAAAAGAAAGGGCATTTTAGTCTTTTGGGTTTTATTTCATAATTACAATTTGAGACTAGGTCCCTCCTAGTAATTTGACTTATTCAAGTGACCTCTTTGCAATTTTATTAATTGAGGGGTCTTTTATTGCCATTTGCCCTTTTGGATTCGCTTTATGGTGCTGTTTCTTTGATATGCACAAGTATTTTTCTGTTGAAAGTAATTATGTTCAATACATTATTGAGTACTAAATGTAGGCAATTTTCTCAGCAATGATTCAAATTTTAATTCGCTAAGTTATGAGAAATCAGCCCCTTCACTATACTTAATATTGGTGGTGCCTGTTGAATTATAACAATTTCAATAATGTTCTTTTGAATGACTGAAAAAAATGGGCACCTAAATGTTGTTTTTAGTTTCTGTAATTAGCCAAAAAAAGTGTGCATAATGAGAAATGATCAAACTTGGAAAAGATCTTGACCTCCTTAAGATAATCGTAAGTGAACTGGGTTTTGATAAAAAAGTAAAAAACTGAAGTCCTGAAAAAGTGTTGGCCCAAAAAAACATAGCAGCGTCTCGGCCAAGAAAAATAAAAAGTGAAAAGCAAATAAAAGTGAACTGGGTTTTGATAAAAAACTGAAGTATTGAAAAAGTGTTGGCCCAAAAAAAACATAGCAGCGTCTTGGCCAAGAAAAATAAAAAGTGAAAAGCAAATAAAAGTGTTGGCCCAAATGAACGAAAATATTGATGAAGTACAAAAACAACACGTGAGCGGCAGGATTCGAACCTGCGCGGGCAGAGCCCACATGATTTCTAGTCATGCCCGATAACCACTCCGGCACGCCCACTGTTGTTGGTCAGGTCAAGTGCATCTTTTTAAATGTCAGCCTTGTGAAATTTGTTGACTCCAATTTTATAGAAATAAAAAAAATGATGAAAGGAATAAATGATACTGTTGTTTTTATTTATTTGCTGGGTCATGTGTAAATAAATAAATACAAAATAGCTTTAAAAAAAAAAAGGCCCTCAATTTATTTGTAATCGTGGAATCTGGCTATGAAGCCCTCGCTAGACAACTTTGAGAGTTTGGTTGGCTTTAATTAATCTTAAGTCACAATTTTATCAAAAACAAGGGTTAGATTATGATGAGATATTTTCACAAATGTTCTTTTTTGTTTCTAATAAAAGGAGAAGCCTTAAGCCTAAGCTTATTGTATAATAAAAAATGGTTGGCAAAAAAAATACAAAAATGGAAAATGGTTTTCTCATCATCTACTTTTTAACAATAATCAACATGTGTGAATTAATGAACTATTTTATCACTGTCTCTATAAAACTAACATGCTTTGGAATTTAGTTATTTATTTTAATACTACATCCATAAGTTGTTAATTTAACACCACAGGAAGAAATCGACTGCTTTTTTTAACAATTCTCAATTACCTTAAATGAAATATTTAAAAAAATAGTTCTTTAATTCCTAATAAAAGAGTTACTCAATTAATCTTGATAAATTAAGTGAGCTAAATAAATTACTTAATTCTAAAAAAATGTAACATGGCCTTCCTAAAATATTCCTATATAATAGTATATTATATATATTAATTTATAAGCTAAAGAAATTAGTTTTAAAAAATAAAATGGATCAATATAAGTTCAAGTATTACTATAAAACCATCACATCTCACTTGGGTTTGTTTTGGAACTGCTTATATTAAAAGTTCTTATAAGCACATTCATGTAAGTCAAGACAAACCTCTCATCACATATCTACCTCATATTCTATAAATTATGATTGAAAAACTGCCTTGTAAGGAGTGCGCAGCCATTCCAAACAAGTACTCATATTGTCATGCCTTCTTCAACGTGGACAATAACAAGAATGCTTATCTCTCCCACTTCGCTCACCAAATATGTTTAATCCCAGGAGATAGAGTTTGAAGATGGAAGAAATCAAAGAAAACGAGGGGTCAACAAAATGACAAATTGAATAAATGGCCTTCGGAGAGAAATACAATGAAAATCAGGGAAGACAATAAAGACTGTCTCTTAATAAATTTAGGGTCCGTTTGGATTAGCGATTAGAAAAATAGCTTATTAAAAAAATGGCTTATAGAAAAGTGAAATTGGGTAAAAGCTAAATTGGATAAGTTGAATTGTGTTTGGATTGAAGTTCAGAAAAGCTAGTTTGCAAAAGTGAGATTGGTAAAAAGTTGTTTGGATTATGGTTGAGTAGAAGTAAATTTGGTTATAAAATGACCAAAATGGATATGAGTTTTAATAAATAATGGAACATGATTAAAAAAATAATTTCACATAATACAATAAAATTAAAATAATTTAATATGAAAAAGTCAAATTTATAGAGTGAATTAAATTATAAAATTTTAGAGAAATCATAAAAAATATTTTAGATATAAAGTGAAACATGATTAATTATTTTTTTGAACTAATTTTAGCTAATTAATTATTCTTACTTAAAGAGACTAAGAGATTAGTGGAGGGAAATTTTTCTTTACTTTTCTAAATTTTTTGAACATCCATTCTTCAAGTTTCATCCAAAAATAAAAATTAGACTATTAGAGGCACTCAACTAATTTAATTATAAAGTGAAACATGATAAAAAATTGAATTGACATAATATAATAAATTTAAATTAATTTAATATGAAGAAGTAAAATTTAATGAGTGAATTAAATTTGAAAACATTAGAGAAATGAAAAGAAATTAATACTCAATATATTTATTATTTTATTTTCAGAAATATACTTTATTGATTTTTTGAACCTCTGTTCTTCAAGTTTCATCCAAAAATAGAAGTTTGAGGCACCCAGCTAAGTATATGAACTGAAGCACCGGAGGATCTTTTTGCTCATTAACGAAGGTGGTGTTATTCTTTTCCAATAACATCTCGCCACGTGTCCTATTATAATTGGCAAAATGACCTCAATGGAGCCAGCGCCCAACTCCTGCCATTAAGCTTCTGCCCACAGTTTCATTAAGCTGCTCTTCCTGGCTTTTTTTACAACGCACGATCTGACAGCTCATTTTTGAGAAGCTTAATTGTGAAAAAACTCTATCAAATGGGCCTCTTTCTCCTACTGAGCTTATTTTCAATTTTAAGTCACGTTTGGGTCAGCAATAGCTGACCCAAACAGGCACTTAGTAACCATGGCTGTGTTACTTACTCATATAATTGCTTAATGCGTGCTTATTTCCCTAGTCTTGGAACTATCTATATTTACTATTTATAATTTACTCTTCTCGTTCTATTTATAAAGTAGAAAGAGAAGAAATTTTTATTTCTATTTATATATAAATGTATAATTTTACCCTTCATATATTATTATATTGATTTTGTTCTCATAGAGTAATATATATATCAAATAGGGATAAAGTTAAAAACTTATTGAATTTTAAAAGAGATTTAATGAAGTTAAAATTTTTTTTAAGTGACTTATAAATTAGAGTAAAAGAATATAATATAAGTGGCATGGATCTCATTACATGTTTTTTTTTTTTTTTTGCGGCCAGCGCTTACATGTTGACATAATAAAAAAAATAAATTGTACTATACTGCTATTATAACTTATGAATAAATTAATTTTTAAGGGTAATATTTATTTTAACTTGGGTTTGTATGGTGTATGTGGCAAATTATCTTAATACATTTTTATACACAGAATTTTCCAAATAACAATTTTTGAAATCTAAACAATACAAAATACGTACTAGGATTTTAGAAAGAAAAATGTATGCAACTTTCATATATTTATTACAACATGCCAACCCTTGGCAAAAAAAGTTATAATATGCCAATTAACCTCGAATATATATAATGACATTTATTTTAATAAAAAATAATTAATTAGAAATCTCATATACTCTATGATTGACATACGAAGAACGTACATGAAAATGTGCAATGCTCTTCATTTTGCTGGTAAACCATATTATCTCTTTTTTTTTTGGGGCCTGGAACTATGCTATATTCATATCTCAACTTTGTTACTGATTCCTGACATATTTAAAATACTTAAAAAAATACTAATAAACCCAACCTAATTTGCGGCTATTTAATTAATGTCAATGACGTTTTGTTTGGGGAAACTTAACCACCTCCTTATCCATCAAATACTACCGTATTAGACATCAGTTTGGTGGGTTTCATCAAAATTAAATTAAATTGTAGTGTCAGAAATAGAATGCCCAACACACTCACATTAATTGCATTTCCCATATTTCTTCAACTAAATTGGCTGTGCCTTGCGTATGTATAGGGAAATTCTTCTTGACTGGCAGTCATTGCTGAGAATGACTAATTAATATACACCCAAAAAAATTGTAAATTTTGGAGATAAGATACATGTTTGAGAATTGGGGTAGCACCTGAGACTCTTGGAAGTGAGCTAGGAATAATGAAAGATAGTTGGATGAAAAAAAATAATGCTTGATAGAGTTTTGAAGACAGTTGATTTTTTTTTTAACTCAAAAAGTTACTTTAAAATTAAAGCAACTTTTTTCTTCTGATTTTTAGTTTTTGGCTTTTTTTCCCACTTTATAGTAGTATTTGAATCTTTTAAAACTGGCTCTCAATGTATCTTTATGGCAAATTTCCGCTAAACTGATTTTTTTATAAAAATTTATTCAACCATGTATAATATTACATTAATTAATTTTTACCTCAATCTTAGTTTACAAAAGTTAATTAGAAATAAAACAACCTCAAAAGTTGCTGATGGCTTACATTTAGAATTAATTAAACTAAGTTTCTTATTTAATTCTTACATTTATGGTCCGAAGGAAGAAAATATGTTGCAATTGAATTCCTTTGTAACAAAACATCCAGAGCATTATTACTAGAATGATGAAATTATGTTCTCTGAATTAATTTTTTTTGGAAAATCCCATAAAAAATTGAAATTACGAAATCCTAAATTAGATTTGCTAACAACACTTTTATGGACTTCGATAACACTAAATTTACATATAATAACACATCGGTGGTCTATATATATAGATAATAATCAATTATGTCATGCTGAGATTATTGGAGAACATGTAAACACAAGACCACATCTAATTATCTATTAGACTCATCAGCATACATAAATTATACACTTACTTGCAAAAATCATATATTTGTATATTATGCACGACATGAAAAATACAAAAACAAAAACATAACACTGGATATTTACATATAAGCTGTTGTTTTTATCATCATCATCATCGTTATATTACTACTAATTATTATAAAAAGCAATAAATAAATGCTTGACTTATAAAATTTATAATTTGATTTAATTCTGACCTACAGTCAAAATGATAATTAAGGAGAAAATTAGACGGCGCATATTATCATTATAAAAATGACAGAAATACTAATTACTTAAGATTAAAGGAGGACCTTTTATATATATATATATATATATATATATATATGCGCACAAATAGTAGTTACTCAATAATGTATAAATGTGATTGACCATCCAATTATTTATTAATTATATACAAGGGCAAAATATCATTAGTACGTCTAAGAAAGGCTATATACTTAAGTTGCTTCATCTATAAGAGAACAACACAGAAAAATCCAAATCCATATGCAATAAGTAGAAAGAGCTTACTTGTGAACTTTGCACAAATTAAATATTCAATTTTCTTAATCATAAATTCCGAATTAATAGACTCCTGGGGAAGGAGGACATAATTTTTTTAAGTTGACTATTTTTTTTTTTAACTAGCTTTAGTTGTTGAAACATCTATGAATAATATTGAAGAATTAATGGGAAAAAGCAATCGCACACGAATTTCTTAACTTGGAAGATTAAGGAAAATGAAACTTAACCAAACTTTTAAATGCTTCAATTTGCCACTACTCACTAGACAAGCGTCTCGGAGGAGAGCGGCTTCTTTATTATTATAATTGTTATTATTATTATTATTATTAAACAAACAACTCAAATAATCTCACAGTATTATAGTTAACACTCATTATCGTTAACATTTTAATTTGTAGATAATAGAAGGTCTAAACTACTTTAGACTTTATCCACTGAAAGCATTAGAATGAACATGACCTAAAATTCTTTTTATCTTATTAACGATTTATTACGTACTATTCATCAGATATTATTGGATATGTTTTTGCTGTTGATAGCAATTGAAAAAAATAATTATATTGTTCATGACTTATAAATAACATATTTTAATAAATATATTGATATAATAATATAATTAGAACCCAGAGGAGATGGGTTGTCCATGCATCAAACATGGCCAGTGTGAAACTTGGTGTATTTTATAATTAGAATAAAAAAATAAAAAACGTTATGCTTTTAAATTAATAATAAAATATAATTATTTTTAATTAACAATTACATAAATATTAAAAGACTAAAATTTCCTGTAGTATTTCTATTCAATGCACCAGCCAAACGTCCTAAAAAAGTGGTAAAGACTATGGCACGACATGCTAAAGTCATTGAATATAACGGATGCCATATAACTTACAATATTCATAACGTGCAAAAAATAATAAAAAAAATTAATGGTCGCAAAACCAAATAACCAATTATTAGATCTTCAATAATATAATAATAATTATTATTTTGGCCAAAAAAATATTATAATGGAATGCATTATTATTTTGTCTGGCGGGAGATAATGAAATCTGATTAGCAAAGGCGGGCTGTTATGGGGGGTTTGTTAGGGATAATGTGGCTGTGGACCGTTGGATGCTCACCAAACAACGAAAGCCACTGGATGCATCGTACGGCCTGATTTATATGATTTTTATTTTATTTTATATTCAAATGGAATCCCATGCCCAGAATCAAGAATCAGCCTTCACAGATTGTGTTGTTTAATTTATGTTATTACATCAAGATCATATTATTCCATTTTATGTCACCCTTATTTTGTCATTTTCCTTAATTCACTCTTTACCCTCTCTCTAAAGTTAAACATGGTAATAGTAGTTTTAGGCTTTTAATGCATTAATTGTTCTAAGTCAGCCTTATTTCAAATTTAATTTGTATAATATTAACATTTTATTTAACTTAATATATATATAAATAGATGCGAAGATAGTATAATTTTTTTAAATTTATTTTTAAATTTGGTCTATATCGATCTTTATTTGTACTGTCCATGACTTATTATCAACTTTTCATTCATTTGATATTTGATGTTAATATTAATATTAACTGATACTCTCAGCCCAAAAAAAATATATTAACTGATATTCATTTAATGATAACGATGAATTCACAATTTGAATTATGAAAATTAATTAAAATTTTAGTCCAAAAGTTAAGCAAAATAAAGTAGCTAATCTGACTGTATAGGTTGGGCATGATCTTAAAATTTGATGTGAAGCTTTTTCCAACCAAAAAAAAATTGATGTGAAGCTTTGCTCTATAAACTTAAAACGGATTATATGAATGTTGAAAAAAAAAAAGTGTGATTTCCCTCAGCTCATGAAATCTAAGCTTATACACACACGCGCGCTCCAATCCTAAATATAAGACTCTTATACATATTTATATAAAGGTCTTACATTTAGGATTGGAGGAGTATATATATACAAGACTAAAGTATATTCTTAGTTATTTAAATTTGCACAAAGTTTCAATTTAGTTCTTTAATTTTGAAAAGTATAATTTTAGTTTTTTAACTCTAAAATTGTTAATAAAAAAAATGATGATATTGAGATTTTGAATATTGATAAAACATTCCCAAATACAAACATATTAAGTTTAATTTTTAAAATAATTATAATTGTTTCAAAAAATTATTATTTAAAATTAATAATTTTCAAATTAAAAAATTAAAAATATGTTTTTTAAAGTTAGGGACAAAACTCAAAATCTTGAATTAAAAAAGAAGAAGCAAATATATGCTTTAGCTTATTAAAAATAACTGTGATCATGAACAGAGAAAGTTCCCAGGGGGTAGTTCCTTCACCTTGTTAACAACTGAATAATGCTAAGAATGATGCCACTGTGGTGCTTCATGTCCCCTTGGGCCGTACCAGCGAGATTCTCTTCTTCTTCCCCAGCCTCTCAGTCAATTCATGCTCTTTCTCCTTTCCCATAAATAAAGGCCAAAAGCAAGAACATCACATTTTCACCTTCGTCATTTCTCTGTTATTTATATTTATATTTTATTCGTTCACATCTTCTCTTTGATATTGAGAAATTCTCTCCCACTCTTCAAGCAAACCACCTTCAAAGCTTCCACTTTTTGCCATTCTCTCTCCCTATCTACCTCTCTCTTTACTGGGTTTCTGTGGTATTGTTGGTATCAGCTTCTAAATGGGGTTTTCCCAAGAAACCTGCACTGACTCCTGGGAGTCTTCGAATCCACAAAATGCTCCTGATACAGTCACCGATGACTACTACGACTATAACAAGCTCAAGTTCAGAAGCACTTGGAGAAAAATGCTCTGGATGATTGGGTTTGCCTGTATTTCCCTGCCTCGCAGCCGGCGGAAGGCCGGGGTGATGATTCAGGGTCAAGGCAAAAACAAGGCGTGGCTACTGGCGGAGTCCGGCGGTTGTCCGGCGGAGTCGACGAATGCCGACCCACAATCGGTTCACTCATCTTTCAGGTTCAACATATGTTCTCAGGTTGAGCTGGAATCTTTGGAAATGAGTTCTTCCGCTGCTGCGACAGTCTTGATGGTGAATTTGGATAATGGGGTGAGTGAATCTGGAGCTCGGGAGCTAAAATGGTGGAGAATAGATTCATTGAATAAGAGCATATTGCCAGTGACCAATACTCTGATCAGATTCAACTACAGTGAAATCCTGTCTGCTACCCAGAATTTCTCCAAAGGTAATCAAATCTTTCTGGGTTGCTCTATATGAAGCACTTGATAATCTTGCCATGTTAAGTAAGATTTTTCTCATTTTATATTAGATTGTAATTCATTGTTTTGTTATATGGGTAGGCAGAGTATTGGGAAGAGGGGCGTTGAGCTGTGTTTTCAGAGGAAAAATTGGACTTCTGAGGAGTGCCGTGGCAATTAAAAGACTGGACAAAGAAGACAAGGAGTGCGCAAAGTCATTCTGTAGAGAACTGATGATTGCTAGCTCTCTTCACAACCCAAACGTTGTTCCTCTTGTGGGGTTTTGTGCTGATCCAGAGGAGGGTTTGTTTCTGGTCTACAAATTTGTCTCAGGAGGCAGCTTAGAGCGCCACTTGCATGGTGCTTACTTATCTCTGACTCTTTATTTCATGTGGGTTTGTTTCATTTGAGATTGACGAGTTTCACTGACTCATGTATACTTACATTCATACCTATTCACAGGGAAGAAGAAGGGTGTAAAGGGAAATTCACCACTGCCTTGGTCTGTGAGATATAAAGTTGCAGTTGGGATCGCCGAAGCAATCTCTTATCTGCATAATGGAACTAAAAGATGTGTTGTTCACAGAGACATTAAGCCCTCTAACATTCTTCTTTCCTCTAGAAAGTCTCCCAAGGTTAGATGCTTCCTTGGATATCAGATTTAGTCTAATATCATTTGCAAACTATTTCAGGATTTTGATCTCTGCCAATAGTCTTTGACACTTGAGTCTGAGTTAGATCATGCAAGTGATCCTGATGGATTGTTTTGTTATATTACAGCTATGTGATTTTGGATTAGCTACATGGACTTCAGCACCTTCGATTCATTTCCTTTGCAAAACGGTTAAAGGAACATTTGGGTAAAAACTTGACTCCTCTTAAATATTCTGTCAACGTTTTTACCATTTTTTCGTTTTGGAAGATTTGTTTTCTTGTTCCACTTGCTGAATCAGTTTCTTTCTGGGCTTCTGTTTTCTCCCATATAGCTATTTGGCTCCTGAGTATTTCCAACATGGGAAGGTGTCAGATAAGACTGATGTTTATGCTTTTGGAGTGGTGTTATTGGAACTCATAACTGGTAGGAAGCCCATTGAAGCAGAAAGGCCACCAGGAGAAGAGAATTTAGTCTCATGGGTAGGTTAATTCCTTGATTCTTGAAAACTTGTGCTGGTTTGTGATTAGGTTATGGTTGAACCGATTCTTGAAATGGTTTGTGGTTGAGGAAAATCATAACTTGCAAGCACAAGCTAAGCCCTATACTGTGCTGCTCATTGACTTTGAAGAAGCCAATGATGTCTATTTGCCATCAGCTCCTAACGTCAGGATCATTAGCCTATATAATAACCTACCTGTTCATAATTGCTATGAGAAACTGACAGAAAATACTGAATAATGTCTAAAAGTCAGCTTATAAAAAATAATGATGGTCAGGTTGATGTTTTAAATTTTGTCAATGGAAAAAAATTATACTAGAAGAGCTACCTTTAATTTGAGCCTAACAATACTTGAATATGTATTGGTCGTAGTACAAAATAATTCCCCTGAAAATGAAAATCATCCCATCACAGAATCTGTAATCGATTACTAGTTTAAATTTCCCCCAAAAAAAAAAAAAATCTTTCTTGTTAAAAAAGACTGGTCAGCTTGAATAGATGCGAAAAATGGTACATATGAAGATTGAAACTTAGAAGATTAGATAAAAAATGTAGGAAACAAAAAGGCATATACTTGATCATTATTTTGGCTTGTTCTTTAATATTTATCATGTTACATCTCTGAGTAATACCTTTCTTTGGTATTAACACTGTTCAATAATAGTTTGGCTACTAAATTTTGTCCTTTTTTAATCACAGTTGAGCCTTGTTGACTCATATCTAGTCTGGCTTTCTTTGGCAGGCTAAACCATTGCTTCATAAAGGGAAAGAAGCCATTGAAGAACTGATTGATCCTCAACTCAATTACACCTTAAAATCCTCAAACCAGTTATCTCGTATGATTGAAGCTGCAGCAGCCTGTGTCACAAACGAAGAATCTCGCAGACCCGGCATTAACGAGATCATCGCAATCCTGAAAGGTCAAGAACCAGTCTTCTCTAAAAGGAGGAAGCCATCTTTTCGTGTTAATGGATCCGTATTTGATTCTTATACCCAGTTACAAGAAACAAACACAGAGATTAAAAGTCACTTGGCTTTGGCTATGTTGGGCATTTCAGAGTTTGAAGATGATGATTACCTCTTTGGTCGCTAAAACATGACAGCTTAGAAATATTTAAGTGGACACTTGACATGCTAAAGACAGATAGACTAAACTAATCATTAGTTAAACTGCAAAAGTTTATAATCATATCATTGGTTTAGTCTAATGATAATTTTGTAAATCAGGTATGCTTATGAATCTGCCTTTTTTTATTTAATTTTTTTGATAGGATTAGATGTGGAAAAGTGTTGACCTTTTGTATATAGATAGGAGCTCAAAGGAAGATTGTTGGGTTTATATCTTCCATTTGTCCTTTTGATTCTCTTAAAGGGTGGAGTGTGATGGCTTTTTCTTTGTTTTTTTTTTTTTTGTTGCTTTTTTCCTTTTGGTCGGAAGACTTTTATTTGTACGAGATTGTTGTAAGTTGATGGTTCTGAAGCATTCATGTTTAAGAATGAGTAGTGGGATTTTCATTTCACAGAAGAGTCAAGAGATGTTCCAATAACATGTAATGACCGTAAAAGAGAGAGAGAATTTCATTATTGTGTACGGCTTAAGGACATTAGAAATCTTAACACGTAAGAATTTTTAATTAATATTCAAACTCGTTTCTTAATCATGTTTACGAATGATTACACATATCGAAAGCGAAGCGAAATCTTTAAAAAGCATTAAGCATGCTCCTTTATTTAATAATTTTAAAACATAAGTAAATTAATTTACAACTTCTTATGATTTCATTTGATGATTTTTAATCAAGTTCTTGTACTCCACTGCTCTTTAATATAATTTAATTGTTGAGTTGGTTTTGGTCTAAATAAAACCTATTTCTCATATTTATTAATTTTTATAAATTACCTCTATGGATACTCCCTCAATCATAATCAAATAGAAGAAGGAGATGGGGTATTAAGAAAGATGATTATGGTATTTTAGGAAAAACGTGTCACATTTCTTATAGTTAACTAACTTACTTAACTTCTTTAATCTAATCAAATTAGTTAAATGAGTCTTATATTAAGAACCAGAGGAGTAGTTTTTATGTGACTCGTAAAGTGTACAAAAAACCTAATTAAAAATTAGATAAAATTATATAGACCTATGAATTAATTTTTTTTCTTGAATTAAAATATGAGCATGTTAATTTGTTCTCTCATTTAATATTTTAAGACATAAAATGACCTTAGAATTGAGACTCCATGTAAGAGTTGAGACGCCATTGAGAGCACACAGCAAGGGTCTGTTTGGCACAGCATTTTGGGAGGAAAAAGTCATGATTCAAAACCTAAGAGCAGGTTAATGGTTCAGCTTCTTATTTGGTTGTGCAGTAACTTTTAAGCCAAAAGTTAATCTCAATTTGTAAAAATTATAAGTTATTTTGAGTTACTTATAAAAGAAAAAATGCTTTTTAACCGTGGAGGGAAGAGAAAAAAATCATAGAAAAAGAAAAGAGAAAAGTTTTTATGAGTCCCACTTACTTCAATGAAAATAAGATGATAAAACCACTCAATTAAATACTATTGCTATTTATAGGTTACTTATATTGGTAATTTTTCACATTTGCCCTTATTAAAGAAAGGTATTAAAAATATGTTTTATACTTTATCTCACCAATTTACTTCTTTTTTTTTTCTATGCATTTATTAAATCAATATGGATAAAATTGAAAAAAAAAAAACAAAAAAAGCTTGTCAATTTTATGCTACCCGTGACTTCCCGTAATTAAGAACAAACTTTTTTTTTCTTTGATAAATGACTTTGAATAGAGTGGTAAATTGAAGCTTGCAAAAGTGTTCTGAGAAGAAAAATTATATTATATAAATTGATAATTTTTCATTTTACATTATGTAGTAAAAGTTATATCTATTTTGGTGATTTTACAAACTAAACTTACTTATTTAATTATAACCCAAACAACTTTTATGTTTACCAAATCTAACTTTTTCAAAAGTAAATCTAAATATAAATCATATTATCCAATTTAACTTTTACCCAATCTAATTTTTTTAAAAGCAAAATTGAAAATAAGGTATTTTTTCTATCTTCAATCCAAACAGGTACTAAAGTGTTATTTAAGTTTTGACCAAAATAAAAGGAAAAAAAATAAGTGGTATTAGGTGCCGATTGTTTTATTCGACCAAACAAGTGCTCAGTTTTTTTAAGTCTAACCAAATTTTCCATATGCGTAATTGTCAACTAAGGACAACGATCCTTCAATATTATTTCTCCAACTGGAGGCTCAATGGCTCATAGTGTGACAATGTTCCTAGGGACGATTTTTTCTTTTTAGAAAAGCTCTAACTTTAATAATAATGGCCATTTGTTATTATACAGATCATACATGAAAAATAATTGACGACCGAATTTAAATAATTTTTTTTATATTTCCTACTTTCTCACCTTTTAAACTTCTTAACCTTACAATAACAAATCAATTTTTAAAACACAGTAATTTAAGATAGTTGTTAATTTCTTTTTAATATATTATTGTTTTACATATGAATTTTCTGATTTATTTTAAACTTCATTATGAACCTTTAAGACCAGAACAATGACTAATAATTTTCCCATGCCGCATCATCAACCATTTAATAAATAATTTACTTAGGCCTAACAGAAAATACATAAGCGTATCAATTAACATTATATTTTAATTACATTTTTTTAAATATTGTTTTCTTTTCTTTCCTTTCAACAAATTTTTAATAACAACCATGTGCCTTTTTTTTGTACTGCTACACATTATTAACATTGCATAAATAACGCAATGATAATCCATATAACAAAACATTCAAAAAATATTTATATCACAGGTATTCTTTCTTTTAAAGATGTCATAACATAAAGGAAAATGATTCTTTTATGTATGGAAATCTCAAGCAAGCATATGGAGCGTAACGTTTTGCAAGCTTAACTTCAATGCATATTTAATCTAACCACACCAAAATCACTCTTTCATGCAAAACTAAAATAAAAAAAATCCAAAAGTAATTGATGAATTAGAAATCATGGTTTGAGGAAAAGCTGTATTAATCAGCTCTTGAGGAAACGTATTCTTCAATATCATCCCCCCCCCCCAAAAAAAATCCAAACATGCTAAAATCAAATTAGGTCCTTTCGTCAATTTAGTCATATTATAATACGTCTATATCTAGACACAAGAAAAAGAAACCATGTGCAAGAACCACGTTATGTTTTGTTACCAACTTCTTAAAAAAAATGACTGCATCTTCCAAGTCCCCAGGTCAATTATTAGTTATGTATTTATTTATTTTTTCTTTTTTTTTGGGGGGTGTTTTGGAGTTGGATTGATGTGTGGAATGAGATCTGTATTATTGAGTCTGGAACACGACCAACATGTTATCCCAATAAATTGTAAGCAGCAAAATGAAGAAAAAGTATTGTTTCAAAAGAAGCAAGCGACAAATGATAGGACACACCAACCAAAAACTTGGTCTGAGTCTGACCATTCTTAAACAACATGAACAGGAAATGTCCAAAGTCACTTTCCATTAAATTCCAACTACTACTGTCGGTGCTGCTAAAATGTGATATATTACGACCAAGAAGATTGAACAATATATCCTGTTTTGGCACTTTGTGAAGCTAATAGAATATGCGACTTGCTATTAACCAGGGGTGTAGGTAAGGACTAACATATTCAATCAGCAGGCATGTTCATATTGGATACTGATGAACCGAACTTGAGGTAGTAGATGTATGATGAAATTTCATATCAAATAATTAAAAGATCGATCACAAATTCACAATTATGTAAGTGTGTGGTGACTAGTGAGTCCATCTAAAATATAACTTAAACTATTTTGGCCCAGGTGACATACCTTAGGTGTGATTAATCTTTTCTATAAGGTAGCAATTCTGTTCACAAGGAAAACCAACCCATTTAAATGCCCTATACAATGGTTCCTAGAAACTGGGCATTTTATGTTACTGCTGTTACATTAGTCTTCATTAAATATATTTTTGATAAAACGTGTACGATATACTTGCATATGAGCGAACGGAAGACAACATTTGAATGTGCCAAACTGCAGAGGGCTTGGATGGTGTGAATTACAACCGGAGACGAAAGAGATTATTTGAATCCCAGAAACGACCGAGGAGGCCTAATGTCCTACAGTACAAATAGTCAAATACCTCCAAGAAGAGAGGTTTTTTTTTTATTTATTGAGATAAAACTCAGCTCACATAGTGTTATGGTCTAGATCATCCAAGAAAATTGGGTTTGGTTTGGGCCACAATGGTTTTTACACCTAAATAGCCCATTCTCTCAGCCGAAAGTGTTAATGAGTTGGTATACACACACTCATGTATTGGTAAACTTGAGTTGTCATTGTATCAGTGCTTTCAGTTTTGTTGCGCCCTTGCCTTTAGACATACGGAAATGAAAGGACGCCGTGTAGGCTACAGAGAGTACATTGTGGATGAAAGAAAAGTTAATGCTTCAGATATTCCGAAGGAAGCATCAGCAAAATATAAAATGTAAATAAGGCAGAAGTTGCACCGTTCATAAGTTATGAACAGCGGAGCTCATCTTGAACCGTGCAATTACACAGAGCACACTCTAATTCGGCATATAGCAAAAGCTGACGCTTAAAAAACGCATGTTGAAATGAACTAACAGACTGGCAGGAATCCAGGTCCAGTTCTTTATTCAGAGATATGACACAAGTATGATCCCTGCCTATTTATTGAAACAAAATTGTTCTAATCTACACACAAAAGCCACTAGGTGAAGAATTCGCAGAAAGTAGTGAAAATGCCTCATTGCTTAGAGAGAATAGGTTGTAAATTTAGAAGACTGACTGACGCATCGCACTGAGGACAGCTTCCCTTGTAGGCAAAGCTGGTATTGCACCTCTCTCCGTCACGGTCAATGCTCCACATGCATTAGCAAATTTGAGAGCATCTCTCAGTTTTTCCTCTTTCTGCGGGTTTAAACCACAAATAAATCCTGATGAAATTACACAATCTAGACGGCATCTAAAATGTAGAAATGAAATAACTCTTTTTTGGATTACAGTAAAAATGAGATTACTGAATTAATGTAATATATTAGATACGGACGAGCATTGTCATTAAAGATGGAGACAAATGCAAATAGAGTGAGAAAATTTAAGATTGACCTTAAACCTGGCTTGAGAAAAGGCAAAAAAAAACAAAAAAGGAAGAAGAAGGAGGAAACCGCTTAGTATTTTTCAATTGATATATAATCCATCAGTTGCAAATATTTCAGTATTATATCCTGACTATGCGCAAGAGTACCAAATAAACGGAGGAAACGCTAAAATATAAGCCAGCTTGATAAACTAAAAGTAATTATGTTGGTATCTGTAGTTACCACTTGCTATCAGTGATATTACATGCACAGTTAACTGGGGCATTGAGCATTGGCACCTAATTCTCAGTTGTATGTGGACTTGTGCGGGGAGGTATTTTAACAAAAGCCATTTTAATTGTTTTTTCTTTTCAAATTTTCCCCCAGGTGGCAGGCATAAGCTGATAACAATAAGACCTGCACATACTGTGCAAGAAAAAATAAAGAAAATTCTTTTTGAAAATTCAAATAGTAACTGAGATTTCACATGACATGGATTTCTAAAAATGTCAGATTAAACTGGAAATTAGAAGTGAGAGTTTTTTGGCAAATTCATACAGCATGTGAAGGGCATAGGAGGAAAATAAAGCCTAATAACATAATCACAAAATTTGTTTATTGTTTTCACAGACACGACCTTTAAATGTATCATTATATTACGTACAAGTAGGAACCGTCTTCCTCAGTTTAGGGTGAATATTAGAATAAAGTACGTGATCAAGCTGGTCATAATGAGGCATTAGGTTCTTTTTCTTTTTAATGCATTTATTGAACAACTTGGCCATAAAACAAAATTGCTCTAACCACTACCTGAAATCTGGTAAATACTTCAGTCTTTAGCTTTGCTATATAGAATATTGAAATCAATAATTCTATCTTCACCTCCAACACCGACTCACAGGACACTCAAGAAAGCTAAAACGTAAGAAAGGAAAAAATGAAACTGATATTCATTATTCCATTTTATGTGGGGTTTCTCTTTAATTTTCGTTGGGGTTTCATGATGCCTAACAAATACCTGGCAAACAGGACTACGTTTGTCAAGAAAACATTGCCATCAAATTAGCTCTCAGGATGGTGATCCGCTCATTTTTATTCAATATGTGGGTTTTGATAAATGGGTTGTTTTATTAACAAAAACACCTTGCCTACCTGAAGCAAAGAAAGATCTACAGCTAATTGTGATAATATTCCAGCCACAAAAGCATCACCAGCACCAGTAGTGTCAACAGCATCCACCTTAAATCCCTTGACTCTACCACTGAACTCCTGCAAAAGGAGGGGTATGAGAGTTTTCAAATGATTGTTACCAAGAACTTGTAGTAACTAGACAGACAGTGGTTAAATGAACTTTTTTAAACGCTTCTAAGTTAGAAGTTTAGTCACATGCTACATATTGTATATTCAAAGATCTGCACCAACTTGATAATAATTAATCAGATACTGTTTTGGTAGATGGAAAAATCAGTCAACTTTTTTGCATAAGGGTAACGTTTGGGCTTTTGTTGACCAATAAGCATGTCAAAAAGATTGATTCATTTATTTTGCTAATCAGTTTCACATCTTAAGCTGGAAGGAAAAATATATATATATATAACGATACTGTTTGTGCAGCAATAACTTGGTTGCTCACCATCAATATCCTCATTCATGATTTTGAAGATAAGTCAGAGGATGTTTGCCAAACAATGTTGGGCAGATAAGTTGAGGAGCATTGTAGAAGCAAGCATCTTTGGAAGGCTTACCTTGGTGTAATACCTGCAACCATCTGGACCTTCTGTAACAAGCAGTAACTTGAGGTTTGGATGGAATAGTTTACGAACAACAGCATCATCATAGGGATCTTCTCCTTTTGTAAGGAAAGAAATCTCTTCTTCACTTATCTGAAAATAATTAATCAGATTTGTGATCAGTACAGATGATGCTGCTTCTCTGTTCCCCTGAAGTCTGCATTCTAGAAAAGGAAACAAGAACAGCCCACTGTGAACTAAAGGATATATGGTAATATATTGAGCCCTACTGATAGGCAACAAACCTTAATGATATCTGCTGTCTCCCATATACTTAGAATTCCTTCTCTGGCACTTTCAGCAGAAGGCCATAAAGGAAGCCTCAGGTTAGGATCATAAGACAAAATTACACCAGCATCTTTTGCAGCCTTTGCGGCTGCTATGTGTGCTGATTTGCATGGATCTGTAATTAGACTTATAGAACCATAATGGAATATTTTGGCCTGCCAGAAAGTAATAATAGACCAATATTAATATAATAAATTAATGAATCAAATTGAAGAGCTAAGCGGACAACATCAACAGGAAATAGATATGGAAAAACATGTTGCCATTTTACGTAAACTTCAAGAAACCAGAAGGGGGTAGTTAAACTAATGCTGTCTCAATCAGAATGACCTCAATAGCGAGAGTGGCATGGTTACCTTTTTTATTAAGCCAAAATCAAGTTCAGCTTCTTGAAGCAACATATCAGCACTAGGATTACGGTAAAACATGAACTCTCTATCTCCATCTTTCCTCAAAGTAACAAATGCCAATGCAGTACGTGCACCAGGGTCAAAACGCATCCCTTCATTGATTACATTGTTTTCTTTCAATATATTGGCAAGCATGTAACCAAATTCATCCTCACCAACCTGGTAAGTACAATGGAGCATTAGACTGCTATTAAATATGGCAGAGAAATCTTTGGTCTGACCTCTAAGTTATGGAGTAGATTATTGCTCAGAGATTCAGTATATTTTAAGGCTGAGTATCCATAGATAAAAAATTATATTTATCCATTAACAGATTAAATTGAATTCTAGGGTTCCTAGCTTCAATTTAAGATGGGTGAACTAAGCTAACGTAGCTACAGTCATCTACAAATGCATATATGATTCTATTATTATGTGATCAGACGAGCACCAGAGATTCAAATCTTGTAATCCAGGGCTGCCTACAATACTTCAATATATGCTCATTAAGTTCTAGAAACAGTAAATAACAACTAACCAAGATAATAAAGTCCTGGGAAAATCTTATGATAATCCATACCTAGCACTACAAGTTTTCAACAGTCAAGGCTGAGAATCAGCTGTAAGAGCATAATCATGGGAAAACATTTTTTCTCAGTACATGAATAAAAATTCATTGTGTCGCATATTATAATATTTTTGTTACTATGCAATCAGACACATTGTCCTGCGCCTATGCATTGTTGAGATGATTCACATTGTTAACTGTGAAAAGTGCAACTTACAATAGATTTTGTAATTAGTTAGTATATTGATTCTTGTATAAAGGGACTATTCAGTTGACCAGCAGTAAAAGGGATGAAGCTTTAGGGCATTTCATGCCTGACGGTTAAATTCATAAGCTTACAGACAGGAACCCCACAAAAAGGTAAGTTAGTACAGGCTTTATATCTCAATCACTAAAGATGAACGACTCACTATGTAAAAAATGGGAGGGAAATATATTATTCTTTGCATGCATCGTCTGGCGTCAAAAGATGAGGAATCTTCAAGCAAGTTCAGTATCGGCTGTATGATTAAGTTTCAATAAAGGCTATATTTTTGTGATACCTTCCCAATAAAAGCCGATGAGCCACCTAAACGAGCTACGCCTACAGCAACATTAGCAGGGGCACCTCCTGGAGCCTTTTTGAATGCCGGTGCTTCAGCCAAGGAAAGCCCATTGGTAGTTGGAACAAAATCAATGAGCATTTCCCCAAAGCAAACCACAAGCGGCGATTCCTTTGTTTCAGGCGCCCCATCACCAGAATATGCATTCCCTAACAAAATTAACATCCCCAAGTGAGAAGTAGAAGCAAACAAGCACGTGAACTTGCTAAATTTAAAGCTGTTTAGAATCAGCTAACACCAGAATTGTGCCAAAAATGAGGTTAGATAGTGCATTAGCTCTTGATCAGGCTCAAATTAAAGACATAACACATGAAGTGCCATAATTCAAAATTTCGAATACCTTTGACCTTCAATCGGACAGTCAAAGGGGAAAGAGGGCAAGAAAACCCCGGTGGTTTGGCAGTGGGATGACCATACTTGACCGAATTCCGGGGTTGAGCAGGGACGCTTCTGAAGCAGAGAGTAGCAGAGTGAAGAGCCATGGAAGAAGAAACACTGACACCCCCAAGTGAATATCGACAGTTAAAAACGAATCTTTGACAGAATGACGATAGGGGTTTGATGAAAATGCATGCAGAGAAGGGATGGAAGATTGAAAATACTTTGGAAAGGCCGAAAGAGAATGCAAGGAGGGTGGATTACAGAGTCTTAGGCCTGCGTGCGGGTCTGTGAGTAACGGAATAAGCAAAGGGAGATGCTGTTCAGTTTAATAATAATCACTGGCGGTTGCTTATTGAGGCCGCAGTTTTGTCCTGCCTCTTGGACACTCCGCCGCGGTAACCAACTCTGCTATCATGCTAATCGAATTACAAAAATTAAAATATTGGTTAACATTAGTTAAAAATAATAAATGTTTCCAAATATATTACTCCTCCGGTCCTTATTATAAGACCCAATTTGACTTTTTATTTGGTCCTAATTATAAGACCCAATCTATTTTCTCTCTTATATTTATGTACTTTTTTCCAAGATAATCCTTCTAATAATGATAGTTTTAGCCAATATACTTAATTAGCAAGGATATTTTAGGAATAACAACACTTATTTATTATAAATAACCAACTTAACTTACTTCCTTAATCTCCTCAAATAAGTCAATTGGGTCTTATAATTAGGACCGGAGGAGTATTATTTATGAAAAAGCGAAGTTACAAAGAATGTGTAATCATTAATATAAAAACATGGATTTAATAGGGATAAAAATATAAAGAGGAGTTTAAAACTTAAGACAAAAAAATATTGCTTATATTTAAAATCAGAAAATAAAACTTCAGACAAGAAATCTTGCTTATATTTAAAATCAGAAAATAAAACCTCAGACAAAAAATATTGCTTATATTTAAAATCAGAAAATATTGTTTATATATAGGATCGAACTTTTTAGTTGATTTCCTAAAACCAATATTCGTCTAGACAGAGAGCAAATGAGTGTATTTTATTTTTGAATCTATCCTGTTTTTATAAATATGAATCACTTTAAACTATTTCCTCTTTCTTTATTTATCTTGGCCTTGGGACATTTTTCTCCGTTAAAGTGAGGGATTTCTAACAAATAATGTAAGTTAAATAATTAGTCGTACTTTCACTTACATGTTTTGCGTTTGGAAAAAAGCGAACCAAATGAACATAGTTAATTAATACTCATATTTATTTATTTTTAAATCTGTGTAAAATATTTTACCCACGCATAGGGAATTCCAAATACAATTCATATTGGCTAGAAACAAAAATTAGAATTGATATTTGGACTAATAAATATTTACTGAAAGAGGTGTTTATGTTCAGTAGTCGACAGAATCTCAAATAGAATTACTTATGATAATAGGATACCTGTGTCCAAATGGGGAAAAAAATAATTTGGGCTTTACAAGAATGGAAGATAAAATTTCAAACATTTTGGATCATTTGGGCCTTTGAACATGATTCCCGGATTGCGCAGGGAAGTCATTTTGAAAGATATTAGGCCCAAATGATAAGGTTACGCTCATATCAAAGAGATGAACCAAACTGGCAATGCTGTTTTTTTAAGCAAGCCCAAAAAAGATTTCTAGAGCCCCTTCAAACACATGCTGGCCCAAATTGCACCAAGAAAAATCAGGCGTAAAGTTGCACACACACGAAAAAAATCATCGATAAAATTGTATCTCTAAAAAGATCAAAAAATAAAATTATAGTTAAATTTGCCCATTTATTCTTAATTTTTTTTTTTAAAAAGTAACTTTAGTCCATAATGGCATAAATCCGATTTCCGAGAAGTGTATTCCTCATAAACAACAAGTCTCAATTATAAAATACTGTATGTCACAATTAATAAACCAAAGCCCATTTGATCCGATATTTAATTCGTTTCACCTTTTGTTTTACCAGCAGGCCATAAGCTAAATAATCCCATTAAAAGAAAGAGAACAGAATAACATGAAGATAGCCCGCAAGGAAGAATATGAAGGATAAGTAAAACCCAAGTATGCCTTGTGCTTTTCTCTCTCCAATAACATTGGTTTGCTTGTGGAAGAGAGTCTTGGCTGAGCAAGTTATGTATGTCATGAGCTTAAAATTGACAATTGGAATTTCTTTTTTTTTTTGCCAGCCATAAAAATAACTTAAATTGAAGGAGCATTTATTTATTTATTTATTTATTTTTGCTGGGCACTTGATGAGTAATTATTGAGGGAGGTGGCAGTGTAGCAGATTTATTGAGCAGAGGCCGGGAAGCGCAGAGAGAGAGAGACATTCGTATTCATTAATCGTTACAAAAGCTTAGACTTTGACAGCAAACAGAGCAACGCGTGGCAGTTTGTAAGTGGGTGGGCGGAAAGCTGGCTTTTCCTTGTTACCCAATCAGCATGGCAATGGATTCAAAAATTAAACAAATGTTGGATACGAAGAAAAAAAAGGGATAAAACACTCCTGTTATTTAATTATTAGTATGTGATGCGCAGATATAAAAGGACCCTCTATCCAAGATGAGAGGCGATAATGTAGACTCGGAGATGCAGTTTTTCAAAATTATGATTTATAAAATATGACGTCAGTAAATATGTAAGGTGAGTACTTACTTATATGAAAGTGTTTATAAATACTTAAAATAAACAAATGCAAAGAAACCCAACATAAGTTCCTTTCTCTTAATTTGGACTTGCCTGAAATATAAGTCTCGTTTGATATTATCAGGAACATCTAGTATTTATCCTCTTCGAGTAGAAACAAACTTTATGACCAATAAGAGTTAGTTTAGTTGGTAAAAAATCGGCTCATAATTCATAAAATTATGAATTTGAATCCTGCTACTAATGTGAGAACCTTATTAGTAGGCGATCTATAAGTATTTTTGTAAGCGTTCTCTAAGCCTAGAGGCATGTCTTGACCCTGGTGAGTTTCCGGACCCAACACACCTAAACTTTTTGTTTAAAAAAAAGAAATAAACTTTATAAGTAAGTAATTAATTATAATTAATGTATTATTGACTTTTTCTATGTATTTGAAAAACTTTACAAATTATTTACATATTTAATTTAATATAGGGATAAAGTGCAAATTTGTCATGAAAGTTTTTATTTAAGAGTGTCGAGCATCTAAGAGTTTTTTTTGGTTTAATGCTACATATTTCCAAATTGTAACAATGTCACCTTAGCCATTATATTGTTATTTGACCAAATATACTGGGATGCTAGGTCCACTTGTCATTTGATATTTTTTTGAGTTAAAATGTAAATTTGTCCCAAACGTTTTCATTCAATAGTGCTGAGTTTTTATAAGTTTTTTTAATTCAATATCATTATGAATGTTTTCAAACCGTAACAACATTGCCTTGGCCATTATTTATGTTAAATTTGACTGTTGGTTGACTAGATATGTTAAACTAACAAATCACATGTCATGCACTTCATTTTTTCCAAGTTAGATTTATAAATAAGGAAAGAATCCTACCTTCTGCTTCTTTTTTTACTGTTCATTTTGTCAGCTCAACGTATTTGATCAGTTAATAGTCAAATTTAATTTTGATAACAGTGCAGGTGATATTGTTATGATTTGAAAATTTTTAGTATTATATTGAACAAAAAGAAAACACCTTGTGTTTCTAAGTAAAATCTTGACAAATTTATATTTTAACTTTTTAAGGTATTATTGATTTTTTCTTATTTTTAGGATGACAGGAAACGTAAAGGCCACCATGTGTGGGCATGTGAGTGGGAAGTTGACGTATTAAAGGTCCTACCAAATAGCGTGTAACACATTAGGATGTGGCGGTTAGGTATTAACCGAGTCACTTCCACTTGCCTCGGCCTTCAATTATGGCCCATGAACCCTAACTTCGTGTGGTCCCCCACCCTCAATTAAGCCCTCAATTATGCTTCTTTGCAAGCTTGCAATCTCTAACATCATTTCATATCAAAGCTAAACCTGACTCCAATTTCGTATCTTCCCCAACTGGCTGGATCTCAATCCCCTTTTATATTATATCCCTCCATTTTGGAACTTAACTGCCTCTTCGTCTGATGCCTACTCATCTCTCATCACCATCCCACTAACATTCAACTCGGTTTTCCCACTGTTTTATTCCTCCTACTCCCACTCTTCTAACTTAGAGAGAATGTTCCGTTATCTTCATATTAGATGTGCAGATTGCTTTGATTCTAATTATACAATCCCAATTCACTTTATTCTTCAACTATATATATATATTTTTTAAAAATTCTTATTGATTACACATATTAAAATGGATTTTTATCATAGGATAATTCTAATACACATGATTAAATATGATAGTTTAGGAAAACCAATACACTTTTATTATCAATAACTAACTTAACTAATTTATTATTCAGTTCTTATATTAAAAATCAGACATAATACTTCGGGCCTGTTTGGTGGGGTCTTTCACCATCCAAAAGGTAGCTTATAAGTGTAATAAGTCGGCTTATAAATTTGAAAGGTATTTGGAATGGCCTTTGATCAATCTGACTTATAGACCAAAAAATGTTTTTTTAAGTACAATTGTAAAAGTACTTAAAACTTACTTATAACTCATACAAAAGCAGCCTTTTGAAATTAAAAGATATTTTTGTCCCTATATTTATATTGTTCTTATGCTTCTCTTTACATATTCATTGTACTTCTCAATTATTTTTTAGTTATTTATTTTTAATATTCTTTTAAGTGAAAATAATTTTAACGGTTTTTTATAATTTTTTTCATTTTTAATATTATTTTTATATTTTATTTATATAAATTGTGTAAAGAATATCATCTAATTAATTATGTAATATTATTTGATTAAAAAATTTTCACATTACTATAATTTCTAATTGAAATATATTTTATTGATTAAATATAACTTCTTCCTATTATGATAATTTAAAATTATTATATTTTGTAAATTCATGTTTTTAATTATTTTTATTATTTAATAAAAGTTATACTCATTTTGGTCATTCTACAAATTAAACTTACTTACCAAACAACTTTTTTACTTTACAAACTAACTTTTGTAAAAGCCAATCTAAATATAAATCATATTATTCAATCTAACTTTTATCTATTTTACTTTTCTAAATGTCATATTGAAAATTTTGACCCAAAAAAAAGTCATATTGAAAATAAGTTAATTTTTCTATCATCACTTCAAATAGACTTTTTGTTGAGGGATAATTTATAAGTACTTCTATAGACAATATTAACATCTAATAAAGCTCTTTTCCCAGTAAAAATTGTTTTCTCTAACATGCCCAACCCAAACTTGATGTACATATGCATGCACACACACATTCGTAGTACTTTTCCGATTCTAAATATAAGACTATTATACACATTAGTATAAGAGTCTTATATTTAGGACCGGAGGAATAGTATAATAAAATAAAATCTGTGGTAAATCATGTTATTATGGATACTGTTCATCTATTTGATTTGGTAAAGCGTATGACCCAAATATCTCACTGTCAATATAGCAAAGCATAGTTTGTTTACACGAATATCTACTTTCAAGCAAGGTTAGCCTTGACTCTTGATCAAAATTTTGTAAGTATTCCTATAATAAATATAATTTTTTTTGTTGAAAGAATTTAAGTTTAGTACCAATAAATTTCTAAAATTAGGGGAAGTCTAGTAGCATCCTTTGACAAAATGTGGATTTGAATTCTGAACTTACAAGTTAGGATAAGCTTTATGATTTTAAGGACAAAATCTTCGCATCAAAGGCTTATAAATAAATTCTTTTGTCATCCTTCGTCATTAGACGGCAAAAGTTCACATATCTAATCATTCTTATTAAAAATTAAACACGCAAATTTATATTTAAATAAGAGTTTTTCTGGAATGACTTACAAATAATTTATGAATAATTTTTAATTATAATTTACAAAATATGAAATAATTATATTAAAATAATTTTATTTCAATTTACATAAATATGCTTATTGTTCATGAATCTAAACAATAACTAAGAGAGTATAAAAAAAATATTTTTTTATAAATCAAAACAAATTTTTTTACATATTTATTTTATATACTATAAAAATATTTTTAAACTTATAATTCTATTTCTACACAAGCAACTCCTAAGTCTAAGTTTAGAAAGTTCTAACACCCACTCGAACCAAACGTGAGATTTTTTTAACGTTGCAGCTTTGAAATATCAACCAAAAATTTGGACGATTCATGTGAGTAAAGATGTCATGGTCAGCTTTACTCACAACTTACAGTACACGCGTCAAATGTTTATTGGTCACTAGTAGCAACTCAATCCTTTAAATCCCAATTCGCTCCATTCCAGACCCGTTCTTCTACTTCGAAAACGCGTTAAAGCAAGGAGACGCGTGAAGTGAAGGCCACTTCTCTGTGTCTCTGTCTCCTTGCCTTCCGATGGACGAAGAAACTCGCCGGATCTTCAACAAGTTCGACATTAACGGCGACGGCAAGATCTCCAGCTCTGAGCTGAAGAAGATGCTGCTCACACTTGATTCCAAAACGACATCGAAGGAGATCGAGCGCATCATGGCTGAGCTTGACAAGAACGGCGACGGCTACATTGATCTCAACGAGTTCGCTGATTTCCACCAATCTGGTGGAGGAAAGGTCGCCGACTCAAGAGAGCTACGCGACGCCTTTGATCTGTACGACTTGGACAAGAACGGACTGATCTCGGTCACTGAGTTGCATGCTGTGCTGCGAAAGTTAGGGGAGAAGAGATCCTTGAGCGACTGCCGGAAAATTATCAGCTCCGTCGACACCGACGGCGATGGTAACGTCAATTTCGAGGAGTTCAAGAGGATGATGACTCGCGCCTAGAACCATATATACATACACCCTCGAATTGAACGGTAGGTGAATGCTTGAAGGATGATTGTGGAGACTATATCTGTAGTATTTACATGCAATATTACGGATTCTATTCTCTGCAATCGTTTCATGTGTTAGATTAAGGTCTTACTATTAGTGAATGATCGATTAATTGTATGCAAAACCTTTCTTTAACGTCGCTAATGATTGTAAACAATATCTCGTGTTTTATAATTTTATATTGTCCATTATTGCTAACCATTTCGTATTTCATTGGATGTCGAAGTCACCATCCAACAAGATTGGATCCCATACGACACACAGATATCAACAAAATCGTTAGATGTATCTTTAAAGCTATTTACGATTGTCGTAATTCTCTGGTTTTCACTGATCATGCAGGGCAGGTTATTGTTATTTGATTATATATTATCATGTATTTAATTTATTTATTTTAATCGTAATCTCTCAGTTTCATTGTTTTTTTACATTAAACTTCGAAAAATATTTATTTCATGAATTACTGATATTAACCACGATATACTATTTAATGTTGTAAATAGTTCAAGAATAAAGTAAATATTCTTCTAAACAACGCAAGAACTACACTGAAGTTAAAACCTATTGGGATTTTAAATCTTGACTCCGTCCACTAAAAAATCATACCCACCAAAAAAAAAAAAGCACACTTCGAAAATTTTATTAATTATGCGCTTTTATATATACATTTTCGTAGGATGTAACGCCAAAGGTAAGAAATTTGTGTGGCAGTCAGAAATGGATGAATCATTAACAAAGATTAAAAACTTCCCTGGGTTATAGGTAAAGTAGACTGTAATTATGTACAAAAATGAAACAATTGCATGACCGGACAAACCAATATCCAAATCATTATCCATATTTAGTGCATTATTTATATTTAGTGTTTGACATGTCTTGAACATAATTACGGGAGTGTTTGAAAACCTTAGAGCACTAAAAAAAAAAACTATTTTTATGTAAGTCAAGACAGAATTCATCTCAGCTTATTTTAGACTCCGTAAAATCACTTTTAAATGGTTGATCTCAACACCTTCCAATAGAATTTATGAACAATAAAAAATGGAAAAAAAGAAATAACATACTGTTTGGTCAAAGGATTCACCAATCCTGGAGTCCCCAGTGTTTTCCAAGTCACCAAACATAAGCATTATCGAAAGTTCTCTGCCACATGATTCCAGTGGATCCTTCATTTCTCATTGACCAACCAATAAAATCAGTACGATTTGACAAGAACGATATATTAACCAGTATGCTTAATGCTCCTATAATGCTCTTAATCATGCAATACCGACTAGAAGGTCTCAACTTGTGTCCAATTGTTCCCCATCTTGCTTTTGGACTTGACTAGTCTCACTATCTTTCTCATTTTTCAAAGCGGCACTTTCTTCAGTGGCCTGAGTGACACCTTCAGTCTCCGGCTTGGCAGGAGGTGGCGGCAATGTTTTCTTCACCAGCTCTACTATTTCTTCGATCTCCTCATCCGGAAAACGATCCTCGCATTTCTCTATAATCTGCATGATAAAAGTAAACAGATCTGATCATATTAAAACAAAGCAAAGGCTACCGGTATCATCTTATGTTGGAATTTATAAAGAATTTGGACTTGTTTAGTCTTCAGAAGGTGATGATTTATCTTGATTGATGTGAGAATCCAGGAGCAAGAAGATTCTAGGAGAAGAACTATTAAATTAGTGTCAATCATAGCATGCCATAATAATTTTGAATATGATGAACAAGTCAGGTGCAATTGTTTTTGTTATAGACCGTACATAACATGTCAGTCCTGTAAAATACAATACGCAATATCTATTAAGCTCATTTCACCTCATTCCTAATAATTATTTCTTTTTATTACTCTTTTATCTAGGGACAAAAGGGACGTCTCTTATTCACAAACTAATTTTTTCATTCTAAGTATTTGCGGGCATTAATTCTTGACGCCTTTGGCTATGTTTGGTTTCCTATTCGTAAGATCCAAACTCATCTTAGAACCAAATAAATCATAACCTACCTGTCTACCCAAATAAATATCATAACCTTGCTTGTTTAGTTTTCCTAAACCCATGTTCAAGGCAAAGCAACTCAACCCGTATACTCACATTTGAGCTAAAGCAACCATGATCTTGCTTCTCCGTTCTGCAGTTGAGTCAAGCCCATATTTTGCAAGTTCTAATCCAAACACATACTAGTTTGTACCCTCTTTATGGTTGATGAATCCTACGGTCTAAGCAAAACCCTGAGCTTGGGAAACCAGAAATAATTGTTCCTTCTGGTTTATAATTAGAAATATCTTCAACAATGAATTCACAATATCTCGTTTAAGAAAACAGTATCTTGGCCTCAACAATGGAAGGACCAGAAATGGGCAACAGAACAACAGGGTCATGTTACTGTGAAAATACATTCTGTTTAATTGACTGTAGAACAACATATAATTTGCTTCCAACCAACTGATGCAAAGAGAAATTAATTTCTATTTCTACCAATAACTTAAAAGTTGAACTAACAAAAATTGCACCTTCATATTGCCACAAGTAAATGAGTAATAATAGTGATACATCAGATTTCAAAAAAGTTAGCCAACTTAACAAGGTAGCGGGACAAAAGAAATTGAAGCATTTAATGGTTTTATTGTACCAAAGGTCATTGTAGTCATTCTTGGATTATGTTTACTGGTCTTTTCTTTCAACGAGCAGTAATAGTGATAACCTTCCAAGTTCCAACTGGTACTACATCTCAACTTCCCATAAGGTGATTCATCAGTTGATGAAAAAGCTAAGCGGGTGAAAGGCTCGGAAATAGTAATGGTTATAACTTAAAGGTATTGAATGTTGATTTGAAGACAAGTAATTACTCTTTGCTTGTGAAAATTGCAGGCATGACGATCCAAACTTGTATATACTCCTCCATGTGTTTCTTACTGACTTCCAGTTTGATATGATTCAGAGACAAGTAACTACTCTCTCTCTCTTTTTTTAAACAAAGTTTAAAGCTGTAAAAATGCGAGCACTATTTAACAATATATGCTAATCCTCTTAATAAATGTGTTGCGTATACGTTCAATGTTCAAACCCAGTAATTCAAAGCTAAAGCCAGTAAACAACTCAACACTCTGCATCAACTAAGTGGGCAGTTTTACGGGCTTAGATTCAAACCAATACTATAAAGATTGAGTGTAACAGCTAACAGAATTTGCAGAGCTTAGATAACTTGCAAAATTGATGTCAAGACCAAACCAATACTCACAGGAAAAATTTCAACAGCAGCAGTTGGCCTGATGTTTAATATGTTTAGAACCTCAGCCTTTGCAAGATCATGCCTTTTGCAGTTTTCCAAGAACTCATTGATATTCTCTCTAGTTTGATCACAAACAGCACTATCGACCAGATAATCGTAGACCTGTTAGATGGGCAGAACAATCATATACTTTAGGGGTCTGAATGTATTACTATAACAAAATAATGAGAGATTTCTCTTCAACCTTGTACTCAGATTGTGCTACTTTAGCAAGAACCCTTGTTGGATCTTTTGATGCTCCTTTAGCTCGTAAAAAGTCAAGGACCTCAAAATTTGTGAGAGCGCCAGCATTGGCCTCTAGACTGTAACAAGTAATTAAACTGTTTTGTCTCAAGCTGTGTTTGAAAAAATTGACTAGGTAGCAGATGAATAGGAAGAACATACATTTTCATCTGCAAGGAATCAGTGATAGAGAGCAATGGAAGTGAGTGCACAAGAAAAGCCTCTCCTCTAATAACAATAAATGCTTTATGCAATCTCTTATACTTGGGAATCAAGAAAACCGAGGAAATTGGATTGCAAATTCTACAAAGTAATAAGATGATGCAGAAGATGATGGCAACAGGGAAGTGTAGCTACACCAAGTGATCTCATTCACGTACTGAAATTATATCTCTGTACCTTTGGGCTGCATGATTAAGATTTAAACCAGCAATTAGCAGGTGTGAAAGAATAAAAGATAATGACACATTGAGTTGGAAAAAGGATTTTCTAGTCTATTTGCTTCTTCATGAGACCTGATCATGGGTTGAGCTCGTTTAAAACAGGTCTGCCTCATGGAAACAAAAGGCATGGTCCACCAAATGAAGCAACAATTAACAATATACTAATTGCCATGTTTCATTTTTCAATTCATAATTTAAGAAGAATCAAATACCAATCATGATAATATTCATACCCAATGATATCACATAATGATTGATAAAATCATGCATCAATAAGTTACTATTCTTAAACCCACCATAAATTTTGAACTCTAAACATTTCATATTCACAGGTGTATACTGCATAAGCATAAACATTGTTCTCTTGTAAAAGGGTTTATACTCAAACATGACCCTCCAATTAACCAAGACTCTTTTAGCCAGCATAACTGTATGAAACAAGCTGAGGACTAACTTTGGAGATAATGGACGCAAACACACCCATGCAAGCATGCATCTGCGTGCATGCGCGCGCGTGTGTGGAGCAAAACATATAAAATAATCAGCTTTTCCGATATGAAAGTGCATCCCACTCAATTAGCTAGACTTGGATTATGATCTAAAATTTAAATGCAACTGATAATTAAATTCCAGGAAATATGAATATTCAGTAGATTAAATCATGTTTCACAAAATATGATTGAAAAAAAATAATAAAAACAACAATAATCTTAAAAAATTGTAATGAATTGTTTTAGTATTTTCCAATAAGTACATAATAACAGCGCTGCTTAGGAAGCAACGCAAAACGCAAAACAAATGAATAAATAAGGGAAGTTCAATTTTAATCGCCAAATAAAGAGAATATATAGGTAGATACCATTTTCACAAACATTGATGGAAACTTAAAGAAGCCAAAAAAGACACATCCTACACAAGCATTTTATCGAACAGCTGAACTGCATCTCCTAGAAAGTGCAGCGGGATCACAATCAATTAATGGAAAAATCCATGATGTATGGCATTGAATCTGAAGTAGTTAATGAAAAGTTAACAGTGAAATTCCAATGAATAGTTTATGCCTTTTGTCCCAAAAGATAAAATGTCAATATCTTCAGTTCGAAAAAGCCTGGCTCCCGGGACAATTTTTTCGAAAGAGAAATAAATAGTTAAGTAAATTTAATTGTTGAGAGTGACCGGGGAGAGGATTATCGGCCGGTGCTGGGTTGGGACTCCTCTAAAGTTCAGAGGGAAAAGCAGGGCGACGGAAGAGATATAAGTAGAAGAGAGAAACATGAAGAAGCTACCTAAAGAGAGAAGCAAGAGGACGTTCGTAGAACTCTGAAGCGACCCGACGTCCGGCGACGGAGGTGGCCGAACTCCGAATACTTGCCCTTACGGTCAGCGCCGTCAGGCGAGTACTCTAGGGGGCGGGTTTTATGCGTAATTGTACGTAGTATTCGTCCCCCGCCCTTTTTTAACTAAATAAATAGAAAGATGGTACAAATTAAAAAAGTTGATATTTTGATGCCATTAGATCCTTTAAAAGCAAGTTTTCAACTGTAGTCTATAGAATATCAAGTAAATATATAAAGAAAATTTTTGTCTCGACTCACATAAAAATACTTATTATATTTTGTTTGGAATCATGATTATAAGTATTTATCTGAGACGCTTGCAAGGGTCGGTCCGACTGGTTGATAGGGGAAGGCAAGTACCCGCCATCGATACCTACGAGGCACCTTGGGATTAGTCGGTTTCGGCTGGATACCCTGAGTTAGCGATAACATCCTACTCAAAAAAGTATTTATCTGAGACAAAATATTAATCACATGCTTATTTCATATTCTATAAAATCATATTAAAAAACTACTTATTAAGTCATTATAAACAAGCTCTATGAGCACTTATAACAAGCAGGTCCAGGACTCGTTTAGAATGGCTTAGTAAACAATTTTTCAATTATAATTTACAAAATACAAGGTAAGTATATGAAAAAATTTTATTTCAACTTATGTAAAACATACTTATAAATTTATAATTGCCATTCAAATAGGCCCAAAGACAATTGTAGCGTGAACGAATTTTTCCTGGAAGCTGACAGGCAAGGAGTAGGTAAATATGTCTATCTTGTAATTGCTTGCTTTACCACCGAGCGCTTAAATTAACTAATAAAAGAGTTATTCTAGCTAATAAAAGAGGTTATCACTGAAACAAAACAAAAAAAAAAAATTGCTTGCCGTTCGTTTCATTTATTTCCCCTTTATGCTGTCATGACTCGTTACTCTTTTGCCTCAAGTTCTGAATCAAACACTGGTCATGAAAAATTGATAGCTACTATTTATATATCTGCTACTCATTCGCAAATAAAATTGTTAGTTTTATGTGATTTTTTTTTTCAGTTGGACTATTTTTTATTTTTAGGGTCGAATCCATTCGATTAAATATTGTGTACCATAAGATTAATGAAATGATCATTTTCAATTAAAACAATAAGTACATATTAGATAGACTCAAATGCAGAGATATAATGAGTAGCTAAAATTACTTCACATGTAAACCTTGCAATTTACAGAAAAAAAATATCTATTATAATTCTGAATAACTAATCACTTGTTTGGCCCAAAAAAAAAAAGAATTTATCGCTTGACATTGACATTATTTTCCAGTATAACTTCAACTGAAATGAGGAGAGGGAGAAATTATTCTCACAATCACCTTCACTTTGGTGGGATATGCCCCTTTACCATTTGCGAGTCAAGAATTTTCAGTCTGATAATCGAAAGAAAAATCTCTACTTACTATAACTATGCATAACCTAAACTCATAACAACGAGTTTCTCCCCCAGAAACTCTTTTAAGTCCAGAACGCCATTTTTTCACTGTTGAGCTAACCAACTCCACCAGCAGTTGTGTCATAGACATAGTTCTATACCAGTTCACCATTGTTGACGTAACTCTCTTATTACATATCAGCTTCGGTTGATTCTAATGCTTCCACTTTCAGGTTTATGACGAAAGCCTTGACCTGCTGGAACCTTTCTTCTGAGAGTGAAACATCAGAGAGAAGCCTGCAAACATATGCTTCAGAAGCAGCTTCAAAGTCCTCCCTTCTCTTGAGCACCAAGTGTCCGCTGATCTCCCACACAGCAGGATTCACCTGAGCATCAATGATCCCCTGGCTCACTTGTCCCAGTGCGCGCCTTTCAGCAAAACACTAGTTATACAAGGGCAAGAACAAGAATGAATCTTCTGCCATGAAAATGCAAAATATAAAGAAACTCGCAACTTGATTTTTCAATTAACAGGTCTATTCAGTTTTTGAATATAAGAAACTTGTTCCTTGTTTGTCTCGAAATAAAGTAACTCAGAAATGCTGGAAGAACTAATATGCAATGAGTCTGTTATTATTCGTAACTAGCAAATTCGGTCCCTGGACTAAAGCTTGTTTTTGGTAAAAAGAGGAAACTCACAATTTGGACTTCACCTTATTGGGCATAATTAGTTCTGGTTCTAGTGAGATTGGTTTTGGGAAATAGGTTCGTTATTAGCCTTAAGTGAAGCAGCTCAAAGTGCTGGAGGAGAGAGGACTAATAAGCAGTGAGGTTGTCATTTCGTATAAAGAATGTTAGGTATGGAATAAATATAAAAGTGAGCTTCAGGCTTCTACTATGAAAATAATAATAAAAAAAAGCATTTTTAAATAATAACAACAAAGACTCAACAGATACTTCATACCGGAAAAGTAATCTAATCTCTCTTTTGCCTTCTTTACCATTGGGACCACAAAATTACACCTTGGCCAAGTGCTCCCACAGCATCCCCTTTGTGTATTTTCAATCTTAACAAGCCTTAAGGAGAGGGGAAACCTAGGATAAATAAATTCAAAATTCGACAAACAAGCACTCCAAGCAGTTGATCACGGAGAAATAACCAAGGTTGAGAAAGATTAAGGTTTTCCATGCCAAGGTTTAGCTCAAAACTCTCCAGTCTCAGATTTTGATCATCAGCGCAGTTGCATTTTCTGGAAAAACAAAAAACGCGGTCCACACATACCTGTTTTTCCACTGATCTCCAATCAAACCAAATTGTTTGTATGTTATAATTGACCAAACAACCAAAAATCTGGTCTGACATGAATTAAGAAGATCGATGTCCCATTTGGTTGCACCACAAAATAATATATCTATTACAATTCTGAGTAACTTATCCCTTGTTCAGCCACAAAAATTATCACTTGACATTACTTCCATGGTGCAAAATCTTTTATAGTATAACATTTATAGAGGAATATCACAAAGAAGCAGAAGAAGGACACCAAAAGAAGGAATATTGTCAAAAGAAGCATACCTGAAAGAATAGAAATACTCTCTTCCCACAGTCAGAGATGAGAACATTGAAAGGGACGTTATTATTCTGAAGGAAAACAAGCCTACAAGCAACGGCATCAGACAGATCTCGTATAGAAGTTCCACCCTCAAAAACTAGTCCTCGGACTGGATAGTTCAAGAGTTGGGATACACAGATTCCTTGGGAATGAAGTCCCTCATCTACTGGTATCCTTTCTGTAGGGACTTTCTCAACTGGCAAGGGTGCTGCTAAGTAATATGCCTGTGCCAGAATATGAATTAGTGAAGACTTGGAATATGAATATGAGAATATCCTATGAACTGAACTATAAGATATTCAAGTTCCAAGTGGGATGTGACCGTACCTGGAAATGTAGATGATTGATGGTGGCAAAAGCACCCAAACTATTGTAACCCACTCTAAAGTAGGGATCAACAGCTTCTTTAGCCATATGCATAGCAAGCAGGAAACTGCCATGGTCAATCCTCTGAGGCAAGCAATCCAGGATACGGGGAATGAGAAGGACATGTCCATACTCAAGTGGGCTCACCTAATAATCAAAGTTCAGTCATCTATTAGCCATCTGTTAAATCTTCTGTAACAAGGATGTAGTGTCACTGTCACTCGTAAAGATGCCTGGATTGAGGGGAATGGAGGAAAATGGATGAAAATTGAAGGTTCATATAGACATTTTCTTCACATAAATCTAAATCAAACAACTCTTTTCTTTCCTTTCCCCATTCTCTTCAAATCAAACAAATCCCAGACTTCGTCAATAAAAATGCAAACAAATCTCCCAAAAGCAGTAGTCATGCAAAATGTATTTACTCCAATTGTCCAAAGTTTTGCTAAATAGTCTCAAAAAGCCAAACTGTTCAAAGAGACGAAAAAAAAAAGACCATACTTACATTTATTGCAACAACATTTGGAGATGTTGATATCTTCTCAACCGGAGCATTTGGAACAAAATGACTCTTGTGGTCACTGCTCTGCTCAAACAGAAAGAGTGCTTCTTCTTGCCCAACTTTTGTGAAATTGAACTTATTATCATCAAAGGGCTGAAGAACTTGATCCAATCGGAACTCAGTTGGTCGTTTTTTCAGGAGGCGCTCTTCATTCAGTTGTACAATAAATCCATGTTGCCCAGGAATGGACTTTGTCTCATTGATGGTAACATCATGCCTGAAAAGCCCCCGGTTCTTTCTATTTTCCCACTCTACGAACAAGAGATTGTGGAGGAATGATATTTCAGTAACTTCCTCAGAGGATTCCACCATCCCAGCTTCTATGGGAACACTGCCATCTTTCTTGTATAGATAAAGAGGAAGCCTTGAGACTGAAATTAAAAAAAAAAAAAAAAAGTCAAAATATGTGTTCATCAGAGAAAACACCGTTACCGTATCTCCCTCCAACCTTTTCCACATACCCTCTTTAAAACTTTAAGAGACTTAATGGTAAAAACTATTCTTAAGAAAAAGCTTAGTAAAACACAAACTACTTCTATCCCTCTCCAATTCAAGTAATATGCACAAAACAATAAACATTATGCAGGCATCTCCTACGCGCCAACTACCAACGTCCCCACCCTTTTCAATCTTCTGGCAAGTTGCAGTTAATGATCAAATTCGTGATCCTTCACAATTTTGAGTTTTGGTGATATAAGCTTTTGAAGAATTCAAGCAATATTTCGAGCCAGATAACTAAGGAGCTAAAACGGTAGAACTACATCCATCACTCCCCAATTCAAGTAATATGCGTAAAACAATAAACCACATGCATGTATTTCCTATCCACCAATTCCCATGGTCTCCACTCTTTGGATCTTTTGGCAATTTGAATTTAATTATCAAATTCACGATCCTTCACAACTTGAATTTTGATAATGAGCATTTCAAGAATTCAAGCAATATTTCCCGCCAGAGAACAAAACAATGTAGCTAAAAGCCTAAAACGGCGTATGAGAGTCAGTTAAATACTTAGATTGATCCATTTTTGCTTCATTTTTCCTCCTGCAGTATCCAAAATATGTTTTTTATTCAAGTAACTGTTTAAAAATGGTCATGAAATAAACCAAATAACTTGATCATCAAGTTATAATTGAAAAAGAAGCAAGTGATTCTAAAAGTAATACCAGGTAAGCAGCACTTTCCGAGGCAATGCCGGCCACAACCGAGGGATCCCTTTTCCGAATCATCTTCCTGGTAATTGGAATCGACAATGGCTACCCCCTCGATGGTCATCTTAAAATCAAAAGGGCGCAGATAATATATATAGAGACCCAAAACTAAAGAAAACCCGACCGACAAGGAGGAGGTCAGAATGAGAGCCGCCGGCGGAAGGAAGAAAACCCCGGCCACAGTGAGCGGAAGAAGGGGTTGGAAGTGTGCTTAAACAAAAAATGCGCTGTCTCGGAGCTCTTGAAGGTGCCGCTGCTGGCGTTGTGGGGGAATGAAGCCGTAGTCACAAGCAAATGGAAGTTCTCTTTCACAAAATTCAGCGGGAAATCCGTTTGTTTGATGCGAAGCTGCGAACTAACGCTGTGATTTCCCCAGGACGGTGACGGTGCATTTTGGAACTTCCTACCTCGGCAGTCAAAGGAACAGCTGTTCGGACGAGTCGGATCTTGTATTTATAACGTAGTGTACTCTTTCTATTTTTAATATAAAACTTATTTAATAATTTAATTATATTAAAAAAATTAAATAAGTTAGTTAATTACAAAAAATATAGCATGTTTTTTTCTAAAACACCATAATTATCTTTCTTAATATCCTTTTTCCCTCACTTATTTGCTTATAATTGAGGAAATATCCATATGGATAATTTAGAAAAAATTGATAAATATAAAAAATAAGTCTTATATTTAGGACCAAAATTAACTCAACAATTAGGTCCTATATTAAGGACCGGAAGAGTATCAAATTTTAGTTTTTTAAAATTATAATTTATTTTTCATTTAAAAACTCTTTTAATATTATTTTGATTTTTATCCTCAAATTTTAAAATGGTGGTTATAATTTATGAAATATTATCTCATTTTAGTTTTTAATATCTGAAACTTGAAACAATTGGCTTTGATACTTGAAATATTTTAAAAACCAAAACTAAAATCAAATCAAATTTTATGAATCAAAACCAAAATAAGGTTAGATTTTAAAGACCAAAATCACTTTGAGTGTAAGGTTGGAATATCAGGAGAGAGACCAAAACATAGTGGAAATACAAATTTTAATGAGTTAATAGTATTTTTAGTCTTTAACATTTATCTTCATTTTAGTTTTAATCTTTGAAATTTAAAATTAATAGTTTCATCTTTGAAATTTGATCTTATTTTTATTTTGGTTCCTAAAATTTTAAAGAAACAATTTTAGTCCTTAAAATTTGATTTTGTTTTGGCCATCTTAAAATTTTTTTATCCCTGAAACAAGGACAAAAACCAAATTGAGGTTAAATTTCAAGAACTAAAATCATTTGTTTCAAATTTTAGAAATCAATCAGAACCAAAATAAAATAAAATTTTAGAGACTACAACTATTAATTTCAAATTTGAAAATTTAAAACCAAAATAATATCAAATTTTAAAGACTAAAAATTATATTAACCTCCAAAATGACTAAAGTATACATTTGGTCCTTTAACTTTGTACAAAATTTTAATTTGGTCTTTTAATTTTAAAAAGTATGCATTTAGTCTTTTAATCCAAAAAATTATTAAAAAACGATGACATTAAACTCTTAATGTTGATAAAATATTCTTAAATACTAACATATTAAGTTTAATTTTTAAAACATCTATGATTATTACAAAAAATCATCATTGAAATCTAATGATTTTAGAATTAAAGGATTAAATATATGCTTTTTAAAATTAAATGGCTAAATTGAAATCTTATATAAAGTTAAATGACAAATGTATATTTTAGCGCTTCCAAAATAGTCTAATTGTCTTGAAGTCATTATAAATTGATCTACGATCACATCATAAAGTAAAATTCCTTGTGTTTCATTTAAAATCCCTGGTTTCAGAGTAAGAAGAAATTTTACCAATGTGACTTAAATCTAATGATCATGTGAGAAGGTTTGAATCTTTAATGCACCCGCTTTTAATATCCAAGAGGCCTATGGAAGGAGGATATCTGGCCTTAAGCGAAGAGCAGCCAGAGATTTTCTTTCCTTTGTGCATAAAAGTCAAATTTTTACCAACGGGGATTGGGTCTAGCGAAAAGGGCTAGTCCCTCACAACGTAGCGAACCAAAATTCGAATTCCTGCTGGGAGATGTGCTTACATTTAGTGCCCAACAATACTTTGAATAAGATTGTCTCCAATAAGAAGATACCTATGCTTTAGTAAAAAAAAAAAATCAAATTTTTTGACACTCACACGTGTATCCCTCTATTAATAACAGTCAATTTCATTAAAAGAAAAATAATCCCAACAAAGTTAGTAGATTAGCATAACTTGGGCCAGAGTGTAATGATAGAGAAAAGGAAAGCGGACAAACAGTGGCCCATTCCAGAAAACGCATAATTACCAACAGACTCATAGTCCAAAAGGTGGCCATTCAAATCCCACAATTCTCGTACTCAGCCCAAAACAGGAAGAAGCATAAAAAGACCAGCCCAATAAGATCCGGCTCAACAGCTACGTTAAAATTCCAGCCCAATAAGATCGGACGCAAAAGCTTCATGGAAAGTATTACTTTTCACCCATCCTTTATTCCCCTCCCCCCTCTAATACGATTTAAACTGACTCACGCACACAAATATGTTAACACCGTACTTAAATTTGAGACCTCTTCTAAATATGATGGGTGGCGTTGCTTCTAGCACAATGACCTTTATATAGGTTATCTATCAAAAGAGTTTTATGATCTTAAATACGTAATTTTGGAATAATTTGTAGAGCATTAATTGATATTGCCATATTTCAAAAGCATCCTTCTTATCAATCTCCATATGAAGGGATAGGGAATATATGTTATCCAAATTCGTGATATTTCTTATATGAACGGTGGGGCTTAACAACCAATTTATGATATTTATTATAAGTAAAAAATTAAAAATTTCTCTTGTTTCTAATATTTAATTAAAATGACTTATATACTTGATATACTAAACTTTTTGTAAGAAAAAAAAAACCCCAATTCTTAATATGATAGCCGCTTTAACTAATTTAAGTAAATTAAGAAAGTTAAATAAATTACTTAATTCTAACAAATGTAACATAATGGAAAAATTGCACTAAAAGAATTAAACGCAAAAAAGCCATTTAAAATCATCAAATTAATCTAAAGTCACAAGGGACCTTATTGTAAAAGATTTCATTTGTTTAATTACTAAACTTCCCTCATCTTTTTTTCCCTCTAAGTATGCATTGACAACTTAAAAGGTAGTCGTTAATAACTTAAAGTGCAACGATTAATCACTATCATGGTAAATATTAACAACATATTTTCTTGGCACATCATAAAGATTTAATGTATGGGTTATTGATAGTTGTTAATTGTTGCACTTTAAATTGTTAACGACTGTCGTTTGAGTTATTAGCGCATGCTTTAAAAAAAAAAAGATGAGGGCAGTTTAGTAATTGAACAAATGAAATATCTTGTAATGAGGTTCTTTGTGAAAACTTCAAATTAATTTCATAATTTAAGGGATTTTTTGTACATTTCATTCTCTTGGATGGGACTTTAGTGCAATTATTAAAATTTTTTGCAATAACTGATTGAGCATGCATGCATCTATAATCATTTTTTGAACCAGAATTTATTATTACATGCTGCTTACTTATAAGACTTCTTAATGATCACATTACCTATATAAAACTACATAGTACTTTTAATCGTCATTATGAGATTCATTTTGTAGCACACAATTATACTCTACAGTGAGTCATATATTAAGAATAAGAGGTAGCAATAGATTTTTTATTTTCAAAAAAACATTTTGATTCCTGAAAAGAAGATAATCCAAATTCCTGGGAGACCCTTCATTAGGATCACAATAAGACTAGAATTTTATTATGACTAGTAGTGACTCCACCAACAGCGGAGACCCTCCATTTGCAGAAAGTCTGTGTCCAAGAAATCCATCATAGAATTCCCATCTTGCCCCTCATCTCATTCTTCCTCCTTTAGTAAACTCTCCCACCAATCCTGATCTGACAGCTCGCTCTTGCCAATACCAGCAGGAGGACATGGCTGTGCAAAACCGCCGCCGCCAGAGCTACGAGTAGAAGCACTTTCAGCTGCAGTAACAGGCTTATTCTTCTTCTGCTTCAACCATGGCGAATTCTCAGAGAAAGCATAAGGCTGTGGTTTTATTACTATGCGGGCTTCTTTCACTTTTCCTTTCTCTTCTGCTCGCAGCAGCTGGTTCACCTCTTTTTCTTTTTCTTGTCTCTTAATAACAATATTGCGCATTTTGGTATCCCAGAAGTTCTTCACGTCATTTGCTGTTCTTCCTGGTAGCCTCCCATCTATCAACGACCATCTATTCACAAAATTTCAACAGTGATTAAGCAAATTAAAAAAGAGTTATCTCAAATTAATTGTACATCAGAAGAAGACATATATATATATATATATATATATATAAATATGTGTGTGTTGCAGAACATGTATGTGCATGCCTCTTGCCCAGCAGCTTATGGAGCCTCATAATCATATCAACCTTGTCTTCATTGAAGCCTCCTCTCTTGATGTTGGGTTTCAGATAATTCAACCACCTCATTCTGCAGCTTTTCCTGCACTTCAGACCTGCAAATTGTAATAATGCAAACCAATATCACACACACACACACATATATATGTTGAGCAATATATATGTTATTTGTGACATGTATGTACCAGCTCTTTGGGCAACAAGATGCCATTTTCCCTCGCCGTACTTGAGAACGTAAGCTTTGAGAAGATCGTCTTCCTCTCGGGTCCAGGCACCTTTCCTCAACCCTGGCTCCTCCTCCATTAATTTGACCTCGCTTATACTCAATGTGTTCATATACTGCACCCATACATATACATACATACATGTATCTATATATATACACACGCGTCTGTGTATGTTTCCCTTGTCATCAGCAACAACCTATTATGTTCTGTATCTAAATATAAGGGAGAATGACGTAGAAGGAGAAGAACCACACAATTTAATTTCAACGCATTTCAATGCATGAAAAAAAATGCATATTCACATATGACATAAAATTGTAGGGTTAAATGGTATTTTTGCCTACCATATGGTTCCCTTTTTTTTCCTTTGGATAAGCCAAAAAAATGGAAATTCAAGAAGCATTTATGACAGTTTTCCTAAATTGCCCCTTATAAATAAAGCCACAGTTAATGCGTGGAGGAATGTGAGTTGATGGAGTCAAATTAGAAGGGCATTTTTTTTTGTTACAGAAGGATTTTTGTTGTATTGAATAAAATCAAAGACCAACATAATGTGTGAAATAAAAACCAAAACACCAAAAAGCAACCAAACAACACACCAAAGATAAACCCAAACCCTAAATCAAAGTCAAAAGGACCCATGCGCTGTCACTGCCACTACCAGAAAAAAATATAGCCATCGAACACTATGTTTGAAACAAGGGATGGGAGTTCAAAGAACCATCCTAACAGTGTCATCCCTTTTAACAAATTATATCTGCTATCATAGGAGCAGACTTACCACCACTTAACTATCATTGCAATGGAAGAAGCACTGCGACCAACAATGGCAACACATTAGTTTAGTAAGATCACGACCATCCCCACCAACTTTCCCCAGCCCAAATTAAGCCACCGGATTTAAGCAAGAAAACTACAATCCATTGCAAACCAAACCGCATCGGAGTAGAAAGATCCAAGAAGCATACCAAATCAAGGTCGTCACGAAGAGATTAAAAACCTTGAGAGTCGCTGACCATCTTATCACTCTCTATCTACTGTGGCACCGTCGTCAGTCTAGATTATTGTTGTTGCTTGGGTCCTGAAACAGCACTGTGCCGCACAGATCTGGTCCTCCCTCCGGCCATCTTTATAGAAACTTTTACTAGAAACAATGGTATTTCTAATTATAGCCTCTTAATCTCCGCTGCTAGCAATCACATCCTCTTAGATTTGGTCCTCCTTCCGGTAATCTCCACTGCACAAGGGGTGTCTCCACTTCTTTTTCCCTCCATTTTCATCTACTTCTCATCTCAGTCGTAAGATTGAGATTTTAACTGTTCAGATTTCATATTTATAAAATTATAAATAAAATGTTAAATTTTCAAAAATAAATAAATAAAATCAAATAAAACTACTAAATTTTAGTCAGTATAATTCAAAACAATAATAAAAAATACTTCATAAAATCATTTTCAAAAACATGAAATCTGGACCGTTAAACTTTCAATCTTAGTGGTTAAGATGGAAAGTGGATAAAAATGGAGAGTGAAAGAAGTGGGGAGACTCTTTGCTCATCTCCACCATACAAATCAAGGTGATTATCATCGAAAAAGAAGAATAGAAACCCTAACCCTAACCCCTGCACATGCTTTTTAAGTACCGTAATTAATTGGAATATGAATTATAGAATACGACAATTATATTTAATGTAACAATAAAATCGAATAAAAATTCAATCTATAAAATGGCCCCCCGAATCATATAGTTTATTACTTGTAGTTTTGGCCCAGGCGGGAAAAAAAACACATTTTATTACACAACCCTAGCTAATACACCCAGAAAGATCACGAGGGCCACAGTACAGAAAGACAAGAGACAAATTAAAAAATGGCGACAACAGCGAAGAGAAGAAAACAAAGACAAATAACATTAATGGAGATCAATAATACAGAGATTAACACGACAAACATCATGTTGGAAACCACGAAACGATAAATGAAGATCGATCCCTCGCCTTGAACTTGAAGATCATCACCGTCTGATGAATTCCAACGTTCCCAACCAGACGATCTCGGAGACATAATTATGATGACATAATTAATTTTCTGTTTTGTTGTTTCAGATCGATCAATCTATATCCTCCCCCGATTCTTATTATAATATTCAAATAACTGATTTACGTATGAAATTTGTTAGAAACAATTAATAAATAAGAAACATATTTTTGTTTCTAAATATAGTTTTATAATAAGAGACAAAAAAATGATGAAATATATGAGAAAATGTAATGAGAGGGAGCATGGCAAAAGATTACTCTCCTCCCAAAATTAAAGCTTATAAATAGGACTAGAGGGAGTATAGCGATAATATGATATAATACTCCCTCCAGCCCTTATTACAAAAATGTTCAACACGTTTCATTATGTTTCATGATATAATATATTTTTATTTAAAGTATAAATTTTTTCAGTTGGTATCCTCGACTAATTATGAAATTTCCTAGCTAATCAGCATAACTCTCCTAATTAATAATTTTCATTGTGGATAGTTTTAACATTTCACAAAAAATAACTAATTTTAACTATTTTTTTAATTTATGTAAAGTAATTAATTGAAACTTATTTAAAAAAAAAGATAGGATAACTAGCAAACACTAAATGTGAGCATTTCTCTTAGTAGAAATTTAAATCTTGATTCACCATGTTGTGAGATACTAACATTTCTCATTACCTAAATCACTTTCAATGATGTGAGTGTGATTGTAGTAACCCATCGATTTTATTAAATTGTTATGTGAAGATCTTAATTAATTTACTTTTCTGTGAGCAGAATATATTATTGGACCTTCTGCTTTTAGGGGCATACATGACTTCACTTGTTTGGTATCACGTTTAAAATAACTTATAAACATGTTTCAGGTAAGTTAAGATAAAACTCTTCTCACATACTTATTTTATATTCTGTAAATCATAATTAAAAATATGCTTATAAATTATTTCAAGCAGACCTGATTCATTTAATTTAAACATTTTATGAGGGTGAGATAATCTTAATTACTGATTTAACTGCATATATATATTTACTTGATCAAGTAATTCTGCCGGTCATATCTATCTATTATCTCTTTGAAAAGACGATATGAGCTGCTTGTCTAAAATTAAGACGCTATTTCATGTTTTTAATATAAACGTTAAATAACTAATTTGTAAATATTAAGAAAATTAGTCAAGTTAATTATTTGTAATAAATCTATATTTTTTTGTCTGAAATATCCTTATTACTCATGTGTATTACAATGAAAACCTTTTAACATGTGTAATCACTAATCACCATGAAAACTATTTTAACCAAAAATATAAATATGAAAGATAAAATGAATTGAAATATTATATTTAATGATCAAATTAAATCTCTCAAAAAAATTATATTCAGGACTACTCAATTGATTGGCATTAGAGATGGTATCTTGTAAATGAATATACATTCTTTCAGGAAAAAAAAAGGAATATACATTATATATTAATTGTGAGCCTTGCTTGGACGGATGAGCCATTAATTTAACATGAAATTGGCGGGTCTCGCTGTGGTTTTTGGCTGAGGTGGCAGTAATTTTCTTCGTTTTGCTATAGCGGTAATATTCATTAATTGTGGATTTAATTATTCCAATGCATGCCTTTTCAATTTTTCATTAGCTTATGTGTTTGACCGTTGGAGTGAGATTTTTCTAACGGCACTGCTGCAGAGCAACGCGGTCTTGTCTTCTAATGACCGTTTGAATACTACTTCGGTTTTACTTTTAACTGACGCAGAAACTCAATTTTACTCTCCCTTATTTATAAAAAGGGTTAAGGTTCTTAATTGCCCCGGAAGTTTTCCCCGAGGAACACTCAGCACCCGGAAGTTTTTGTTTGTTCTTAAATATCCCGGAAGTAATTTATCGTAGCAATTATGCCCCGAGTTAACATTCAAGCAAACGGACATCTGTAAATAACACGGTGTCGAGAAGATGGATGACACGTTGGTAAATGAGATGGTGACGTGGCACTGTTGTGTCGACAAAATAAAAGTTGATGCCGAAGGTCAATGTTGTCATCGAAGGTCGCTCTTGTCGTCGACACTGAGAGCTAGGGTAAAGCAAAGTGAGGTCGGGCGCATGTGAAGTCTGAGAAGAGGACAGAGCAGAGATTCGACTGGATTGAAAAGGTATGGAATATTAGATCCTCGTCATTAGGTTCTTATTTTCAAATCCGGTGTGGCGAAGTAATTTTCTTTTTTTAAATTAGTTTAGGGTTGAGGTGAGATGACAAGGAGGGGTGGTAGTGGTCCCGGTGGTGGTCCCAGTAGTTCACTACCAGGGGGTAGCGAAGAATTAGGGGATCCGTACAGTATCGTGGGTGAATTTGAGAGGGCTTTGAAGACAATTGATGAAACGAAGAAATGTTTGGGGGTTTCTGTGAATGATGATAGAGACAAGGTAGATGATAAGAGCCGTGTTGATAGTGGAATGGGAGTCCAGATTGATGAGGAAACTGGATGAACTGTCTACAATGTATGTGATCGTTTAATCTGTTTTCATAATCCTTTTTCCTTCCATGTTTTCAAAATCTAATTATATTGTTAATGTCATTATGCAGCGTGGCTTGAATTCACAAGTTGTCCTTGATGAGGGAGAAGAATACATGGAGCACCATGCAGACATAGAAACAAGGTTTTCCATCCCAAATGAGCTTTCAATAAGGATCTCTCGGAGCATGTCTGATTCCAATGGTAGTAGCTCCCGTAGAATCCAATATCGAGGTGATGGAGCAATTACTTCCACTCCTTTTAACCTACCATTCACTCCTCCAGGACTAATGTGGTCAGGACAACCAGCCTCAACCACCTCACAACTCCTAGCTCACAGGGACCACATAGTAATTGCCTCTTCTAGCCGAAGGAAGTTCGATGCAAGGAGAGGAAGGGAATAGCTATATTATTTGTACCAGTCTGCTATTTAGGGGATTTAGATAGCACTGTTTAGTGTATTTGGCATATTTAGATGGCACTTCTTAGGATTTAGGAAGGTGTATTTGTACTTGGCCTTGTTCTCTTTTGGTTCTAGCTGTACCAGTCTATTGTTTTTTTGGATGTATGTTCTGTAAATGTTGGAGAGCCAAATAACACTGATGTAGCAAAGTTTATAAATGGTGGTCATTTATTGATAAGCTGTTTGATAAATGAACTTATCGATAAGCTACTCGATATAATTGAGCCAATTTCATAAACTTTTGTCCGATAAGGTTATTGATAAATGGTATTTATCGATAAGGACTTCGATAAATAAAAGAAACAATTCAAGTCCTCATTTATCGATTTGTTAATCGATAAATATCCTTATCGACTAATCAATATTAATCAATATAAATAGCTTGGTGTCTTCTACTGTCGCACATCCCACGTATCCTTTGTGTCTTTTACTGTCGCACATCACACGCATCCTTTGGTAACACCATTCTAACTCAAAGCTTATTTTCAACTATATTCTTGAATATATATTAGAGAAATGGTCTTCTCGAATACGTATTTGAGAACTGGTCTTCTTGAATACATATTAGAGAACTGATCTTTGGTCTTCTCTGCTCTGTCCTCTTCTTAGACTTCACATGCGCCCCACCTCGCTTTGCTTTGCCCTAGCTCTTAATGTCGACGACAAGAGCGACCTTCGATGACAACATTGACCTTCGGCATCAACTTTTATTTTGTCGACACAACAGTGCCACGTCACCATCTCATTCACCAACGTGTCATCCATCTTCTCGACACCGTGTTATTTACAGACGTCCGTTTGCCTGAACGTTAACTCGGGGCATAATTGCTACGATAAATTACTTCCGAGATATTTAAGAACAAACAAAAACTTTCGGGTGCTGAGTGCTCCTCGGGGAAAACTTCCGGGGCAATTAAGAACCTGTCGCCACTTTTTTTCAACCTCAATTTTTGTCTTAGCTGATATAAAAAAGCAACGTTGAAGCTTTCCCCCCCCCCTAATAGTGTGCGACTGAGATTACAAAGGTAAGTTTTGTTTTTTTTAAACAGGCAAGATGCATTTTTAGGACTTTAATGTCGCACAATGTTTAATTTTATTAATAGAAAAGGTTGACACTGTAATTCTAACTTTGCCAATGAGAATATTTTAATCCAATTATTTTTTGAAGTTGTAATGTAGGTAATTTGATATTTTTTTAAAATAATATAAATTGAACAATTTATGAGTTTACTACTAAGCATACCTATCTTAAATCGATATTTAAAATTTTCCTGGTGACGACAATGATCGGTTCCTTAAAAATTTCCCAGCAGAAGGTTATTGTATCGTATATCTCATTTAGACATATTGGAACAAAGTGTCGTAATTCTGTTTTTGAAACTGTATTTCATACAAAGATAAGGCAAGGCGCTTGTTTTATTTACTGCTGGTCCGCAACAGCTAGCTAGTCCCAAGTTGACATAGAAGTGTTTGGAAACACTCAAAAGTTCTTCTGAGAAGTATTTTTCTGTAAAACGAGACAATTTTTTATATATTTATTTCGTATATCGTAAAAGTATTTTTAAAACCATGGTTTTGCTTTTACTCAAACACTCCCATATTCCTCTGGTAAAAATCAATTAACTAATTTAAATAGATTAATAATATTAATTAAGTTAGTTAATATAACATTTTTTTTCTAAAATATCATAACCATCTTTCTTAATTCTTTCTCTTCCTCTTCTAGTTGATTATTATTAAGAAAATATTAATAAAATTAATTTTAAAAATAATAAAATATAAAATATGTTTTATATATAGGATGAATGTTGATTCTCAAATAAGATGATTAAAGATATATACACATATATAACAAATACTACCTCCCGTCTTACGTATAAAACCTTATTTATAAACTATAAATAAAATTTTATAATTAAAAATGAAAGAAGTGCATACCACTCTGTTCCTTATTATAGGTCATTTGTATCCTAAAAGTTTGTTTCAAAATATAAGTCACTTGTAGTATAATTAATTATCTTTTTTCAATTTTACCTCTATTAATTTAATAAAAAATTAATTAATCTCTCTCAACTTTTCATTTCCTATGCAATCCATCTTCTACCCCTCTCTTTCTAAACTTTTAATAAGGATAAATATGAAAAAAAATTGGTTAATTTAATATATTTCTTAATTTGTGAATTTAGAATACAAATGACTTATAATAAGAAATAATAAAAAATAGAATGGTAGAAAGTTGTTTTTGTTTTTTGCTAGCAGGAATGCTGATTTTTGAGCCCTCGTTAAAAAATTATATAAAATTAAAAAGGAATTGAATCTCGTGATATGTTTTGGCTAGATTAGGCAGGCTATTTACTTCTGAAAAATAAGGCTTACCCACTGGGGGTTGGATCCTCCCTTCATTAATGGCGATGGTGATAGATCCGTAATTGGCCCACGGTTGGCTTTTTCTCTCGGCCTCCACGCCTCCTATTTTGGTTTGACTAATTAAAAACTAGTATCCCGAGCTTTTGATAAGGTACAGAGAAATTGTTTTATTTACTCTTATTTATTTGGAAAAATTTTATTTAAGAACCACAATACAGAATTAATTTTAAAAAACTCCTAAAACTTTCTGAAACTTTACTGTAAGATCAAAGGGATGAATTGATATTAATTCTATAAAGAAAATAACGTTATTGTCCCTCACAATAAAAGTGGGAGAGTCCATTTATAAGTAGGATTAGACAATTTGCAACATACATATATTTACAAATGGAATCAGTCCCCTTACCACTTGAAGAAGGTGTCCGTGAGTGAACAAGTGTGAGAGAGCCCATTTGCAAGTGGAACTAGACAATTTACAACATATACCTTTATTTACAACTGGAATTAGTTTTTTTACATGTCACCCCGTAATAAGTATTATGAGGGACAATAGCATCATTTTCTTTGTAAAATTAATATCATTTTGTTCCTTTGATTTTGTAATAAAATTTCAGAAAGTTTTGAGGGCTTTTTGAAATTAATTCTGTATTGCGGTCCTTAAACAAAATTTTCTCTATTTATTTTCTCTTGTCCTAATTATAAAATATTGTTTATTAACTATAAACAAGATCTTATAATTATGACTAAGATAAATTATATTTATTAAATTTTTAATATGAATATATATTTTTTATTTATTATAACATTATTATTTTGGTTTTTAATATTTTGGGTTAATATAATCTTTGATTATTTAAATTTGTCCTCATTTTGGTTTTAGTCCTTAAATTTCAAATCATGAGTTTTGATCCCTACAAGGACAAAATGGTCCATATTTTTATTAGATTATAAGGACTAATATTATAAATGAAAAAAATTTTGAGGGACGAAATCCTATAATTTAAAACTTGAGGAACTAAAACTAAAATGAGGGTAAACTTAAAGGGTTAAAAATTATATTAACCCATATAAATAATTTGTAACTTATTTTTGTACAAATTTTTTTCCTCTACTCATACAAATTATTTTCATATCCCTTTCTTTTTAATTAGAATTGAATACGGGTAAATTTAAAAGAAAAACTAATTTTTTAGGCTTTATAGTTTTATGCAGTTTGAAATCAGGTTTTTATAATTTTTTCTTTTTATTAAGATCTTATTGTATGCTTAGGGGGTGTTTAATGCACTTTAAAGATATTTTTATTTTGATATATGTTGAGATAAAATCCTCATCTTCTCACATATGTATTTTGTTTATTTACATGTAAAATTATTTTTAAAACTATATCTTAGCAATTCCTTAGTATTCACAAGAGTCCGTAGACTGACGCTGTTAGTTTAGGTTACGTGGCAGACATTTTCCTCCTCCTCCTATCCTTCGTCCAGTCTCCTTTGATGCGAACACTCTTTAGTTCTCTCCCCACCGTCATCGTTTTCTTGCCTGCCTTTTTGAAACACACCCCCACGCTCCTTCTTCCTCGCTCTGCTTCCATTCTTACTCTCTCTCCTTCCTTTCTCCCTCTATTACCTTCACCGTCGTGAGATACTCTTCTCACTAAATAAATATTCGCAAAAAAATATTCATGGCTTTTCATTTCCTTAATTCAACCGTGACGTGGAATTCATCCTCACGTAATTTTCATTATTACCCAATTCCTCAGCTTTAACCTCGGCATTTGTAATATTTCATTCCAAAAATATTAACTTGTTTAGGATGCGCCAGTGCGCCACCGTGTGAAGGTTACAGCAAGGTGAATTTAGTAATTAACCGGTCCTCGATCACTAGCATCGAAACCCTAAATCCAAATCAAAGATACTGTACAGGTTATCTCGCAAATCCTAAATTCATGAATGGTGTGTGTGTGCAGCCTCGGAGTACGTCCGCAGTATAAGCCGAACAAGAACCTTGTTCCCTCCAGTAAAAGTTTCTCATGCCGGTGAAAGCAGCAGAGAGAGAGAGAGAGAGAAAGGAGAGAGAGTGAGAATGAAGGGGAGCGAGCAAGGAGAGTGGGGGTTTGGTTCAGAAAGGCAGGAAAAAAGAGGGCGATGATGGAGGAAGAAATAGCACTGTTCGCACTGAAGGAGATCGGAATTTTTTTGGGGAAGCTGAGGAAGAAGACGTGTGCCACGTCGGTAACTAAACACACAACAGTGACTTAATTAAAAAAAAATGAAAACCGAATTTAAAATTGGGTAAAATTATAAAGACTAACAAATTAATTTTCTTAAATTTAAAAAATAAACATCAACTATACTATAAGTGACGTTTAGGACCAAAACCTTTTCCCATAAGTGACTTACATATAAGATTAGAGTAGTGGATGGCTATTCCTTTGAAAGGTATATTTTAAATAGAGATAAAATTAAAAAATTGTTATATTTTAAAGAGAAATTAATGCATTTAAGATTTCATTGATCTAGTGAAAAATGTTGGAAACGTCTTATAAATAGGATAAAAAAGTATTATATTTTTTTTTTAATATAAAAACACATACTAATAGCCTAAGTGCTTATTTGTATCACAGTTGGACATCTAAAAGCAGTTATTTATGTAATTTGAGATAAATATTTTTTTTAATATATTTATCTCGTATCCCATAAATTATAATTAAAAAACTGCTTTTGCAAAATATTACCATCATTCTAAGCAAGCACTAATAACTACTAGCTCCGATCTTAATTAAAAAATCTTATTTACAAATTACAAACGAAGTCTTATAATCAGTACTAAAGGTAGTAATAACAAACCAATTTGTGACTTATTAAGTTATTATTACAGAAGAGTTTTCATGTTACTAATAAATACTATAAGACAATTAACTAATAATATAATTTTTGAAATTAATTTTCTTTTTAAGGAATAACAGAAATTAAAACTATATTTTGTTGAAAATAAAAGATGATGCTGTGCAGGGTGGTGGAGAGGGCTTGGGCTCCACGGTCCCACGGTAAGGGAACGATTATATTTAATTATCGGGTCCCTTCACAAAAACAAGAGGCCAAATTGCACCACACATATCGCCTTCCTGCATTCATTTGATTCGACAATAATGATTGCAATCCATCGTTTTTTATTGTTATCAGGTACATCCGAAAGTAAAGCAATAATAAACTTCACAACGTCAACAATCGGCGCACTCACTCCTCAGTCCTGATTAATCTACATCCTTAATTAATATTATTATAGATTTTCAAATACAAATCGCTCGATAAATAACAGTTAAAACAAAATACGGTTACTTATTACTATTTTCAGTCCTAAATATAAAAACTAGTTTATTAATTTAAATAGATTAAGAAAACAAGTTAATTAGTTATTTATAATAAATATGTGTTATCTTTCTTAAAATATTCTTACTAATTAATTTCTTTGGTATAAGCCTATAACTACCATCATTAGAAGGATTATCTTAAAAATAAATAAATAAATATGAGAGACAAAATAATTGGGTTTTATATTTAGGATTAAAATAAAAGTCAAGCGAGGTCTTATATTAATTATCGGACATAATACTATACAAACAGTGACTCCAACAACTCTGGCCTTCCTCTAATAGACATTGTCCTCCCATATTCAGAAAGTCTTTGGTCACAAAAATCCCTGGGGTGAAACTCCCCATTTGCTCTTCATCATCTGCTTGCTTGTTCAGTAAGCTTCTCCACCACTCTTCTGCCTGATAATCTCCCTGCATAAAATCAGCAGCACATCGGCTATACCCTCTTTCACATGATCACTACTGCTTTATTATTGTATATTAGTATCACCACCGCCACTTGCAGAAACGAGCTTTATTATTATGATATGATTCCTCTCCTAGCTCAGACATGGCAAAATTCTCAGAGAAAGTGTGAGGCCGAGGTTTCCTCACGATGTGCTGTTTTACTTATTCACCTCTTTTAATTTGCTTTCGTCTCATGACTTTCTTCTTTCTTCCTATAAACCTACAATAATGTTCACCTATCCTCACTCTCACTAACTGTATCTCATCTGTGGAATCACTACTACAAAATATTTGATTTATAATGCCTGTTTTGTAGTATTTATTAACAAAACACCACAGCTAATATTCAATAATTTATTTTAAAAAAAGGCATATTATGCAACACTTTTTTAAATAAAGTGCTACAATTTAGATGATACTTGCTGTAGCACTTTCTTAATGAAGCACTACAGAAGCTCTTTTCCTTTAAAAAAAAATATAAATAGCTCATGTAGCGTTTGGTTAGAAAAACGCTATAGAAGAGGGGATACTTGCTACAGTGCTTTCTTTAAAAAAATGTTACAACAACTCCTTTTCTTAAAAAAAATAATATATAAATAGCTCCTGTAGTGTTTACTTAAAAAAAACTACAAGAGAAGAGATACTTGCTATAACGCTTATATTTTAAAAAAATTATATAGTTGTAGCACTTTTTGAAGGAAGTGCTACAACATGAAGAATACTTGTTGTAGCCCTTCATTAAGGAAGCACTACAAAAGTGTATATATATATTTTTTAAAATTATATTTTATGTAGCAATTTTTTTAAGAAAACGTCATAGTAATTGTTTTTTTTTAAAAAAAATATCATCTACCCTACTCTCAATAAAACTTTATCTGCCTCTCTTTCTACCTCATTCTCTTTTTAATTCTAAAATGCATGCCCCTTCCCTCCATTGTTTTTAACTTTTCATTTTCTCTTCTTCCTTGCCGCCACTCACTACCCTCCCCATACACCCGTGACATGTTTCAAATTGAGCAGTGATGACATGGCCCCCCTCCCCCTTCGTCTTCTCCCACCTTCCCCCCGCATGACGGCGGCCCCTTCTTTCTTCCCTTTCATCTTCTTTCACCTCCCTCCCACGGCGCGGCGGCCCCAGTATCACACAAGTCCAGATCTAGCAAGTCTGATCTTTGTCCCCCGGTATCGCAAGTTCCTCTCCTGCAAGAAGATTGTTGTATGTATGGATCTCACAAGTTCAGATCCGATCCTTCTCCCTCTCTCGCAGGTCCAATCTTTTTTTTCCTTTTAAGTATGTGTGGAACTGGAATGCTGCGATTGTTGTTTGTTTGAATCAGTGTTTGTGTTTGCTTTTAGCTCTACCTTCTCCTAAATTAGTTGACATAAATATATATAACCCCTCAATTTCATAATGTGTTTCAGAGGGGGTAGAGTTTGGGAGTGAAGTGAAGAAGCTGAAGTCATGGTGATGAAGATTGAGTTTCTTCATCCAAGAATTAAAAGCACTGTAGAGAAAACTTTGCAGAAGACATGATATAATGGGAGACATATGGGTGAAGCCTGATTCTTTCCCCTTTTGTTGTTGTTGTTGTTTAGTGATGAACTGATAATGGAATTGATGTTGCGAAAGGGAGAAGCCTATGGGATTTAATTTTTTTAAAAAAAAAAAAAATTAAAGCTATAGGAAGCACTATAGCTGGTTTATTTTATTTTTTTAATTTAAAAATTGAAGCTGTAGCGATTCCCTCATGAAGCACTGCAGCTGATGTTATTTTTTTTTAATTAAAAAAAAGCCTTCTGGAGCAGTTTGAAAACCACTACAGCTTGGTTTTTATGCAAAACGTAGCACTTTCATATATAGCACTTAGAAAACGCTACAGATTGCTAAAAATGAAGTGCTACAATTTTACTTTTGTGTATAGTGAATGCTAAGTTATTGAGTTGGAATACAGGTTTTCTAGTCTAATATTTCAGGACGTGGGTTGGCCTCAGCTCCTTTAAAAAGAAAAGGCCAGGCCTATAAAAACAACCTAATTAAAAAACTGAGCTCAGGTTTCGAACACATTTTCACTCATTTGAGTAAGAGTAAGAGAACCTATTTAGTCGGATAAAAACGGAATAAGAGAACGTATTGCTAGATACCCATTTTCAAGCACATTAACGGTAGAAGGAAGAAGCCGAAAAAGACACTTTCACTCGGAGTTACTGTTCTGTTCTTTGTCATATATGGGCACAAATTATACTTGTGTTATGTACCATATCCGAGAAGGTGAAATCCCCCATCTTCTGTATATGTGGTATCCTCCGATCTCCTAGTTTATGGAGATCCACAACTACGCAGTAGAGCATAGCGCAAGTGTCTTTGTCTTTTACTTTTGAGTTCACACGAGTGTTCCCGTCCACTTTCTGCCGTACGTTCCCACCGTGACGCATTTTCATGGTCCTCTCTACCTGGCAACTTCACCGCAGACAAACCGTTACCAATTATCACTGTTATGATGCCACGTGAATTTTACAAGCAGAAGTTCTTGACTTGTACGATAGGGTATCAGCTTCGGAAGCTAAACTCAGCCCCTAAACAGGAAGAAGTATCAAAAGCCCAGTCCCGGTCTGGCTTAATTTTGGGTAGAGTAACTACTGAGAATAGGATTGAACTCAGAGACTTGATTGGTTAGGCGTATTGATTAGCCAGCTCTAGGGTTTGCCTCATAGCTAGGGATTTCTGTACGTAAGTATATCCTCATCATCACATCACTAATTAGACTCATTACAAATAATTACCCCCATAACTCACTTAGTTTCAAATCGTCACATGCATGTAAGGTTCTATATATACAATTAGCATTTGTATTACACAATAACATGCAATGAGAGCTCATATACAAATAGAGATCTATCATATACAAAATGGGCACTCATCAGATGCAAGAGAGAATCTATTATTATATGTAATTAGCATCTGTATTACACAATGACATACAATAAGAATCTATGTACAAGCAGGAATCCATCATATGTAAGTGAGCATTCATATTATACAATAAACTTATATATAAGTAGACATCCGTCATATACAAATGAGTATCTATCATGTACATTAAGTTATATGCAAGTGAGGATTCATCATAGCCATTAGTCATATGCAAATGAACATCCATATTATGCAATAAACTTATATGCAAGTGAACATTCGTCATGCACAAGTAAGTATCAATTATATACAATTAACATCTGTATTACGCAACAAACCTATATGCAAGTATGCATTCATCATATGCAAATGAGGATCCATAATATGCAAGTGAACATCTATGATATATAAATGAGGATCCGTCTTATGTAATTAGTATTTGTGAGGGCAATATAATTTTTTTTCTTTCACACTAAATGACACTTGAGAGCCCCAGAGTCCCAGACCATTTTATTTATTGTAAATCTCATTTCTCAATTAATTTGTTAGATGGGGATTTTTAACCAGTTTTTCCAATTAATAGACCTTTTATGCATTATTCACTGGCAGACAAATTAAATAGTTGCCAAAACATTTTCAAAGCCAGCATGTCTTCCAAAAATTGTTTTTCCTCCAATAACGTAAACGCTCTATTTTGTGAGGAACTGGAGATTGACTAGGGTTTGAAATAATTCACAATCTGTCTCGGCATAGAGATAGCCGTAGTGGTTAGCTAGCCCTAGCTAGGGTTTTCCTTTTTGTAAGAAGCTAAACGGGGATAAAATTGCAGACCTCGTACGTACGCACCCTCATCACATCAATAGTCACCCCCAATCCTCCCACTTTTAAATCACACCGTTAATGAATTGTTGGACATCGGTTGCATTCTTGAAGTAAAATTGCCATCCTAACCACAACTTTGAATTCCTATGGGCTTCTTGCTGGATGGTTTACTCATCAATGATTAAAGAACTGGACTGGACCAGACGGTCGGACTGGTTGAACTGTTAGCCGAACTTGTTAGCGACTTGGTTTAGACTAAAAAACCCTTCACATGGTTGAGCCGGATTGGATCGAAGTTGAGCCGTCATTAAGCCGGAACCCAGAGTTGGACCGAAAACCAGAACGGTTTTCAGAAAAACGAACGGTTTTTTAGCCTAACTGAAAAAATACTAAAAAATAAAAAAATAGAAGAAAAATAAAAAAATTGACCCCCTTAAAAATCCTAATATATTTTTAGACTATTTATAACCATATAGTATTATTTCATTGAAAATTTCATATATTGTGATGTTGAAATCGTGAGTCGCTAGCCTTTTTGTGTCGATGTCCGATCTATATTTTAAAACAATATTTTGATTTGAATGAATTAATAATTTTTAATATTATTAAATATTTTAAACATACATAAATTTAAATATATAAGGTTTTAGTTCATTTTCAATGATTTCATTATAATTTTAGATTATTTAAATGCGTTTCTAAATTATTTAACAATTTGATATTTTTCATATATATTAATTATATGTATATAATATTATTTTGAATTAATTATTGCATCACCGGTCCGACCGATGGAACTATGACCCGTTGATTTTTTCGGTTCAACTTCCGCTCCGGTTTTTAAAACATTGTTACTGATAGAATGTGAGGGAACGGGGGTGAGAAAGGAAAATTTTCTTCATATGCTTCTCATCTTCCTTTCATCTGTTCACAATTATTGGAATCCATGTTGACACTATAACTTTTAACTTTGCCAACAAAAATTTCTCAAATGAAAATATTTTAGTCCAATTATTTTGTAATTTAACTTTCAAAAAAAATCAAGATATCAGTATTTGAAAAGTCTTTTAGCGGCGACATTAAGACACTTTTGGCGGCGACATTCTTGTCGCCGCTAAAAGACTTTTCAGCGGCGACAAAAAAGTCGCCGTAGAAAACGCTTTCGGCGATGACAAAAGTCGTCATAGAAAGTAATGCCTAAGAAGAACTGGCTTTACCAATGCCACGTCATCACCGCCGGTGCCACGTCATCACCGTCGACCTCCACGTCATCGCCATCAGTGACCACATCATCACCGCCGACCGCCACATCATCACTAGCCACCTCCACATCATTGCCACATCACTCCTCCTCACCACGTCATTGTCCAAATATTTTCACCTTAAATGTGTCTTCTTCCAGGTTCGAACTCGTGACCGCCTCCTTTCGTATCCAATCTTCTTGCCGCTGAGCCAAATTGAATTTGTTTATTAATATTGTAAAATAAAATATATATTATTATATTATACTTTCAGCGGCGACTTAAAAAGTCGCCGCTGAAAGTCCACTTTCGGCGGCGACACTTTTGTCGCCGTTGAAAGTCTTGGTTTCAATGGCGAACTTTTAGCGGCGACTAAAAAAGTCGCCGCTGAAGGTCCACTTTCGGCGGCGACACTTTGGTCATCGCTGAAAGTCTTGGTTTCAATGGCGAACTTTCAGCGGCGACATTTTCGTCGCCGCTGAAAGTTTTAGTTTCAGCGACGACTTTTTGGTGTCGCCGTCGAAAGTCATGGCCTAAAGTCTGTTTTTTTGTAGTGTTGTGCGCCTTCATTCATTCATTTCATTGGACAATATAATGATTGCAATCCATCTCTTGATTGTGATTACTAGGCAGAGTAATCCAGGTTGGCTACAAATTACAGGCCAATCCGCCTCAAGTTATAGTCCATTCGGGTCAGGCTTAAAAGACTTGCTTTAAAATGAGTTAACCTCTTAAGAATTAGTGAGTATGAACTGAAAAAGCCCGTCTCAAGATGAGCTTGCATTTTGCCAACTCAACTTGTCACTTGGCAGGTTGAGCCTGCAAGCTTAACTCATCATATTACCACTGAAAATAGTAATACTTCCCAACATGAACAAGGGCACACACTCCTCACAATCCCAATTAATCTATGTCCTTAATTAATTTAACCCATTAGTCTTTATCATAATCAATCTTCACACTTGCATATATTTAACACTACAAAACAATAACAAATCCATCCACGCTGATTTTGCAGTTTGCGTGCTCCACTTTGATCAGTTCCTATAACAAACAAACAAACAATAATACTCCTCCGGTCCTTAATAGAGGACCTAATTGTTGAGTTGGTTTTGGTTCTAAATATAAGACCATTTCTCATATTTATCAATTTTCTCTAAATTATTCTGATAGATACTCCCTCAACCATAATCAAGTAGAAGAGGAAGAGGGGAAATTAAGAAAAATGATTATGGTATTTTAGGAAAAACGTGTCACATTTCTTATAATTAACTAACTTACCTAACTTCTTTAATCTAATCAAATTAGTTAAATGAGTCTTATATTAAGGACTGGAAGAGTACTAAAAAAGTAAACATCAAAATTTCATATTAGAGCAATGGCTGTTAAATATGATTGGGCAAAACATGATTTACATTGAAAGCTAACGAGAATCTAAATGATTAGTAACTGAAGAACCCGAAATAGACTTTCTTCCATTTTCCGATAGTCTTCGTCCCAAGATTTCTCCCCATTTGTTCTTCATCATCTACTTTCTTGTTCAACTAGCTTCTCCACCACTCTTCTGACTGATGATCTCTCTGCATAAAATCAGCGGCACATGGCTCTGCTGTACCCTATCTCACATGATTGCCGCATTATCACTAGTATTACCGCCGTCACTTGCAGAAACAACCTCATTAATAATGATTCTGTGTTTTTTTTCTAGACATATGTATCCTTTTATCGCAGGTAATCTTGTTCGAGTCATTGTTGAGCATTAAATATATATACTTATTTCAATGGAAATTCAAATCCTTCATCGCATTATGATGGACTAGTCTCTTTATTAATCTAACTCTCATTAATTGCATACATATTGATTTAATGTTGTTGAAGTCTACATACATATTTTGATTCTTTTTGTGATGTTATTACATAGTAAAAATTCCCAAAAAGAAGATATCTCTTAAAGTTAAAATTCGAAATAAGAAATTACTACAAACATGTATTGTCATTTGTTTTTTAAATTTAGTTAATTACTATTAAAGTATAGTAAAAAAAACTAATTTTATATTTTTCAATTCAAGAAATAGATTTTTTTGGATTTTCCCTATTGTGTACAAGCCCGGCTGAGCCGAATTAGGAATTTGCACAGTCAATTATCTTCAGCGGTTAGTCCTAAGGGGTGTTAGAGAAACCTAAAAAATATTTTTTAAAAGTGTTTTTTTATAAATTGAGATAAACTCCTCATATTTATTTCGTATACCGTAAAAACACTTTTAAAATCATAGCTTTATTTCTATTTTCTACTCAAACACCCTCTTACACTGACAAAGTTAGCTCATAAAAGCACTGAAAATGATGGCTTCGCTGCATTTGCACAAGTGTGGCCCTCTGAAAAGTCATGAAAAGGAATTGAATCGACCTCCGATCTCGTGTGAGGCCGGCCCCCCCACATATAAGACCGTACGACTGTAGATCACCCATCGTCTTCTTGATCAATTATGGCTGTGATTGCTCTGTTTTGTTTGGTTCTACGTGGCAGCGACAGTTTGCTTGTTCAGCTTTCAACGAGGCATAATGGCCATCATTGACACCCAATAATCAAACTTTTCCGGTAGGCTCCACATCAGGACATTTTAATGATATATAAATCGTGATTAACGACCTCATAAAACCATTTATTAAAGATCAAATAAATTATCGAAATTCAAATAAAACACGACAGGCCTTAGCTATACTACTCCGTCACTAATTATAAAAAACTTTTGGCCAAATTAAGCTTTTTAAGAAAACAGTTAAAAGTAATTAACATGCAACATATACAAGTTTTTTTTTCCAAATATACCCCTAATAAATGTAAGAGAGTAATAATGAGATAAATAGAGAGAGAATGTAATATATGAAATTTATTAGGAGTAAAATAGGTATAGTAATGCATTAAATGTTTAGACAAACTCAAAGGGGACCTTATAAAAAGGGACAAATTCATTCAAAAAAGGGGATCTTATAATTAGAGACGGAGGGAGTATTATAACCTATTCTTAATATAAGAAATAGTTTGATTTTTAATTTTGTCATAAATATAAGATCCTAATTCACCTTGTCTCTCATATTTATCTATTTTTTTCAAAAATAATCATAACATGTTAAAGGTTTCATCAAATAGTAGTTCTAGCTAATATACATGGCAATGATATTTGAGGAAAGACAACATTTATTTATTATAAATAATTAATAATTTTTTTAATTTACTCAAACTAGTTAATCAACCCTTATATTAAGGACTAAAGGTAGGATATATATTGTTATAAGTATGGGATTCTTCTATTGGAGGCAATCCTGGTCGAGGTACTGTTGGCACTAAATGTAAGCACTGTTCCTAACGAAAATTCGAAACTTTGGTTTACCACATTATGAGAGACTACTTCTTTTGCTAAACCCAACTCCTGATGATTTTAGATATAATTAAAAATATAACTTGAAGACATCAGAAATTGAAAAAACAAGATGTGTAGTAACAAAAAAAAAATATAGGTATATAGATAAAAATACCATAAACTAATTAAATTGTAAATTATCCAAGATCTGATCATTTTTCAAATTCTTACGTTATTTTAATTTTAAAATTGAGGAGCTTAGATGAAAATCATGAATAATATAATAATTACAAATAATGAAATTTCATTTTTTTTAATAGTAAGACAATTTTATTAAAAATAAGCAAAATGATATACACAGACTGATGTGCGTTCCTTTGCATGAAAAACTACAGAAGCCCGACTATAACCCCCCCCCCCAAAAAAAAAACCCCACAAACCACCTCGAACAGCTATGGAAATATGTAAATAAAAGACAAGAAGAAACAAAGACGCAAAAAATAGAACCAAAACAAAAACTATAGCAATAACAGCAGCCTGGATTTGGGTAAAGATAATCATGGCGCTACCCATTCCATGGTTGCCACAAAAGTGAAACACGAACCAGATCTAATAACCAAACAACGAAAGTACAGGGCTGAGGAAAGCTAAAAAAAAACTAGGCTCAGTTTTCCAGTATAATAAGACGACCTTTACAAAAAAGGAATAGGAAATCTGAATCAGACAAAAAAACAAGGTGGAAAGAAAGTTTTCCTTCACGCAAAACCCAGCCAAATGAAAGGGACAAGGGGAAGAAGATGAAAAGGAGCCGGGGTGAAATTGGGAGAGGCGAAGAGGGAGAAACAAAGAAAAAGGCTCTAATTGCAGCCGCTTAACCCGACTTCCGACTTCTAGAGTTGTCATGTTGCTGTCATTTCATCTAATTAACTAAATTGTTACAACTATTTCTTAAAATGAAGTTGTCATTGATCAATCAGCACCTAAAAACCTAGAAGTTAAATATCAAGAGGGTCATTATCATTTTTGAAATTATTATTATTATTATTTCATATAACTAAAGTTGTTATTTCTTGAAGTGAAGTAGTCGTAGGTTTGATTTATTAACATTTTTAAAAATTTCAGAAGTGGAATTTCAATGGAGTAGCTAGTTGTCACTTAGGAAATTGTTATTGTTATTTCATGCATACAACTGAAGTTTTGATTTCTTAAAATAAAGTGGTCAATAATCTACTAACATTTAGAAACCTAGAACCCGAATTTTAGAAAATTAGTTGCCGCTGATGAAATTGTTATTATTATTTCATGCAACCAAAAATTGTTAATTAATTTCTTAAAGTGAAGCAGCTAGTCATTAATCTACTACTAACACTAGCTCAAAAGCTGAATTTTATGTTCTATCGGTGTAGAAACAACTGATATTAAAAGCCCCATTCTTTTTACATCGTTTGTGAAACCGATGTGAAAAATGTTACTTTTAAGACCGATCATTATTCTAACCAGTCTAAAAAATAAAATTAAAAAAGGGAAAAAGATCTTGAATTTTATAAGATCTAATAAAAATCCATACGATTTAATCGGTGCTTCTTCTGAGGTTTTATTAGATCTTATAACATGGCAAAAAATAATCCAATAATCCAATAAATAAGAAATAGTATAAGAGTAAAAACAATCAGATCTAATGAGATGTTAAAAAAAAACTAGCTAAATTTGCTAGAAATGATATCGATTCATATTAATTCATATGATAAAAATATATTTAACAAACAAAGTTTGAAATTATTCATTAAACACACAAATAGAGAAAGAGTATAAACTTAAAATAAATACGGTGATGATGAAGACAAGTATAGACCTAGGCAAATATAAGTATTTAGATGACAACACAATAGAGCTTGAGATAGCACAGATCTGGATGGTATGAGCACAAATTTTAATGCCATGAGCACAGATCTGGATGGTATGAGCATGGATCTCTACTTGACGATCATGGAGAAGTCAATAAACCTAAAAAAGTGATGAGTACGGAAAAGATTATGCATTGCAAAGGAGATGAGCATGAAGAAGATGTCCATGTATAGATAAGAGTATGAAAAAGAGGACTAGCATTGAGGTTATTGGTGAGTGAAATATAACAAGGAGATTACAAGAAAATAAAGTTTGGTTTAGATTTTAAATTACCTTATGAAACCTTGTAAATATTATTTTTTTTAAAAATATTTTTTAAACCTTTTATGCTGATTGTAATAGATATCCTGTGTAGAAAATATATTTTAGACCAATTGTATATGGAGCCAGTCTAAAAAATTGTAAATGTTATTTTTAAAAATATATTTTTAATATGATTTATATTGGTTAGACAAACAACCGGTGTAAAAAGTATATTTTGCACTTGATGTGTACGGAACCGATTTTAAAAATCTATTAATATTTACAAAAATATCACCCATCATATTTTTTACACCGTTGCTGTTGTAAATAGTGTAGATTAGGAGGTGTCAAAAGGGTTTTTTTTTTTCCAGTAGTGATGTTATTGTAATTACCTTAAGGGCTAAACAAGGGAACCGGAGGATCACAATGGTTAGAATTTCATATACAGTGACCCCACCAACTGTGGAGACCCTCCATCTTGAGAAAGTCTGGGTCAAAAAACTCCATCATAGAATTCCCCTCTTGCCCCTCATCTCCTTCCTTGTTCAGTAAACTCTCCCACCACTCGTCTGACTCGGCGCTCTTACTAGAATCGGCAGGAGGGCATGGCCGTGCAGAACTGGCAGAAGCCTTATTGGTATCACCACTTTCACATGCAGAAACAAGTTTATTCTTATTCTTCCTCAGCCATGGCGAATTCTCAGAGAAAGTATGAGGTCGAGGTTTTATTACTACGTGCCGTGTTACTTTCGTTTTCTCCTCTGCCATCTTCACCTGATCTTTTGCTTTCTTCCTCTGATTTTCTTCTCTCTTACTGCGCATTTTGGTGTGCCAGAAGTTCTTCACGTCATTCGCTGTTCTTCCCGGTAGCCTCCCGGCTATCAAAGACCATCTATTTACAAATGAAAGTTTCAACAGTGAAGAAAAGACAAATGAAAGTTTCAACAGTGAAGAAAAGAGGTCTTAGTTTACAACTAACTAATTAATTAATTAATTGAGTTGCATGACAACGAAGAAGATATATAATACACAAACACACGCAGGTGAGAAGAAGATGCGTACCTGTTGCCGAGAAGCTTATGGAACCTTTCAATTATATCAACCTCGTCTTCCGTGAAGTTTCCTCTGTTGATGTTGGGTTTCAGGTAATTCAACCACCTTATTCTACAACTTTTCCTGCATCTCTTCAAACCTGCAATTAATGCACACCATATTTATATATTGAGCCCTCTGTGTGTGTGTGTTTTTAAAGGTTGGTCGTATTAATTATTAGTATCTGTGTGAGCGCATATACCAGCTCTTTGAGGAACCAGATTCCACTTTCCCTCGCCATACTTTTGAACGCAAGTTCTGAGAAGATTGTCCTCCTCTTGGGTCCAGGCACCTTTCCTCACTTCTGAGTTGATCTTCTCCATTAATTCAACGCTTATGCTTGATGTACTCATAACTCATATATATAGAAAAGCTTGTCTTATCCCCACTCATCACGGTGATCATAGGGTTGAAAAAAACGCAAAAGCATCACACACACACACACACACACACCCCATCCAAATTAAAAACCTAAAAAAGACTTATTTTACCACCAAAAGCAATATATATAAAAGTGCATATAGATATACATATCCATAAGTACAACATGCATGCCATATCGTGTGTGTGTGTGTGTGTGTGTGTGTCATGTATTTGACACAAATGCGTTTGTCTCTAAGCATCTATGCATATTACATCTATAGGGTGAAAGGCCAAAATTTCTTTTAAAATAATAAACACACAATGTTATTTTAGTAACCTTCAAAATATTTTTTTATGTCATATATAATAAAGGAAATTATGTTGGACAAAAATATATAGCCAATATATATTATAAAAGTTAACAAAAAATTAGAAAGAATATTTAAAATAATTCAAAATTTTAATGGTTTTGAAAGCTGATAACAATGTGGTTTTTCAATGCATTCAATTATGTCGCATATACATAATTCAAATGAAATACTAGGATAAATACATCAAATGTAATCAATAAAATACATCATTAGGAACAAATTCTAAAGCAAAATATGGGGCAAATGTAAACAAATTTAAGACTATATGTAAATTAGATAATAAAAATAATTTTATATCACCATAATTAGTCAAATTTTAACAACTATTTACATGATTTCAAGACCAAGTATTAAGATGAATTTTTCGATAAATTAATAAAATATTTACCATTGCTTAAACTATAAATAATGTAGGTCTCTGGCCAATTTAATTAGGCGGTGTGTTGGGTTAATTCCCTTTTTGTTTTCCACAATTATTAAAAGGGACTTATCTATTTGGATTTAGTTTCAGTGATAAGTACTAAAATCTAGACCATCTAAATTTAATCCGAATGATTCAGATTTAATTTTTTCTTTTATATATTTTGAAACAAATTATTTTAATGTGTATAAAATCTAGAATAAAAATAATAATCTTTTAACTGTTTTTTCTTTCAAATATTAATTTTATTTAAAAATAATTAGTTAAAAATTTTAAATCTAGACTATTAAAACTATATTTAAATGGTGTAAATTTCACCACGATACTGGTTCCCTCGTCTACTTGCTCTGGTCTTTCTATTAATACATTTAAATTAAAAAAGTTCGTAGTTGCATGAATTTATTAAAGAATCTTTTAAAATTAATTACCACTTTTAAAATATCAAAATTCATGTCAATAAAGTTTATTAACTAGAGGATATTGTTTAGTTACTCTAAATTATGGGATTGCTTAGTTAGTTGGAGATGAAGCAAAATATATTTATAAAAATCAATCTTATAAATAAAAAGTTTTTTTATTAAGAACTATTTGAAAAGATTTCATAATAAGGGGATGGAAGAATGTGTGACAGAGAAAAGTTGTAGGGGAACTGAGGTGGGGTTCTGAAAATCCTAGCTAAGGCAAGACCATTTGTTCCATATTCATCGTTCAAGCCCAAACCCGAGTTTTATTATTGTTTGGGAAAATATTTTTTGAGATTGAAAAAATAATTAAAAGTAGGTAAATGTCAAAAGTTTAAACAACTTTTCAAGACAATCACTTGTTTAGTATAAATAATTGGAGGGAAATAGATGAGGAGAATAAAACAGCCAATGTTTGTTATGCATATTTCATTAAATGTTGCAAAGGATCTTATATTAAAAATCAGTGGGTGTAGAATCTTATAAATAGGGCTGGAAGAGAGTATTTATATTATCATATGCGTTCGAAACATTTAATTCTTCTAATTAATAGAATCATAGTCACATATGACATGACGTAAATTAGTAATGTGCAGGAAGTTGAAATTTTAAAAAGTAATTAGAGTAAAGGAAATATTCAAAAAAAAGTTATTAGATCTGATTTGGATTGGATATGGTCAACATGAATGTGTTTTTTTCCCTCTCCTCTCTGGGACCCTAAGAATTTGTGACTTGAATCTAGAGCTGGGAATCAGGGTCGGCCCTTCAGAGCTGACGGGTTTAAAAGGGCCGGCCTTCCAGGGTTGAAATTTTAAAAATATCTCAATTTGTTAGGCCCGACCCTTAAGCTATAGGGCCAGGGCCGGCTCGCGGGTTTTTGGCCCGTTTAAGAAAAAATACCATTTTTTATATTTATCATATTTTTTATAAAAATATAAAAATAAACCAATGAAATTATTAATAAAAGACATAAATATAAATAAAATTAAGTCACAAATATAAAATATCATCATATATAAATATTCATCAACATCTAAGAACATCTAAAACATTCATTAACAAGATAACAACATCTAAAAGTTTTATCTATAATGCAATTGTGCAATAAATAAACACTATCATTAATCTTTTGAAACTTCATCATCACTATAATTAATTACTTTTCTTCATAAGTATGCTTTTCTTTCGTAACAAAAATATCAAGTTTTTCTTCTTTATAAGAATTTTATTTTTAAATTTTGCAATCTAACTATTATTTTACTTTAATGTGAGAAATATTGTTGTTGAAACTCATGAATTTCTAATTCAAATTATAGAATCACAAGTTATATAAGTATAAAAATATTCTATTATCAAATATATATAGTTTAAAAATATCAACGCATATAATATAAATCAAATCATTATTAAAGTCCAAATTAACCCATTTTAAAAAAATTTAATTGGATAAATTATTGTCTAAAACTAAATTTAATTTTAAAATGATAATAATAACTAAATATTTGAAATATTATTAACAATGTAAAAAATTAATAACATTAAAATTATATAAAAAAATTTAAAAAATAAAAAAAATTATAAAAGGACTTAAAAGGGCCGGCCCGCGACCCTCCAGGGCTGGCCCTTTTAAGCCCTCGGCCCTCCAGGGCTTATTTTCCATTTTAAGAGAAGAATATCAAGTCCGACCCTCATAATTTCAGGGTCTAAACGGGCCGGCCTGACGGGCTCGGCACGTTTTCCCGACTCTACTTGGATCCACGTAGCTTGGCTATGTTTTGTGATTTTTGTGGACAAATTTAATCAAAAATTAATTGGACAAGATGGGCAACCTAATTCAAATCTCCTGATTTAAAATGCTTCCTGTAATTAACTTTGAAACATGCTCCCCTTTTTTGTGGTGTGTGTATATGTCAAATGCATATGCTGTGTTGTATCTCATGGTACATAGCGAAGCAGCGTCTTTTTATTAGATTTAAAAAGACATGTACTACCTGGTTGAATAATTTAGAAAGATTAAGGAAGCTATTAAATTATTTAAAGTATTTATATTTATAGTTTTTTCTAAACTAATTTGTCTCATTTATAAATTTGTATTTATAAGTATTTTAGAGAGGTCATGTAATATACATTACAATTAAGTAATTTAATAACTTTTTTAATATCTCTAAATTAGTTATCTATATCTTATATTAAGAACGAGAGATAGTATTTAACATATATAAGATCTAGTTGATTAATTTGGAGAAATTAAGAAAACTAAATGAATTATTTTAAAGAATTTACATTTATTTATTTTTAACTAATTTGCTTGACTTATAAACATAATACACATAAACATTTTAGTGAAACTATAATAACATATAACATAATTAAATTATTTATTTAGTTTTTTTAAAATCTTTTTAAATTGATCAATCGAGTAGAGCTAATCCTTAAAATTACTAGTAGGGGTCAAACTTGTAAATAAATTTCAAAGTTGTCGGCAAAGCAGCGCAATGTTGGTTTACCATTGGTACCGTATCACACGAACGTAATATCGCCACGGACGCCTCGTTGCCGCTTGTGGTGTTAGGATTCGACTGTGCCCCTTGGCCCTTGGGTTAGTGGCAATACATTTTTGGATAAAAAGTTTACATAAGAGATATATATATATATATAACTTCTTATATAAAAATAGATATTAAAAATGAATAAATGTATAAATAAATCTGTATATGTGTATTGATATTGAAAATATGGCCCCCTTAATATTGAAGCTGAATCCGCCACTCATAGACTATATAATATTTATTACTCCTCCAGTCATAGATATAAAATTTTTGTAGTGTAAAATTACATTACAATATGCATTTTACATTTCGGATCAGAAGAGTACTATGATAAAATTTATTACTATTTTTTTCATTCTAAGCTTTGTAGTTGCTTTGGGATATTAGAACCCCATTACCATAGTTTAAAGCTATTGTGTGGATTCTGAGTGCTATTTTGCTACAAAATTATTCTTGTTCAGTATTGTATGGTGATTTTAGGCACATAAAAAAATTTAAGCTTCGTGAGGATATGTTTTGTGGTTATCTGAATATTTAATGTTTTTTATCTTTTTTGTCACTAATTAATTTTATATATTGCATTAATTAAAATGTTAACATCTTTGCATATTACATTCTCTTTCATACATTCCCTCTCTTACTTGCCACTTTATAAATCAAGGTATGCTTGGTAAAAAAAGTTTCATTTCTTATGTAATTATACTATTTTTAACTCATTTTAACTATTTTCTTAAATAGTATAATTTGATTATCTGGCTCTTATAAAAAAGATCAGAAGGAGTACCTAATGGTTAAAACAAACAACAATTGAGTAAATTATCTTAGTTAACGGTTTTCTCTAAAAATTTATCAAGTAATCCTAATAATTAGAATAACCAGTAAACTAGTACTACCTCTAATCTTTAATATAGGAGCTAGTTGGACATTTAATTTAGCTCTAAATAAAAGACCCTAATTCACTTTATCTCTCATATTTATTCATTATTTTTCAAGGTAGTCATTATAATAGTTGTACATGTTAAATGTTTCATCAAATGTAATTCTAACTAATATACATAATTAGCAAGAGTATTTTTGAAAAAAACAACACCTATTTATCACAAATAAATAGCTTAACTAATTTTTTTTATATACTCAAATCAGTCAACTAACTCTTATATTAAGGACTGGAGATAGTTTAATATTATTTGACATTTATAATTTAACCTTCAACTATTTCAAACATACTTGATGATTATTAAAGTAATACCATCAAGACAGACCTTACAAGCCAAATCTATGAGCTCGTTACTTAAGAGTTTTAAAGTTAAAATTGTTAAATATTATTTCATATTGGACTGTTCATAACCGTTAAATAAGCCCTCATATATGGCATATCCGGCGCACTGACTGTTAAGTATCGCTAAATATGTAGTGGTGAATATTTAAACAACAAATCTTATAATACGTGGATCTCATTACTTGGGCATGTTCTTTTCATTCTATAAAAGCTAATTTTAGAGAATACAAATTAAGCAGCTGAAAAAGTATTTGTTGATATAAAGGTGTTGGTGAAATATTTACATGTGGTGATGAATTTGTTGTGTGAAGTAGCTAGGTTTTTGTCTTTCTTCTGTTTACGTTGAATGGCAGGTTCTGTGTGCGCGCACGCGCGCGCGCTTTTCCTTTCATTGATTAGCTAGCTGTAGGGTTTGCCTCATAGCTGGGGAATTCCTTACGTACGTATACCCTCATCATCACATCACTAATTAAACTCATTGCAAATAATTACCCCCATAACCCACTCAGTTTCAAATCGCCACGAATTTTATCGACAAACCTTCATGATGAAAACGTAATAATTTTATCACATCTAGATATTGGTAGGATGGAGTTAATTAAGACTGTGATCCATATATAAACAACCTTCGCCCCAACCCCCAACAAAAAAAAAGAAAAGATAAATGAATCCTGTTCTCGCCATCAAATAATGAAGTTTCAAATCACGCCATTAATGAATCGTTGGACATCGGTTGCATTTTTGAAGCAACATGCCATCCCAACCACAATGTTGACTTCCTATGGGTTGCTGATAGAATACACCCTCCGTCTCTTATTATAAGATCTAATTTTTTGAATAGATTTGTCCCTTTTTATAATATCTTTTTTGAGTTTATCTGAACATTTAATGTATTATTACCTATTTTACCCCTAGTTTAATATATTTAATACATTCTCTTTCTTCATTTATCTCACTATTACTCTCTCACATCTACACATTTATATATAGGGGTATATTTGGAAAAAATTGTATTTGTTACATATTAATTGTTTTTAACTAATTTTAACTGTTTTTTTAAACCGCACAATTTAATTAAAAAGATCTTATAATAGGAGACAGAGTAGTATGCGGGAAGGAGGAAGGAGGGCGTTCTTCGTCGCAAGGAATAAGGATAACCAAGCCCCGCAGATCATCCGTATGATAATGATTTTCTTTTCTTTGTTCTTCCTCAATTTGGTTCTTTTTGCTTTTTTTTTCTTTTGTTGTTATGGGGATAATATATATATATTTATATATATCTTTGTGTGTGTTGAATTTCTAGAAAGTTTTACTATACATAACTTGAGAAATGGAACCTATATAATTACACACAGCCCTACACCTAGTGAAGCTCGCACTTCCCTGATGATGAAACATCATGAACAAAAAACTGGACCGAATTGTCAACTGAAAAACTGGTAAAACTGATGAACGGTTTGGTTTGGTTTAAGTGATGAACTGGTCAAAAAGTAAACTAATATATCAAACCAATCAAAGCGGGGATAAACCATTTAGATGATTATATTGTTATTGGTTTTATTTTTTTTCATTTAGTTCCTAATATCTTAATCACTATAGATTTGAATGAATTTTAATAATAATTTTGGTGTCGGTAATTATTAATTTTAGTTATTGAAAAATCATAAAGATCAAAATTCTTAATGTTGTTGTACTTTGTTATTATATTGTTACAATAAAACTATTATAGTATTTTCTTGTATTTTGTTATTAGTTATTATTAATGTTGTTTTATTTTGTTATTTTTAATTAAACTATATTATTTTAGTGTGACTTTTTTAACTGTAAGTTGACTCAAGCCTAACCTATTGACCTTTTTGAACTACCACATCAACCAGTTTAGTGTTTGGTTCAATTTTTTTGTTCCTTGACGAAACATTCCTCCCCAAGCTCAAACCTTGCATCTATACACGTCTTTGAGAACAAAGTAACCCTCATGGCCTCATGTTTAAAAATTAATATAAACATATTATGATTATAAATATTATAAAAATGCATTGGAAAAGGGAACAGTGGTTTATGAAAATACTATAAACACTTAAAAAAAGTACTTTGATACAAAGTGAAACAAAATTCCTCTCACATACTTATTTTGTAGGATTTTATATATAGTTACTTTGAAAGCTAACGGAGAACCATATATAGTTAATTGGTGGGGATTTTATATTGGTAACTAACTAGCTAACTAATATGGGGGTGGTGTGTCATGTTCCACGGCTCAAGTGGGGTAGGCCTTTCTATGCGCTGAGAATTCAATGAGTAGGCCAAGAAGAATCTTTAGGTCTGATGAAGGGTATAATCAGATTCAGAGGATGAGCTTATAATAATAAAGGGCACGGAAGATTTGTTTGGATTGTTTCCCTCTGGACCTTTTGATTTCTTCCCCGCAGATTATTCTGCTTCTCTTCTTAAGCTTCAACTTTAACTAATCTCTTGGTTTCGAGAGAGTTTGAGCTACGATGACATGTCGTAATTCTGTTATATAGAAACTGCGCTAATTAAGAGAAGATATTGGTTTGTTTTGTTAATCTGCAACAAATTAAACAACTGCATTAAGAGAATGGTCCCCTAATTAATGGCCTAGTTGATGGCTCAACAATTTTTTGCCACAGAATCCACTTGTTGCCGGTGTGGGTGGGCTCTAACGAGAAGATTCATTTGACTTTTCTTTTCTTCTTTTTTCCAAAAAGGAATATACAATTAAAATCATGTTTAGGTGGATTGAAAAAGAACTTGATAGTGATATTGCTTCTTTCCTTGATTCTTTCAACTGACTATCTGAGAGTCAAAAAAATTCATTTATATAGTTGAGATTATCTAGATATTATTTTGGTTTCTATCTTTATCTCTAATAAACACAATAAACTTAGAAGGCATATGTGATATGTCTATATTTCATAGGTAAATTTATGAGTGCACATATACATTGTAATGGGGATAAATTAGTGTCCAACACCCTAATCTTATTTCTCTGGTAAATCTAGCATCCTGATGTTATTTTTATTTTTGCATCCAGCACCCTAATACATTTAGGTTCATAAACCATAAGTAAGATTAGAATGCTGAATGTAACTTGAAAAAATAATATCAAAGTGCTCAATGTACCTAAGAAATAAGATTAGTGCAAAAGATGCATATGAAAAATAAGATCAGTGTGCTACTTTACCTTTTTAAGAATTAAAAATAATAAAATAATAAGTGTTCATATAAAAATTTACAAATTATAATTTACATTACAAGAGTTTATACAAAATTTTTCAGGTATTTATAGATAAATTTATAAGTGTGCATATACATTTTAACAACTAACAATATAGCAAAATAAAAAATGTAATTGGAAAACTTAATAAATAAGTTACCAAAGTTTTGTGAAAAAAAATCATATATCTCTAGAAGTACTGCACCAAATAGTATACATGTGATTCATTCTCTGGAAAAATAAAATATTTATATTTTTTGCCCTATGAAGATTTCCGAAAAGCGGCAAAATGCATCCATCTTTTCTATCAAATCAAACTCGAGGAAAACGAATAAATGCACTTTCATTTATATTTCTATAAAACGAGGTCGAGAACTCGAGGGTATAGGGGAATAATATTCCTATAGTAGTAAGAAAGTGTAACTGTGTAAGAGAACGATTAATGAAAGCATGCGTTGAATTATTGTCGTAAATTTATTGTCCCTTTACGGAACACAATGGCCAAGCCCCAGTACACATATCTCAATTCATTTAATTTTAGATTAATTAATTTGTAAGTCCTTATAGTTTTAACCAATTTTGAATTAGATCCTTATAGTTTTTTTTCTTTTTATTAGGTTCTTATACTTTCATCTGTTTTTAATTAGGTCCTCGCATTTATTCTTCTTTTTATTAAGTTCTTATAATTTCATTAAATTTTTAATCAGGTCCATCTAGCTTTAATTTTTATTTGTTAATTAAATAGATTAATATTGAAATATAAAATATTAATAATTAAATTAAATTAATAATTATATAATAAAAATAGTAATATAATTAATTAATTCAGGAAAAATTTTTAGAACAATTAATTTTTTGCCAAAAAATTAAAATTATTATTATTCCTAGAATATTATTGTTTATAAACTAATATTAAATAATATATACTATTTTATGTTTATAGAATAGTACTATTGGAATTTATAAAATAAAGAATAAAAAATTCAAGGACTTAATTAAAAATAAGATGAACTTATAAGGACTTGATTAAAAGAAAAATAAATGCAAAGACCTAATTAAAAATAGGTGAAAGTATAAGGACTTAATAAAAAGGAAAAAAATTATAGGGACCTAATTCAAAATTGGTTGAAACAATAAGGACTTGCAGATTAATTATCCTTTTAATTTTTGTCAGAGAATGATTATTGCAATTCATCTTTCTCTTTTTTTTTTTTTTTGGGGTTTGAGATTATTATATACATCCGAAAGTCAATGAATAAACCAGTAAGTAGGAATTACCCCTCACTGTAACTTTGTATGGAAAATAAAAAACACTTCACTGGCCAAATGAATCGAATCACTTAAACCATTTAATTTCCAGAGTCTTTGCCCATAATCTTCGATACACTTTCATGTAACCAAAAAAAAAAACAACAACAACATATATGTGTGTATGTATATCCATGCATGCTAATTTTATCTGTAGTTTGCTCCACTTTCCGCAGTTCCTATTATAAATAGTAAATATTGCCAAATAAAATAAACATGAAAATTTCACATTACAATATACAATTTATATATGGGCAAGACATGAATTGAAAATCATAGGGATCGGATCGAAAGTTAACCATTTGGACAGAAGTATGGAAAAATGTTAATTAGGCCAGTGTACTGTGTGTGTTGAACTTTGTGTGATGTCGGGTGTTAGCCAGGGTTTAGTAAACCAAAGAAATGCATTTACAGTTTAGGGATAATATACTTTATACTATATAGATGTTATGTTATATGTGTGTATAAATTACAGTTTCATATTAATCCTCTGACCTTTAATATAGAATCTAATTATTGAGTTGATATTGATTCTAAATATGAGACTTATTTCTCATACTTATCAATTTTTTTCAAATTTACTCATATTGATACTTTGATCCCTCAATCATAATCAATCAGGAGAGGGATGGAGGATATTAAGAAAGATTATTATTATAGTATATTAGAAAAAATATACTCCTCCGGTCCTTATTATAAGACCCAATTTGACTTTTTATTTGGTCCTAATTATAAGACCCAATCCATTTTGTCTCTTATAGTTATGCATTTTTTTCCAAGATAATCCTTCTAATAATGATAGTTTTAGCCAATATACTTAATTAGTAAGGATATTTTAGGAATGACAACACTTATTTATTATAAATAACCAACTTAACTTACTTCCTTAATCTCCTCAAATAAGTCAATTGGGTCTTATAATTAGGACCGGAGGAGTATCATAATTCTTATAATTATTAATTAACTTACCTAACTTTTTTTAATCTAATTAAATTAATTAATCAAGTCTTATATTAAGAATAGGAGAAGTATTATATTGTTAACTCAACGGAGGAATTTTTATTTTCAGTGCAAAGGGTATTCTAGGGCACGGAAATTTAGAATTTGGCACAAAACTGTTGATACAATAATGAATTTCATTTGGAAGATAAGATCTAGATCATCTTATGTGTATTCAGCTTGGGATCTTTAATATCCCTAGTAGCAGCTCAACCTTTCTTTTTTTTTTTTGGGTTTATTTTGATCATTACATTCTACATAAATAGGATTTTTTTAAAAAAAGAAGATCCTAAAAATGCAAATGGCACCATTTCGTTATTATAATATATATGTATATATATATGTACCCCAAAATATCTCTTATTTTATACATGCAGAATACAATGATATAAACAAAAAAAAAAAAAAAGATTGAGACATTACAAAGAGTATCTGAGAGATAGGGACGCAAAGGCTCCAGGCCTGTAGTCAATGAGGGATCATATGTGTATAATTGGCAAGGACACGAGTTTCAATTTTCAATGCAAAGGAAAAGGAAATTAGAAATATTGCGTACAATTGGAGATTAACTTTTTTTTTAAGACATCATCAGTGTGCATGAAAGTAAGAAATTAAATAACCCAATAGTCTCACAAAATTATACTTATATTTCCATGCATAGAATTTTTGATTTGATTATCTTTGAATCAATCCACCAGTATGAGATACACTTGCAATCATAAAATTGACTTGATCATTGATTATAGACTATAACTTTAAGTTCATAATCCTTGCTCATTTCTATTTTGGGTTGATTCCAGTCAGTGAAAAAGATCTTGAATTAAGAAAGAGATTCCAGAATCCCAACGATTGCGACTTATCATTCCGCGTTTCCCCAGATAGACTTTGTTTCACTTTTCAGAAGATCATCGTCCCAAAAGTCCATGGTGAAATTCCCAAATTGCCCTTCATCTCTATCATTGTTTAGTAAGCTCTCCCACCACTCTTCTGACTGGTCTCTGTGCATAAAATCATCAGCAGCAGCACATGGGTCTGCAATACCCTCTTTCATAACACCAGGACCTGAAGTTGTGGCTTCTGCAGCATCACCACCTTCACTCGCAGAAACAAGCTTATTATTATTATTGTTATGATTCCTCCTCAGCCATGGCGAATTCTTAGAGAAAGTGTGAGGCTGAGGCTTTATCACTACGTGCTGTTTTCCTTGATGTGCCGTCTCCTCTGCATTATTCTTCATCACCACCACCTCTTTTGCTTTCGTCTCCTGGGTTTCTTCTTTCTTCCTATTCCGCATGTTGGTGTGCCAGAAGTTCTTCACATCGTTCGCTGTTCTTCCAGGCAGCCTTCCAGCTATCAACGACCATCTATAGCAGGTCTCACTTAAGTAATTATATCTAAGTTACATTGGAAGTATATATATAGTGGGAGACAGAGTGAGAGAGAGAGAGAGAGAAGAACATGCATACCTGTTGCCCAGAAGCTTATGAAACCTTCGAATCATATCAACCTCGTCTTCATTGAAGCCTCCTCTCTTGATGTTGGGTTTCAGATAATTCAACCACCTCATTCTGCAGCTTTTCCTGCATCTCTTCAAACCTGCAAATTGTAATAATGCAAAGCAATATCATATACATACACACACACACACATATATATCTAGAGCAATATATATGTTATGTGTGACATGTACGTACCAGCTCTTTGAGGAACAAGATGCCATTTTCCTTCGCCGTACTGATGAATGCAGTCTCTGAGAAGATTATCTTCCTCTTGGGTCCAGGTACCTTTCCTCAACGCACCTATTGTGTTCTTCTCCATTAATTTGAGGGTTTGCTGTGCTTAATGCCCAGTTAATAGTCTCACTCACACACACAGATTTATAAGCATATATTTCACAGCAAAGTCATGAGATTGAGAACAATCATATACAACACAATGGGCGTGAGAGCGAATTAACGTCCCAGTTACGTACAAATGTTAATGTAGGCAGAGACTGAGGCTGCGTGGCCTCATTCCCATCCCCAGATTCAAAAGTTTCGATGCTTCTCAACATTGCTAGAACACCACCATCTTCGACTCTAATTAGGGTGGCCCCACGCGTAAAGCAATTTGCATGCGCTCTATATAATGTAACATACCTTTTGTCTTTTTATATTTTGTATTAACTTTTTAAGAAATTAATAGACCAAATGATATATATATATATATATATATATATATGTACTCATCAGTTTAACCTACCCATATTATTTTTGTCCCTTTCTACTGCTGAATGATGCCCGGCCTGTCAAGTAGAGTGCACATGGGAGACAGGGTAACGTGCAACATCTGAGTCCACAGAGATTACCTGGACCCCTGGAGGCAATGGAACCCACACACAAAAGGCCAAATAAAACGGAAAGGCTATATATACATACATACATATATATATATATATATATATATATATATATATAGCGTGCGTGCTTTTTTTGGGTATGTTGTACTTAAATCTATATCTATATTTAATTTAAATTATATAGAATGAGTAAATATTTATTTTTGGTGAAGAAAAGCTTCGGTGAATTGAGTTTTAAGAATTTACTGAACCAACTAGAGTTGAGTCAAACATTTATTTTTCAAAAAAAATGGAACTGAACATTTTTATAGAAGTTAACTAATGAAGTGTATAATCTCTAGAACTAAAATTTACATTTGCGTGTAAGTAATCCAAACAAATTAACATTGGTAAAGATGACTTATTTTAACTTATTTTTGCATATTAAGGTTGGAATAATAATTAATTAATATAATATGGTTTATGTTTGGATAAATTTTTATGAGAAAAGTTAGTTTGGTACAAACTTATTTGAATAATATATATTAAAGTCAGTTTCAAAATGTTTAAATATGAAAAAAAAAAAGCTAAAAATTGAAAGTTAAAAAAAAAAAATTAAAAGTTCCCAACATACGAAATAGCTCTTCACGATTTGACATGGTCCAATAACATGATGCCAAACGAGCTCATAATATGAGACATACTGTTCATTATTGGTTGTGAAAAATACCACTCACCCTCTTCATTTATTTATATGTTATATTGTTGTTAATAATTTTTCATTTTTTTCATATTTATTGGCAGAAAACCTGTTTTTGATATTTGTTACAGTAATTCATATGGCTCATGTGATTATTAGCTAGCTCTGCTCATTTCAGAAACTCCGTAGCCCACTGTCTCAACAATTTTTTTCCCCTAAAACCGTTTCGACAAATTAAAAATATTTGATTTTTTTGTATAAATAATTTTTTAATCATAATTTACAGAATATAAAATAAATATATAAAAAGATTATCGTCTCAACTTATATAAAATGTGTTTATAAATAATTTTAAAAGTGATTCTAATTAGGACTTAAGAGGTATTTGGATGGAAGTCAAACCATGATTTTAAAAGTGTTTTTATGGTATACAAAGTAAATATATATAAGTCTACCTTATTTTGCGGAAAAACGCTTTTAAAAGGTATTTTTTCATCTTACCAAACACCCCCTTAATCATTTTCTAAACAAGAGGATGTAGAGCAGCCTGCTACTATTCTGGATCTATCCAGATATGCTAAGTTTATTATTATGTGCAAACACATTCGAGACCACAGAACATATATAATTGGGATAAAGTCATTGAAAACTTTCAAAATGTGGGATGCGATGGCCATATTATTGGCTCAATTAGTGGAATTAGTTTGCACGTACGTCTTGTTCAGTTTAATCAAAATCATTACAAATCAAATCATCAATTTATTTTTTTCCCCTCCCTTGATGATTCATTCAGATGAGATAATACAATCTGTTAATATATATATATATATATTTAAAATTAACTAGGCTGTGAGATACGTGCTTTGTGCCATTTTTAAGATGAGATGTAGCGTTGTACTCCATATAATTTATCAATAGTACTGCTACTCTTGTCAGATCGCCAGACAAAAAGGCTTATTTTAATTATGAATATGAGACTTTAATTTATTTTATTTTTTAAATTTATACTTTTCTTCTCAAAATATTCACATTAGTCACCGTCAAGAGGTCCTATCAAGGGGTAGTTCTAATACCTATTAGTGGTTTATCCGCTTAGGAAAAAAAATAATTTGTTGGTTCTTATAGTTTTGCCTAACTTTCAATCCAGTCCTTAATATATTTTTTTCTTTTCAGGGGTCCTTATAGTTTCCTAAATTATAGGTATTAGTCTCTATGCTCATAATATGATAATTAGGACTATTATGGATGTGATTAAGCAATATGTAAGTTGTCAAAAAATGCAAAATTAAAAATTAAAAAAATAAAATGATGGAACAAAATTTATTTATTATCAACTTAATAATAATAATAATAAATTTATTATGCTTATAACCATCTCCCTACCTCTATACTAGGGGTGTGCAAAAACCCAGTGATCCAGTCCAACCCGAAGTGGTCATGTCCGGTCCAATCCAGTCCAAATTAACTATATAATAAAATTAGACTAGACTGGACCAGACTAGTTGGTCAGACTGGACTAGGTTTCGGACCAAGAGATCATATCACCTAGACTGGTCTAGTCCAGTCTAGGTGAATTTTTTATTTTTCAATAATTTGTAATTTAGAAGGTGCCTTTAATTGTTTTTAATGTTTTTAGATATTTTTATGTATTTATGATGAAATCTTAATATTTTAGGACAAGTTTCATATGATTATAGGTATTTTTTATTGTCTTAATTGTATTTATCATGTTGAAATCTTATTTTTCATAAAGAAAAAATTAAAAAAAAAAAAGAAAATTGGACAACTAGACTGCCTGGACCAGTCCACCAGTCTGGTGGACCAAGTCCAGTCCAACCCGACCTCGGGTCATCACTGGACTAAACTAGACCACAGACTATTAAACCCAGTCCGACCAAAAATTCAGACTAGACTTCGGGTTGGGCTCTGGTCTAGTTCGGTCTGTCCATTGTGCAGCCCTACTCTATACAGTTGATTTTAATATTATTAAAATTCATATGACAAAATTAATTCTAGCGCTTGCTTAATGAGAGCCACATTATCAACTTCTGACGTCATTTCCCTTACAAAGTAACAAATTATAAGCATGCGAACTAATACATATAAATGAAAAAACCAGAAGGGCTGAATGAAAAGACAAAAATTATAAGGACTTAATTAAAAATGAGATGAAATTATGGGGATTTTTCTTAAATAAATTTTGTAAACGTCAAATTGTATATAAATATTTGAATTTATTACAGAAGCGCGGTATTCAAATTGGTTCAAATTTTTCTTTTTGGTACAGAAATTGGTTCAATTTGATAATAAAACGATGGACCGACAGGACGAAATCTTAGTTGCTATATACAGACAATTTGTAATGTTTTGGGCCCAAAATTATTGGCTTGGCCCGCTATTACGGAATTTGGATCGCCTCTTATCCCTTATTTGTCCTGTTCGCGTCCTTTCCAATTTTATCCTTACGTTTCCCCCCCCCCAAAAAAAAAAAACGTTATCCTTATGTGAATGTACTGTTTACACCAACATAAGGATCAGATTGAATGGCAAAAGCCTCTTCTTCAAGCTAGTCCTGATCAACTTCTAAGACACAATTTGGTTTGAATTTGAAGGGTTTGGAGTCTCTAATATGCCTTTTTCTAATATTCTTTAATTTTCTTTATAATATATCAACTTCTCAAACTTTTCTTAATATTCTACATAAAATTAGTGACATGTTGATATCTTATAGTTAAAAAATAGCGCGAGTTAAATTTTTTAAAATAATTTCTGAAGTAAAATACTTCAAAATTGTGCAATTTTGATTTTTAAAAAAATCATAAAAAATTAAAATTGCACTTATTTTTGCTCATAAGATATTAAAATATCATTAATTTTATGTAGAATCTAATAATCAAAAGAAAAATAAAAGACATTTGGAAGGCTGGAGTATTGCAAAGGGTACTAGGGGAAGCAGCTAAAGCACATTATGGGAATCTATCGCTTGAATTTAGGAGGAAACTAAATTAATGGTTGTAACACTACAATTTGAGTAAAATTTTAAGATAACAAAATTATAATTATAGTTATATGTAAGAGGTTTTGCAGTTTACACGAACCTAAATACCCTTTTCCTTGTATAGCATGGGATTGGATTTTGAGAAAACGGGACATGTTGTTTATATCATCCTCTTGATATTGCATCGTGCTCTCGGCAAGTGTCTTGGAATGGAAAAAGCAACAATTTACTTTTTCAAAATCCAACTATGTTTCGGTGACAATTTTTTTAAAAAGTCACATATTAGTATATCATCAGTAAATAAAACTAGTCAATCAATCCATATGTGTTATAAAATTTTTGGGAAGATCTACTAATAATACATTTTTTTTTATAAACCAAAAAACAAAACAAAGCCAACAAAGACCTTAAAATACTAGACTGTATCAACTATGTGTATTGGAATGATGAATAGGGTTTTGAAAAACAGTTTTTTAATTGTGATTTACAATGTGCAAAATAAATATGTAAGGTGAGTTTTATTTTGATTTACGTAAATATGTTCATGATAAGCAGCTCCAAGTACACAACCCTAAAGACTCCTTCCCAAGCCCTTCCAATTAAGGCCAAGCATGAAACCTCTCCCTCTCCTCTGTGCAGTCTCTCTGAGAAACCTTCAATAACTTGGCCTGTAGTAAGCTGTGCGAAGATATATGGTTTGTACTCCCCCTCATTAGATAGATTATCCCTAATGATCAAATTGTGATATTAATCCCCAAGAGTTATTCATCTAAATATACTAAACTGACATTAACAAATGCTCCTAAAGGTCATTTGAGAAATGCATGGTTTCAATACAACAACAACAACAACAACAACAAGTCTTATCCCACTAGGTGGGGTTGGCTACATGAATCACACGATACCATCGTGTTCTGTCAATAACCCAAGAAATGCATGGTTTCAATATTTACACAAACACTAGAGGCCCCTGGCAGTGGGAAGCTTAATCCAACGCAATTGGAGCTCCACTTCCCCACACTCAACATCTTTCAATCTAAGAACCATGTTCTGAACAACTTGACCATCTTTCCACAAAATTTGGCTCCTTTCAACAAGACGGTTTTGCCGGTTCGGCGGTATTGTTCTTATGGTAGTTCCATCAGCGAGGCCTTCCACACCCATTTTCACAGCTTCAACAATTGGATTAATGTCGAACTCAGCCTCCCCCATTTTGTCATCAGAGCTAAATGTGTCTCTGTCATACACAAACTGCAATCACAAGAGACAATAATGGAGCATGTTGATTCATTTGATTTCTAGTTTTGGCATATAAATACATGACAAGTAACCTGCAGGTAATATATACTTCATTAACACATGCAAGTATCGTTTTGTTTTATATGGGTTGTCAACTTTTGTCGAATAATGGCAAACAAGGGAGTTGCAAAAGAAAAACAGTTACTGACAAGTTCAACTGGGAGAGGAGGATCTGGAATATATAAAGTCAGTTCTTCGTTCCACTCAGGATTCACATTCTGCTTCACCACTCGAGTCTTCACTTGCTGCATCAGACATTATATGCAGACATCACTTGACTGAACAAGGTTGGTACCCTGTCTCATTTTGATCCTTAACACTATAGAGTCAAATAAATCTCAGCGCTTAATTGAGTTGAAGGTGCTGAGATAACAAAATCAAATTTGAACTACCTGTCTGTCCATTTTGAAGACAACATATGGATCGCTGCTCCTGCGGATGACATCTCTGATAGCAAGATTCACCCCTTTTTGCACGTGAATTTTGAGCAGACCCCACCAGTATACCATTGATAATTGGAGCTCCACTTCCCCACGTTCCACATTGTTCAGTCTAATAAACATGTTTTGAACAACTTTCCCATCTTTCCACACAATTTGGCTCTCCTCAGCCAGACAGTTTCCCCGGTTCGGTTCTATTGTTGTGATGATATCTCCATCCTTAAGGCGTTCCAACCGTCCCCTGACAGCATCATGAAATGGATTAATGTCAAACTCAGCTTGCCCCATTTTGTCCTCTGAACTAAATTTGCCCTTGTTATACACAAACTGCAATCTCAAGACAAGTTTGATAGATGATGTTATTGCCAATGCTCCCAGATAGACTGTGACAGCGCCACTAATCAAAGTTCATGTTTTAGTGAATCTATCATCTCAGACATACTAATAACTTGTAAATGTGCACTATATTATCTATGCCCACCTCCGTTTATGCTGGTAATGTGGCCTAAATTCACCGTTGATGATCATATACTCGTATTCATTAATAAACCAATGGAACATTTATTTGATTTTGTCCAAGTTATTACAAATCACAAGACAAAGAAGGATGTCATTCCCCAAGTAAGTTTGTGTTAGGTTGTTCAGGTCAAGTGTGAGTGAACCTGAGCCAATATAGAAAGTCCTATACCAAATATAATAGGGCTTAATAATAAGTAATATATAATAAAGTAGAAGGACTCAATTTTGATCACTCCCCCCTATTTTTGGACTTCACTCCCCGTTCCTTACAAGTGATATTAGGGGCCTGACTTTGTACGGGATGTGTGGACTGGTTTTGTCTAGGATTAATGTGTGCCACACCGTTTGAAACCCAAAAAATTAGGCTGTTGACCCTGCTGTTGCCACAACAAGGACTTGCGTTTGTGGCCTCTTCAATATGCGGAAGCTGATGTGCTCACACTTAAACTTTAAGGTGAAGATGTAATATTCTCCACTTTTCATTGCCTATTTGTTGTTCTCTCTGCGGTCTGCTAACTTGGACTAACCAATTAAACTAGTCTGAAGGTTTTCTAGTACAATTAGCTTGTGTAAAAAGCCAACGAAATTGCTCAAAATGCGCATCTCTAAATCTCAGACCCTCAAAGCCTACTTTCACAACTGACTCCTTATGCATTATTTAAGTCTATGATTAAGTCTCATATGGAGTGACTAGAGGATAAATCAAAGAGATACACACACATATCTATATATAAGTTTAAGTCCATCCAACAATTAATTAGTAAGGGAGAAATAGCAAAGCGTATCGTTAAGTCCTCTTAAGCCTGATACAAAAGGATTGCATAAGACCATGACTTACAAGTTGGAGTGGGGGATCTGGAGTTCTCAGATCGAAGATCAACTCTTCATTCCACTCAGGATTCACATTCTTCTTCACCACTCCAGTCTTCCATTTCTGCATCAGACATTATATGCAGACATCACTTGAATTAAATGTACAGCTCCACAATTTTACAAGGTTGCTACTTACCTACCTTATCTTATTTACTAGTAGTTCAATCTTAAAGCTAATTTAACGCTACACAATCAAATCTCAGGCTTGAATGTGTTAAGCAAATGAAGATACCGTTAAAGCTAGCTAGTAACGTCAATTTATTTGACCCAGTCTACTGCCATGCTCCATTTCCTTTTTGAATAAAAATTGAATACTCATATTACTTCCAGTACTTAATATAAGAGTTGGTTGACTAATTTGAGTAAATTAAGAAAGTTCGTTAAGTTAGTTATTTGTACTAAATATGTGTTATTTTTCCTAAAATACCCTTTCTAAATATATGTATTAGCTAAAATTATCATTTGATGGAATCTTTAACATACGCAGCTACTAAAAAGACTAATTTAAAAAACTGAATAAATATAAGAGACAAAGTGGATTAAGGTCCTATATTTAAAATCAAATTGAATGTCAAACTAACTCTTATATTAAAAATAGAAGATAGTCTTAAACTAGACAGAAAACACAACTAGCAAATACATACAATAAGGTCTCGTTTGATACAAAAGCATTGAAAATAAAGAATAGGGATTGAAATTAAGATTAAAAAAATAATCAAAGAATATTTAGTATGAGTAAGTGAGTAACTTCTTATGCAGGTGGAATTGGAGAATACTACCTCTCCTATGATATTTTCCAATCCCACGTATATAGATTTGCTCAATCCGAAGTAACAAGTAATTACTCATATTAAATACTCTTTTAATATATTTTTCCAATCTCAATAGTAATTCCTACCTCTCATTTTCAATACTTTGTGTCAAACAGGACCTAAGAACTAGTATAGTATTATTTTTCACCATTATTGCCCACCTCTATTTCAAAAGAAAAAGTGTGTTCCGATCAAAGATTAAAAAACAAAAATCATCAGCAAACTAATTTCCTTCTCTAGCCGAAATATTAGCCATACAATTAATTTTCTTGGGGAGAATCCTATTAATTGAAGTTTAAAATTACCAAATTCTAGATAAAAAAATTCCTCTAAAAATATGTTGTTATTTGCAAATTTAGTACTGTTAAAACTTATTAAAATATTGTTATCAAATCTGATTTAATATTTAGTAATTTAAAGGATTCTTTGGTGAGATTCTCCCATTTTCCTATACATGAAAGAAACCAAAATATAGAAACATTGGCGTTCCCCGTGAGAAGGAGATCCATGCTATTTATAGAAGAGACTTAATATTGTTAATGTTTATGTCCATTCTTAGAGTACTTATTTTCAATCAAATTAGAACTTGGGTATTTAATTTAATTCACGATTCACCGTCTAAGGGCCGTTTGAATTTGATTTCTGTTTTTTCAAAAAAAAAAATTTGTCTCTATTTTTCTTTTTCATAACAAAAAACCTCAGAGCTGTTTTGGGGGGGGCGGACCGGTGATGATCAAGAGGCAGGCGATGAATGACGATGGAAAACATGTTGAAAAATAGAATTTTTTTTATTAATTAAACAAATTATTTGATGGGGAGCTGACTTTGTGGAGGAAATTTTGGAGATGGAGGGTTCCGGAGAGGTCTAAGAGGCTTTTTGATCCAGAGGGCCTAGATGAGGAAATTACGAGAAGCTGGAGCCTCTTTAGAGCTATTGCAGATCAGGAGCTTGCCCAGAAGAACAACTGGATAGTAGGCTTCAGCTGTAAACCAGCAAGGGTTCCCCAGGTTATAGCTGAAATTTTAGGAATTATATATGGTTTATTGGAAGGTGCTCCTCAACCATGTACCAAGAGAGGAGCTTTATTTCGCTGATCATCTTGCGACAATTTCTCATAACATAGAGGGAAACTACTGAATCTTTGGTCACAAGCCATCTGGACATGGAAAGTGATTCTGCAGGCTAACTGTTTCCCGCTGTCGTGTTTATTCTTTTGTTGTTTTTTCTAGGACTTAACTTGGAAAGTGATGATGGAGGCTAACTGTTTCCCTTTGTCGCGTTTCTTCTTTTGTTGTTTTTTTAAGGCAGTTTTTTAGGTTGCTTGTTTTGAGTTGTTTACTTTGTTTTCTGATGTACCCTGTTTTCTTAGTTGATTAATGGAAGTATTCAGTTTTCTAGTCCAAAAGAGAGAAAACAAAGAAAGAAAGAAAGAAAGAAAGAAAAAAACAATTCCTGCAATTCCCAAACCCAGAAGAGGTGATGATGAGGAAAAGAGAATGGAGAATTGAATTACCTGGTGGCCCATTTTGACGACAACGTAAGCATTGCTGCTTCGGCCACTTCTGGTCTGGTAGCCAGATCATGGCCTCTCTTGACGTGAACTTTGAGGTAACCCGTCAAGCTCCCCATTTCTGTTTCGACAATGAAGGAACAGAGCTAGCCAAGTGTCAGATGGCAGCTTCCCGATTAGATCTCAACCGTTCGCCGGCGACTCTGTTCTTTTCCCTGTCTCACTCTGCTGTTGAAAAGTTTGGCTGATCTTTTAAACTACTCCTCCTCGCTTCTCCGTTCCCGAGGTAAGCCCCTCTTAAGTGGCTTTATCAGAGTTTTACTTCTGTGCTTAGTTCAGCTTTTGTAGCAGCAGTAATGTTTGAAAAGTCAATAGCAAAAATTCTGTATATTAATATAACATATTTTTTAAGAAAAATTATAAGAAAAAATCTCAAAAAAATATTTTAAAATTTTAAAATTTTAAATCAGTAATAACTTAGTTGACTAATTTAAAGAGATAAAAAAAATTAGTTAAGTTAGTTATTTGTAATGAATATGTGTTGTTTTTCTTAAAATACTCTTTCTAATCATGTATATTAACTAAAACTATAATTTAATAGAATTTTTAACATGTACAACTACTACAAGAGTCATTTTGAAAAAATAAATAAATATGAAAAACAAAATAAATTAGAGTCTTATATTTAGAACTAAATTAAAAGTCAAACTAACTCTTATATTAAAAAATAAAGATAGTATTTCTTTTTTTTGGGGGAAAACAACAATTTTCCATACATTCCATTCATAACTTTGTGCAAATTTTTCATTGTTTCTTTTTTTTTTCCATGTTTTTATTAGGATGTCTATGTTTAGGACAAAAAATCGATGCAATCTTTTAAAGTAAAATAACAACAACAAAAACAACCTTAAAAATAAGAAATTTCAAGATTATAAATGATATGGAGGGAGGGAAAGTTTGAACTGAAACTATGAAAATGTGGAAGAAAAAAAATAACCAATATCCTATTGTGGCAGTTTAAAAAAAAAAAGAAAAGAAGAAGACTAGATTTGGTCTAAAAAAAACAATATTGCAGTAGAAATTAACAAGTTTGGAATATAGAATGATATTCTTTTGTCATGTAAAAGCATTTATCAATTTGGGAAAATAACTAAATTTGATGTGAAAATAACAAAACTGCAACCTAAATCAATAAGTTTGAAATATAGAATTCCATCATTTTCTAATAATCACACAAAGGTATATTGATCATTTTTTCACATTTTTATAATTCCAATTCAGACTTTCCCTTATTTCCAATCATTTGGAAGTGTTAATTGAATTTTTTTAAATTTCCTATCTTCAAGGTTCTTTTTTCATCATTTTCTCATTTTTCAATTCTTGAAAAAATACTAATTGAAAAAATGGCAAAAAATATTAAAAATTAAAAAATTACATATAAGGACTGGTTCGCAAAATTATTGTTATTTGCTTTTGTCAAAACCAACACTGATGATGTAACGAGTCTTTATTTGCAATCTTTCTATTTTTAAAGGTTTTTTTTAACGATTTTCTCATACTAATTTTGTGTATTTTTATTTTATATAACTTCTATTTAAGGATTAAAAATAAATTTTAAATCTTTAAATTATATTTAAGGATGTGATTAGTTCCTAGGGTTTAAATATTCTGATGTAATAAAAAAACTTTTTATTACTGTAAATAATTAAATTTTGAAAGCTGGTTTATTTTGAACTAAAATATACTACTTTCAGTTCTTAATATAAGAATTTGTTTGACTTTCAATTTGATTCTAAATATAAGACATCAATTTCTTTTGTCTTTCATATTTATCTATTTTTTTAAAGTAGTCTTTATAGTAGTTGCACATGTTAAAGGTTTTAACAAATGATAATTCTAATTAATAACTAATTTAATTATTTTTAATATTTTTAAATTAATAAATTAAGTTTTATATTAAGCATCGTATGTAGTAGAAAATCGTATTCAGTTTTATGAGTGTGTGTGTGTGTGTTTTTTTTTTTTTTTTGCGCTTTTCACTAAATAAGCTTTGTTCAACCTTTTTTTCTTTTTGGTCAGAAAATTTTACAGAATAACAATTTAAAAAAAAGGAAGAATTTTATTAAACTATAGAGAATTAATGTCCAACAATTCCCATAAAATTTCAAAATTTCACTACCAAAATAAAATTAAAATTGACTAAAGTATATATTTGGTCCTTTAACTTTGTATAAGGTTTTAATTTGGTTTCTTAATTTTAAAAATCATATATTTAGTTTTTAACCCTAAAATCATTAGATTTCAATGATGATTTTTTGTAACCGTCATTAATGTTTTAAAAATTAAAAAATTAAACTTAATATTTTAACATTTGAGAATATTTTATCAACATTTAAGATCTTAATGTCATTATTTTTTTAAAAAAAATTTTATGGTTAAAGGACTAAAAGTATACTTCTTTAAAGTTAATGAACTAAATTGAAACCTTATACAAAGTTAAAAGATCAAATATATACTTTAATCATTAAAATTTTAGGGTGAAAAGACAATAATATCCTTACTTTTTTTATAAAAAAAAATAGTTGTCATCAAATTTGAATTATAAATCGCCGAAATTTTTGTTCTAAGTTACTAAATTTTACTTGTTTATTTACACATAAATACTTGTACTTAAGGTTGTCAATTCCCTTTATTTCTTGTGAATCACTGAATTTGGATTGTGAATTGCCAAATTTTAGCCGTAAATTGTCAAAGTTTATTTATTTATTCACACTTAAACACTTCACTTAATCATTTATATTTGAACACTTACATTTATTTTATTACATATATTTTTTTTGGCATTACGTGATTAAGTAGATTGATTGTTTTTTTTTTTGGTAAACAGGTTATGGGTTCAAGCCCCCTATTAGCCACCTTATTTGTGAAAAATCTTTTGGTGACCAAAGCTCCAACAACTAGTCGCCAGTAGTGGAGGTCAAAGCTTCTGCTAGTTAGTCATCGAAGTTTTAGTGACGATTAATCTTTTTTAAAAAAATAAAAAGTAAAGATATTATTATCTTTTCATTCTAAAATTTTAAGTTTATTTTGATCCAAAATAACTATTGGAGTTCTCTACAATGGGAATGAAATTCTCCCTTGAGAAAATAGCATCTAACATATCCTCTATATTTTGAATTATTTTTTATTGGATGGTTATTGGCGATAATCAATTATTATTATTTACTATATTGTTATTATTAATTGTTTTTGTCATATGTATATGGGAGAATGACCAAAAAAATGCAAAAATTTCAAAATCCCAAATCAAATATTTTCACAAAAATATGTTATTTGTAAATCAATTGAGTATTATAATAATTCCTGATATGGGATTTTGTAATTTTCATGGTCTTTATTTATCATTCTTCCTATTCATACACACACATATGTGTGTGTATTAGAATTTGATAGTTTTCCTGTGTGTTATTAGAAAGCTTTAATGCTTTAATCCAACACGTTTTATAACCAAAAGGTGCAAGATCAAACCCCACCTTAACTTGAGCTTGTAATGATACTGCCACTGATTTAGTACTGAAGGTAATATTATATTTTAACGTTTTAAGCGGGGAAAAAAAAATCCTAACCCTGATCATCTTTGTTTTAATGTAATGAATCAACTTAGGGTTAGATGAAAACCCTTGATGGCAGGTAAAAATAGGCATGCTAAAGCTATGGGGCTTAGATATTCAACATGTTAATCTATGTTCTTTATATTATTTTGGACATACCACATGCTCCTTCTCTAGTTTGCCTTTTTTTTTTTTGGGGGGAAAATTTCATTCAAGGACCACTGAAGGCAATTAATTTCCAAGAGCTCTCAAAACAATCTGAAATGTCACCACAGGACTATGGGGGCAAATTGAAATTAACTTCAAAATCAAAAAGATAGTGTTGGCCCTCAAACTATGACTCTTAAATTTGAAGTCTTTTCTCTCTCACTCTCAACTCTCGATATTTGAAGCCCCTCTCGCTCATTCTTTAAAAAATCCAGTTCGTGCATTGAAGGAGATCGTTCGCCTCGCCGTCACCATTGTTGTGGTGAGGAGAGATTTTCCGTCGTCATTGTTCTGGTGAGGAGAGCCTTTGTCGTTGCCCTTGCTCTAGCAACGAGAGCCTCTATCGCCACCCCTACAAGTGCTGGACAAGAGCCTTTGCTGTCGCCATGGTCTCTCTCGTTGTGTGTACATAATCTCTTTCATTGCCTTTCAATTCTAGAATTTCTTCTCTGTTTCTTGTATTGTAGATTTTATGGGTCTGGTTTGGATTGTCGTGGAGTTCTGAACCAATAAGGAATTTTTTGGCTACTCATATTTCAGATAAAATTATTCAATGGGTTCAGCTCCAATTGACATCATTGAGTGTTGATAGTCTCCTTCATTTGTGCACTTTTTTAGTTCATATCTTGTGTAGGCTCAGTTTATTTATATTCACAAGTGTATGTCCGAATTTCATAATGTAAGTTTATTTCTTCAAAGAAGCACATATTTGATGTTGATTTTATGATTAGTGTTATTCATTTTCTAGTAAGTTCATGTCTTCTTGATAATATGTTAAATGCATTGAAATACATTGTTCTTTAACAAGTTAGGATATTTACAACAACAATTAGTGTATTTACAAGTAAAGTGGACAAACATCTAAACCAAGTACTCCCACAATAGTTGGGATACAATTTGGGTGAATATGAATATATTTTTGCACCAATTATATTTGTAAGCATTGGTTTTGCTGTGTTTGGACCAAGCACACTAAAATTTTATGTATTGGATTCATTACGTGGTGGGGAGGATGCAACTAAGCATGAGAAAAAGAAGAAAAAGGTTGATTCAGCATACCAAGGGCAGTAAATGATGGCTTAATTTTGGGTTAGTTCAATTTTATTGTTCTTCTACTTTTCTGGACGACCATAATATCTCTTGCGTGATAGTCATTTTCTATTGCGCATGAGTTCATTCATTATTTTGAGTTTTCATTGATGCATCTGTGTCAATCTATTGACGGTATTTATTGTTGTGCCTCAGGAATAATACACTTCACTAAAATCTGAGTTGTAGTAGCTCGTTACTCATAAAAGAAATATGCTTGTGAAACTACTTCAACAGATAAAGACGACAAAAAACAAAGCAATGACATAACAATTGTTATATTTTTATTTTAGATATAATTTAAGCTATTTTAGAACTTGTTAAAATTTGTGTATGGAGAATTTGCACAGTTTCTGTTTTAGGGAATATATTATGAGTAGGTTACATGTCAATTAATTACAATTTGTTGTCTTTCCCCACTAACTTGCAAGTATGTGATGTACTATTGACAACTTGAATTAGAAAATTTGCAATAAGGATGCATTGATTAACAATTTGATGTCATGGGTATTTGGTTGTCATATTGGCAATTAGAATTAAGAAATTTGCAATAAAGATACGTTGATTCACAAAAGAAACTTGTCCATTTACAAATAGAATAATATAACTAAAAAAGTCATACATGATTATTCACAAGTCTAAGGAGCACTAATCACAAGTAGAATTAAGAAATTTGTAATACAAATACACATATTAACAACAATAACTCGTCCATTTGCAAGTGATCTAACTGAATTCTAGAAGTTGGACATGATAATTCATGTTTGGGAGGGACTATTTGCAACTGGAGTTGGGCAATTTGCAAGAAGGTAACGTATATTAATAGCAAGAATTTGTCCATTTACAAGTGAGCCAGCTGAATTCAAGAAGTTGAACATGATTATTCACAAGTCTGGGAGGAATCATTTGCAATTGAAATTAGGAAATTTGCAAAGAGGATATGTATATTAATAACAATAATACATCCATTTGCAAGTGAGCTAGTTCAATTGAAAAGGTTTATCACAAGTCTGGAAGTGAGTGTTCACAAGTGAAATTAGAAAATTTGCAACATGGATACGCTTGTTAACGATAGAAATACATCTTTTTGCAAGTAGATTTATTTCATTCAAAAAGTTGAACACATCAATTCACGAGTCTGGGAGTGACTCTTCACAAGTGGAATTAGAAACTTTACAATAAGGATACATTAACAACAGAAATATGTCCATTTGCAAGTTGATTAATTTGTTCATACATTTATATAGTTGCTGGCTAGTTTCAATTCAGTACTTAGGGCAGTTTACCTCCAAGTACCATCACGAAATTCTCCATCTATTCATAGCACTATACAAAATAGATTTCAACTCACGGGTTGTCATAGCCACTTCACAAACCATTCCAAAAATATATACTGAGGTTCATATATACACAAAAGTAGCTGTATATTAAAACAAAAACAAACTATATTCAGCAATAAAATAGTGTAGAGTTTGAGTTCCTACAAGTTTTTCTAGTTTAACCAGCTTCATATCTATACAAAAGGCTCTCGTCCAACACTTGCAGGGGCGGTGATGGAGGCTCTTGTTGCTAGAGCAAGGGCGACGATGAAGGCTCTCCTCACTAGAACAATGATGACGGCAAATCTTTCCTTACCACAATAGTAGCAATGGCTAGGCGAACAATCTCCTTCAATGCATGAACTGGATTTTTTAGAAAATGAGCAAAAAGGACTTCAAATATCAGGAGTTGAGAGTGAGAGAGAAAAGACTTCAAATTTCAGAGTCATCGTTTGAGGGGCAACACTGTCTTTTTGGTTTTGAAGTTAATTTCAATTTGCCCCCATAGTCCTGTAGTGGCATTTCAGATTGTTTTGGGGTCTCTTGAAAATTAATTGCCTTCAGCGGTCTTTGAATGAAATTTTCCTTTCTTTGTTTTTTTTTTAAGTCTAATGTTTGTTTCAACTTCTTTTAAGTACTTTTATGCAAGTTTAGCTCATATATTTATTCCATACACTATAAAATTACATTTTAAAAACTAATTTAAACACATTCGGAATTAAATAAATGTTACTCACCTTGTTTTAAAAAAAATTATTTACTATAGCGAATAAGATCAGGGGGAAAAACATTCTAAATCATCATCATAAAACTTGAAAACCTGTTCCAATGCATTCCATCAATACAAACAGCAGACTGCTAGTCTCTTCAATCTTCAGCCATAGTAATTACAGCCATACTTTTTCAGGACAAATCACTACTTAAACACATTGAGCATCCGACCATGTTCCAACTACTAGAATGCGAAAAGGGGGAATTAAAAGAGAAAAAGTAGTAAAGAAAAGAAAGCACTCTGAGTATTTACACCACAAGAAGCAGAAAACCAGGCTAGAGACTGTTGGAAGGACGAATGTGAATCCAATGCAATTGGAGCTCCAATTCCCCAGACTCCACATTTTTCAGCCTAAGAACCAAGTCTTGAACTAGTTGGCCATCTTTCCACACAATTTGGCTCTCTTCAGCCAGACAGTTCTCCCTGTTCGGTTTTATTCTTTTAAGGATAGCTCCATTATGCTGGAGGCCACCTGCGGACCGCTGACTCATCACAACAGTTTCAACAAATGGATTAATGTCCAACTCAGCCTCCCCCAGCTTGTCATCAAAACTCACGTCTGTGTCATGCACAAACTGCATTCACAACACAATATATGGAGGATATGTTGAATTTGGTTTTGAGATTTTGTCATATAATAAATCTGACAAACCCGATAAGGAAAGCAAAACATATAAAATCCAACTCAGTCGTCCCTTCAAAACTCTTAAATCAGACTAACCAAGGACTGATTTATTGGTATGACTGATTTAATACTATTTTAATGAAATATTGATGACTCATTTCTCAAAGTGTCCTTGTCTTTTCACTCTTAAATTAATAACTTTTTCATCGTCTTTCTCTCCAATAAACCATATCAATCAAAGTCATGATTTTGGGAAATTGTAAAAAGTTTTGACATTTAAACTAACTTTCTTAATTTTAAGAAATCAGTTCATAAGAGCTCAAACTTTCCAGCTCTTGTTCAACTGTAGTAAACTACAGAGTTGCAGAGGAACAGTTTCTTACAAGTTGGACTGGGAGAGGAGGATCTGAAATGCACAAAGTTAAATCTTCATTCCACTCAGGATTGAGACTCCTCTTCACCACTCGAGTCTTCAATTTCTGCATCAGACATTATAAGCAGACATCACTTTAAGTTAGTATGGCAAGGAAATCTTGGGAGGTTGTTACCTCATCTCATTTATAGTTCAATCTTAAGGCTAACTTAACACTATACAATAATCAAATCCAAGAGCTTAAATGTCCTAACCAGATGGACTTTTTTCCTGCTGAAAAGTTAAAGCAGATGAACATACATGCACAAGAACAATTAGTATCCTTGTCAACTGATAATAGCATAACCAAGATAAAGCCATACCCGGAAGGAGGTAGTCACTAAACTTCCATTAAGAGGATTAAAAAAGCACTAAGATAACAGAATCAAAATTGAATTAACCTGCTGGCCCATTTGGAAAACAACACAAGGATCACTGCTTCTGCTGAAGGTATCTCTGATAGCAAGATTTATGCCTCTTTGGACGCAAATTCTGAGCAGACCCAACATGTTCTCCATTGATAATTGGAGCTCCACTTCCCCAGATTCCACATTCTTCAGTCTAAGAAACATGTTTTGGACAACTTTGCCATCTTTCCACACAATTTGGCTCTCCTGAGCCAGACAGTTTTCGCCGGTTGGGTTCTACTGTTGTGATGATTGTTCCATCCTGGAGGCCTTCTAATTCCAACCGTTTCTTCGCAGCTTCAAGAAAGGGACTAACTTCAAACTCAGCCTTCCCCATTTTGTCATCAAAAAATTTGTCCTTGTCATACACAAACTGCAAGCAATCGCAAGACAATGAATGATGTTATTGCCAAGTTCGTGTCTCAGTGAATCTCATCTTCTGAATCACTAACTTCAGCAAATGTTCATATGTTGACTCGTGTATTATATATGCAGGTAAAGATTTTCATTGTAAATAAGCAATGCAAAGCATTGATTGTGAAAACCCCACATCTGTTTCTGATTGTAATGGCCTAGATTCAATGTACTCATTAATAAAACAAGACAATATTTGTTTGATTTTATTCAAGTTCCGACAAATCAAAAGCAGTGAAGGATCTAACCATTTAAACTAACCTGAGAAGTTTCCTGGTACAGTAGATCTCAAAACCTGAAACACCCCATTGACCTGGGCATTTCTCATCAACATTTTCTTATGCTCATATTGGCCTAATAAATACAACGTGTTGATGTTCGGACATCTGTTCATTCATTAATAGATCCTGGGAATTCATTACTGATTAATTTGATTGAAGTTAATTAGATTCTGAATACAAGTTTCATTTTTGTAAAGAGTTACACAAGATGGCGACTTACAAGGTGGACTGGAAGATGTGGATCTGAAATGGATAAAGCCAGGTCTTCATCCCACTCAGGATTGATATTCTTCTCCACCACACGAGTCTGCAATTTCTGTAGCAGACAAGAAACAAAATTCAACAACGTTCCCAACTAATTATCTTATTTAATTCAATCTTAAGGATTCTTCACTGAACAACAAAGAAAAAAAGTGTACAGATTTCAATTCAATCTTAAACGCCAATATGACGTGACGTGATGCCCATATGGTCATGGTAGTGTACTTATTAGTATGAGGCCAGTGGAGGTGACATGCATCTCTTCATGAGTAATCACTTGAGCGGGAGATGTTACGTTGGTATGTCGTAAATCCCAACTACATTTAATATTATGGGAATTAATTTAAATTATTTATAATGGAAAGGGTTAAATTTTTTTATTGATTTTAAATTTTTTAAATTCAAATCATGCTAGTTCTAGTAATCAATTTTTTTGGGCCGAGAGTAATTTGAAAGATTTGGCTTCTATCCATTTCTTCTCCTCTTCACTTTCTTTTTTACTTCCCATCACAAGTTTGCAACCCTTGGATCAAAATTTGAATGGCTAGGATTTAACATTTTATAAAATATTTTTCACTTTTTTCTTAATCATCATTTTGGACTAATTAAGTTTTCATAATTTAAATTTGATTCAAAAGCATGATACTACCTCCCTCATTTTCTTAATATAAAAACTTAGTTAACTAATTTAAATATGTTGAGTAAATTTGTTAAGTTAGTTATTTATAATAAATAAATATTATCTTCCCAAAAATAGCATTACTAATTATGTGTATTAGTTAAGAATAAAATTACCATTTTATGAAACATTTAATATATATATTTACCATAAAAATTATTTTTAAAAAATAAATAAATATGAAATACAAAATATACTGACATGTCATGATTAGAATCAATAAAATAATGCATGTGAAGATGACGTCGAGTTAAAGCGAGCAATGAGGTCGAAAAAAGAAAAGCAGAGAGAGAGAGAGAGAGAGTTAACGCGAGCAACGTCAGCAATAATAAAATATATCTCATTTGTTGGAATATCTATTTGTCGGATTCTGTGGTCATGTTTCATTTGCTGCCGACTCTTGTGTGATCCCTGTTTTCCAGAGAATTCTTCTTCCTACCTACCCGCTACAAGTGGGTCATGGAAGCATTTTTGCTCAATTTTTCTCCAGTAATTAAAGTTTTTTTTTTTTTCGTCTCTTCCTTTGCTAGTCAAACATGTTAACTCTTGCAAGCAGTTTTAACAGCAAAAGTAGCTGGAACCGCCGATATACTTTGGTCGATCAAAGAAGATAATTAAAGAGACAAGCATGAAGAGATAACTAACGAAGTGGCAGAATAAAGCCGTAAGGATTGAGATGAGAGGCGAAAATTAAGAGGAAAACAGAACTAACAAAGTCAGTAAGCTAAGGAAACCTATGAGATAATAAGCTTGAACCACAGAGGCACAGGAGTAGAATTAGGGCATGAAAACGAAGTAATCAGAAATTAAAGATGAGACAATAAAGAACGGATTGAAGAGTACCTGATTGGCCATTTTGATGAGAACGTAAGGATCGCTGCTTTCGGCATCTCTGATAGCCAGATTCAGCCCTCGCTTGACTCGAACTATGAGCCGATCCATCAGCTTCGCAGCTGGGAACGCAGAGGCGAGCAATAGAGCCCAGAGGAAGGTTTATTCCTGCTGTTGATGAAAGCTAAGTTCCATGACAGCTTTTAAGCTTCAACCCGCTTCTCTTGTTGCCTCTCCTACTGGATGCTGGTCTTTGAGTAGTACACAAAAGTCTGTTTTCTGTTCTTTCACACCAGCTTTTGAAAAGTCATACACTCCTTCATTAGAACGGAGAAATATTAAATATTAATATAAAATATAGAAAATTAGGGTGAGGGAATTGACAGGTAAAGACCTTGTATGCAGGGAATTAATGTCAAATGAAGAAATATGCACAACCAATTGAAGTACACCTTCCCAGTTCAGCGTATACTTTGCTCTGGTTAAGTTACAAATGATTTCATGTGTTAAAAATAAGTTAAAATTAGTTTAACACAATAAATATATTAAAAATATTTTTTTTAATATAGAGATAATGAGTACTGAGTAAAAATGTACGGGCAGGTACTAAAACTTACACGTCATTAAGCTGCCAAGGGATTTGCTAATTGAAGTGTGTCATTTTTTTACGTTTAGAAAAGTTTAAATGAGTTGGATTTCAAAAGCTCATCAAAATTAAGATATATTTGCAGTTTAGCTTGTCCATAAATAATGTTTTTACATTAACAGCGGGATTCAAACTCATGATATTATGAGTTTTGAGTCGATTTCTTACCAACTATTACCTCTGATCCTTAATATAAGAACTATTTTGACATTTAATTTGATTATAAATAAAAGACTCTAATTCACTTTGTCTCACATATTTAATTTCACCATAAATATAAAACCTTGAATCGCTTTATCTCTCATATTTATTTATTTTTTTCAAAGTAGTTTTTGTAAGAGTTGCGTATGGTAAAAGTTCCATTAAATACTCCTCCGGTCCTTAATATAAGACCCATTTAACTAATTTGATTAGATTAAGGAAGTTAGGTAAATTAGTTAATTATAAGAAATGTGACACGTTTTTCCTAAAATACCATAATCATCTTTTTTAATACCTCATTTTCCTCTTCTACTTGATTATGGTTGAAGGAGTATCCATAAGGGTATTTTAGAGAAAATTGATAAATATGAGAAATGGGTCTTATATTTAGGACCAAAACTAACTCACCAATTGGGTCCTATATTAAGGACCGGAGGAGTAGTAGTTTTAGCTAATACATATGATTAGTAAAGGTATTTTAAAAAAGATAAAATATATTTATTACAAATAACTAGCTTAACAAATTTTTTTAATTAACTTAAATTAGTTATCCCTTTTCATATTAAGTGCCGGGGTAGTATATCAACTCTTGTGGGCTGAAGTCATAATTTCAGCCCAATTTTTCAGCCCAACTTGTTGTTTTCAATTAAGCCTTGTTTCTGGTCCAATATCAAGAGAGAAGGAATCCTCGATAAGCCACACGGGGTTCACGTAGCCATGCATATTTTGATATTATTATCTATTTAACTTTATTTTTATTCCTTCCATATTTTTTAACTATTTTAATATTTTTCCTGTAATAGCTAAGATCATAACTTAATTTTTAGTGCATCCTGCATTTAAAAATATTTTTCTATTGACACTCATTAACTTAAAAAGTATCTAGATATCCTAAAATTTAATTAATTTGAGATAGTGAGTATTGCGGGAAAAAAATATTTGAGTGCTAAAATTAACTCAAATAAAAATAAAAATAAATTAAAAATTAAAAGACAAAAAAAAAGAAGGGAAGGAAGCATCTCATCCCCAAACAGCAGCGTTTGAGAAATAAGCATTCCCTGCTCGTTGAATGTGGATTCAGGGTCATGTGCTCATATATATTTTGATATTATTATCTATTTAACTTTATTTTTGCCAATAAGAATTCATCCAATTAGTAAACAATCGGCTTATCACCCGCAAAATTATGAGATCGAATCCCACTGTTAATATAAGAACCTTGTTGATAAGTGATTTATATGCTATCTGAGCCTAAAAATATGTCCTGACCTTTGTACTCAACTCACCAAAAACTTTTATGTATAAAAAAAAATCATATTTTTATTCCTTCAATATTTTTTTAACTATTTTAATAGAAATTAGATACCAGGAAAATAAGTGTAACGTCACACAAAAGAAAAGGATAAGAAGAGAATGCTCTCAATTTTCTTTTTAAATTTTAATTGCCAACAACCCCTCATTCTTCCTAAGGTACGCGTGACTTTTTGAGTTTTGACCGGGGATAAAACACCTTCACAAGATCCGCTCTCAGTCTCTCACCAACCATCAGGTCGCCACACAGTGGAACGCTTCCACCGTACTAATTCCATTGTTCACAAAACTAGTATTTTATGTTGTTGAGCAGCCGTATGCAAAGGCATTATGACTCAACGTCAATACTGTAAAACTTAACAACCGATTAATTTATAGCTATTCTAGTGCATAGGATCAATACAAACAGCACTACAGCAGATAGCAAGTCTCGTCGAACTCCGCCCCAGTCTACATCCATAATTTTTTTATGGCAAATCACTAAGTATTAAAAAAATATATACTATTCCTGTTATTGATATAGAACCTATTTAACTATTTTGATTAAATTAAAAAATTAATTAAGTTGGATAATAATCATAAATATGATATATGCTTACCAGAATATCCTCAGTTAAAATTTTTATAAAACACTGACATTTCAAAAATATTTTAATTATTTTATTAAAAATATAAAATAGTAGAATTGATATATGTGTGGAATTAATGAGTAATAAGTACTCACTTACTTTATAAAATATATAGATGTATTATTAATGAATAATAAGTATTATTGTAGTATTTAACTATTTAATAGGGGTAATTTATGAAAGAATTGGTAAATATAATAAATAGGTCTTATATTTAAAACTAAAATCACCTTTCAAATCATGTCCTATATTAAGAACCGGGAAAATATTGAAAAAACACATGAACACACTGAACTAGTATTAACAATATATTTTCTTAGTGTATTGTAAAAATATAACGCATGAGAGGTCAAAATTTGTAATGCTTTGGGTCCAAAATATTGGCTTGGCCCGCAATTACAGAATTTGGATCACCTCTTATTCCTTATTTGTCCTGTTCGTCTCCTTTCCACCTTATCCTTATGTTTCTACCCCCAAAAAAAAAAAAAACCTTATCCCTATGTGGATTTACTGTTTACACCGGCGTTAGGATCAGATTGAATGGCAAAAGCCTCTTTTTCAAGCAAGTCCCGATCAACTTCTAAGATATAATTTAGTCTGAATTTGAAGGGTTTGGAGCCTCTAATATGCCTTTTTCTGATATTCTTTAATGTTCTTTATAATATATCAACTTCTCAAACCTTTTTTTAATATTCTACACAAAATTAGTGACATGCTGATATCTTATCTTTAAAAAATAGTGCAATTTTAATTTTTTTAAAACTAAAATACTTCAAAATTGTGCAATTTTGATTTTTTAAAAAATCATAAAAAATTAAAATTGCACATTTTTTCCCTCGTAAGATATTAAAATATCATTAATTTTATGTAGAATCTGATAATCAAAAGAAAAATAAAAGACATTTGGAAGGCTGGAGTATTACAAAAGGTGTTAGGGGAAGCAGTTAAGCACAGTAGATGTCCCAAATACCAATTTGAATAAGTCAGTAGTACTAAATAGTGAATTACAAATCATTATGGGAATCTGTCGCTTGAATTTAGGAGGAAACTAAATTAATATTTGTAACACTACAATATGAGTAAAATTTTAAGATAACAAAATTATAGTTATAGTTATCTGTAAGAGGTTTTGCAATTTACACAAACCTAAATACCCTTTTCCATGTATAGCATGGGATTTTGAGAAAATGAGACATGCGGGTTATATTATCCCTCTTGATATGGCATCATACTCTCGGCAAGTGTTTTGAAACAGAAAAAGTAACAATTTACTTATTCAAAATCCAATTAAGTTTTTGTGACTTTTTTTTTCAAAGTCACATCTTAGTATATCGTCAATAAATAAAACTAGTCAATCAATCCATATGTGTTGCAAAATTTTTGGGAAGATCTACTAATAATGCTTCTTTTTATAAACTTAAAAAAACCAATAGAAACCCTAAAGTACCAGACCATATGTGTATTGGAATGATGAATAAAGCTTTTAAAAACAGCTTCTTAATTGTAATTTACAATGTGCAAGATAAATATGTAAGATGAGTTCTGTCCTGATTTACGTGAATATCTTCATGAGAACCGGCTCCAAGCACGCAATCCTAAAACCTCCTTCCCAAGCCTTTTCAATTAAGGCCAAGCATGAAACCTCTCCATCTCCTCTATGCAGTCTCTCTGAGAGACCTTCAATAACTTGGCCTGTACTAAGCAATGCGAACATATATGGCTTGTACTCCACCTCATTAGATAGATAATCTCTAATGATCAAAGTGCAATATCAATCCCTAAGAGTTATTCATCTAAATATACTAAGCTGACATTAACAAATGCACCTGAAGGTCATTTGAGAAATGTGTGGTCTCAATATTTACACAAACACTAGAGGCCACTGGGAGTGGGAAGCTTAATCCATCGCAATTGGAGCTCCACTTCCCCACACTCAACATCTTTCAATCTAAGGGCCATGTTCTGAACAACTTGACCATCTTTCCACACAATTTGGCTCCTTTCAACAAGACGGTTTTGCCGGTTCGGCAGTATTGTTCTTATGGTAGTTCCATCAGGGAGGCCTTCCAAACCCATTTTCACAGCTTCAACAATTGGATTAATGTCGAACTCAGCCTCCCCCATTTTGTCATCAAAGCTAAATATGTCTCTGTCATACACAAACTGCAATCACAAGAGACAATAATGGAGCATGTTGATTCATTTGATTTCTAGTTTTGGCATATAAATACATGACAAGTAACCTGCAGGTAATATATACTTCATTAACATATGCAAGTATCGTTTTGTTTTATATGGGTTGTCAACTTTTGTCGAATGATAGCAAACAAGGGAGTTGCAAAAGAAAAACAGTTACTGACAAGTTGGACCGGGAGAGGAGGATCTGAAATGCATAAAGTTAAATCTTCATTCCACTCAGGATTGAGACTCCTCTTCACTACTCGAGTCTTCAATTTCTGCATCGGACATTATAAGCAGACGTCACTTTAATTTAGCACAGCAGGGAAATCTTACGAGGTTGTTACCTCGTCTCAATTATAATTCAATCTTAAAGCTAACTTAAATCCAGGAGCAATGTTCTAACCAGATGGACTTTTTTCCTGCTGAAAAGTTAAAGCAGATGAACATACATGCACAAGAACAATTAGTATCCTTGTCAACTGATAAAAGCATCGCCAAAATTAAAGCCATAACCAGAAGCATCACCAAGAGAATTAAAAAAGCACTAAGATAACAGAATCAAAATTGAATTAACCTGCTTGCCCATTTGGAAAACAACACAAGGATCACTGCTTCTGCTGAAGGTATCTCTGATGGCAAGATTTATGCCTCTTTGGACGCGAATTCTGAGCAGACCCAACATGTTCTCCATTGATAATTGGAGCTCCACTTCCCCAGATTCCACATTCTTCAGTCTAAGAAACATGTTTTGGACAACTTTGCCATCTTTCCACACAATTTGGCTCTCCTCAGCCAGACAGTTTTGCCGGTTGGGTTCTATTTTTGTGATGATTGTTCCATCCTGGAGGCCTTCTAATTCCAACCGCTTCTTCGCAGCTTCAAGAAAGGGATTAATGTCAAACTCAGCCTCCCCCATTTTGTCATCAAAAAATTTGTCCTTGTCGTACACAAACTGCAAGCAATTGCAAGACAATGAATGATGTTATTGCCAAGTTCGTGTCTCAGTGAATCTCATCTTCTGAATCACTAACTTCAGCAAATCTCATCTTCTGTATTATATACGCAGGTAAAGATTTTCATTGTAAATAAGCAATGCAATGCATTGATTGTGAGAACCCCACATCTGTTTCTCATTGTAATGGCCTAGATTCAATGTGCTCATTAATAAAACAAGAGAATGTTTGTTTGATTTTATTCAAGTTCCGACAAGTCACAAGTTCCTGGGAATTCATTATTGATTAATTTGACTGAAGTTAATTAGATTGTGAATATAAGTTTCATTCTTGTAAAGAGTTAAACAAGATGGCGACTTACAAGTTGGACTGGGAGATGTGGATCTGAAATGGATAAAGCCAGGTCTTCATTCCACTCAGGATTGATATTCCTCTCCACCACACGAGTCTCCAATTTCTGCACCAGACAAGAAACAAAATTTTACAACGTTCTCAACTAATCATCTAATTTTAATTCAATCTTAATACTCCTCCGATCCTTAATATAAGACCCATTTAACTAATTTGATTAGATTAAAGAAGTTAGGTAAGTTAGTTAATTATAAAAAAGTGACACATTTTTCCTAAAACACCATAATCATCTTTCTTAATACCCCCTCTTCTTCTTTTACTTGATTATGGTTGAGGGAGTATTCATAGGGGTAATTTAGAGAAAATTGATAAATATGAGAAAGGGCTCTTATATTTAGGACCAAAACCAACTCAAGAATTGGGTCCTATATGAAGGACCGGAGGAGTATCAAGGATTTTTCACTAAACAACAAAGGAAAAAAGTGTACAGATTTCAATTCAATCTTAAACGCCAACATGACGTGACGTGACGTGACGCCCATATGGTCACGGTAGTCTGCTTATCAGTACGAGGCCAGTGGAGGTGACAGACGGATCTTTTCGTGAGTAATCACTTGAGCGGGAGATGTTACGTTGGTATGTCGTAAATCCCAACTACGTTTAATATTAGTGGAATTAGTTTGAATTATTTATAATGGTTAAATTTTTTTATCGATTTTATTTTTTTTTAAATTCAAATCATACTAGTTCTAGTAATCAATTTTTTGGGCCGAGAGTAATTAGAAAGATTTGGCTTCTATCCATTTCTTCTGCTCTCCACTTTCTTTTTACTTCCCATCACAAGTTCTCAACCCTTGGATCAAAATAAGGATAGTTAGAATTTAACATTTTATAAAATATTTTTCACTTTCTTCTTAATTATCATTTTGAACTAATTAAGTTTTCATAATTTAAATTTGATTAAAAAGCATGATACTATCTTTGGTACTTAATGCTTAATACTCCTCCGGTCCTTAATATAAGACCCATTTAATTAATTTGATTAGATTAAGGAAGTTAGGTAAGTTAGTTAATTATAAAAAATATGACATTTTTCCTAAAACACCACAATCATCTTTCTTAATACATCATCTCCCTCTTTTATTTTATTATGGTTGAGAGAGTATCTATAGGGGTAATTTAGAAAAAATTGATAAATATGACAAATGAGTCTTATATTTAAGATCAAAACCAACTCAAGAATTGAGTCCTATATTAAGGACCGGAGGAGTATTAAACTTAATGGACTAATTTGAGTATAATAATAAGTAAATTCGTTGAATTAGATATTTGTAATAAATAAATATTATCCTTCTAAAAGTATCATTGCAAATTATGTGTATTAGTTAAACATAGAATTATGGTTTTACGAAACATTTAACATTTATATCTAAGATTATTTTTTAAAAAATAAATAAATAAGAAATGTCATATTTAGAATCAATAAAATAATGGCATGGGAAGATGACGTCGAGTTACAGCTAGCAATGAGGTCGAGAAAGAAAAGCGAGAGAGAGAGGAGAGAGAGAGAGGGAGAGAGAGCGAGCAACGTCAGCAATAATAAAATAGAGGGATCTTATTTGTCGGAAACATCATTCATTGCTGATTTTTGTGTTATTCCTGTTTTCCAGAGTATTCTTCTTCCTGGCCACTCATTACTAGTGGGTCATGGAAGGGTTTTTTGCTCAGTTTAAAAAAAGAAAAAATAGAATTCTCAGAAACATGTTGTGCTTCACATTTTTCTCCATTAAATAAAGTTTTTTTTTTTTGTCTCTTCCTTTTCTATTGTCAAACATGGTAACTCTTGCAAGCGGTTTTAACAGCAAAAGTGGCTGGAATTGTTCAATCTATGAATACCGCAGCCTTTATACTTGGGTCGATCAAAGAAGCTGATTAAAGAGACAAGCATGAAGAGATAAGTAACGAAGTGGCAGAATAAAGCCGTAAGGATTGAGATGAGAGGCGAAAATTAAGAGGAAAACAGAACTAACAAAGTCAGTAAGCTAAAGAAACCTATGAGATAATAAGCTTGAACCACAGAAGCACAGGAATAGAATTAGGGCATGAAAACGAAGTAATCAGAAATTAAAGATGAGACAATAAAGAACGGATTGAAGAGTACCTGATTGGCCATTTTGATGAGAACGTAAGGATCGCTGCTTGCGGCATCTCTGATAGCCAGATTCAGGCCTCGCTTGACTCGAACTATGACCCGATCCATCAGCTTCGCAACTGGGAACCCAAAGATGAGCAATAGAGCCCTGAGGAAGGTTTATTCCAGGTGCTCAGGAAAGCTAGGTTCCATGACAGCTTTTAAGCCTCAACCCGCTTCTCTTCCTACCTCCACTACTATATCCTAGTCTTTGAACAGGACACGAAAAGTTTCATTTCTTTTCTTTCACACCAGCTTTTGAAAAGTCAATATCCATATATATATATATATATATATATATTAAATATTAATATAAAACATAGAAAATTGGGGGAGGGAATTGACAATTAAAGACCTTGCATGTAGGGAATTAATGTCAAATGAAGAACTATGCGCAACTAACTGAAGTACTCAGGCCAAAAATGAGTTAAAATTAGTTTAAAAAAATAAATATATTTAAAATATTTTTTAAATATATCTTTAAATATAGAGATAATGAGTACTGAGTAAAAATGCAAGGGCAGGCACTAAAACTTACACGTCATTAAGCTACCAAGCCATTTGCTAATTGAAGTGTGTCATTTTTTTATACAGTACAAAAAAAAAAGTTTAAATGAGTTTGGTTTCAAAGGCTCATTAAAATTAGAATATACTTTCAGATTAGCTTGTCCATAAACAATGTCTTCATATCATTAGCGGGATTTAAACCCATAATATTGTGAGTTCTAAGTTGATTCCTTATCAACTACTATCTCCGATCTTTAATATAAAAATTATTTTGATATTCAATTTGATTATAAATATAAGACCTCAACTCATTTTGTTTTTCATATTTTTTTTTCAAAATAATCCTTGTAATTGTTGAGCATCTTAAAGGTTCCATCAAATGATAACTGTAGCTAATATATATGATTAGTAGGGATATTCAAGGAAAGATAACACATATTTATTACAAATAACTAATTTAACAAACTTCTTTAATCTATTCAAATTAATTAACCAGGTCTTATATTAAAGATCAGAAGTAATATATCAAGAGCTTGTTTGAAGCTCTGTTCAAAACGAACTTTTAAGTAAGTTCATGTAAGATGAGATAAAATTCTTTTCATAGGCTTATCTCTTATTTTGTAAATTACGTTTGAAAAATTACTTATAAGCCAACCTACTAACTCTTGTTGGCCGAAATAATTCTTTCAACCCCATTTTTCCAGCCCAACCCTATTTTTTAATTATTAAGCCTTGTTTCTGGTCTAATATCAAGAGAGAAGGAATTCTCGATGAGCCACACGGGGGGTCACCCACTCGTATATAATTTGATATTATTATCTATTTAACTTTATTTTTATTCCTTCAATATTTTTTTTAACTATTTTAATAGAAATTAGATACTAGCAAATAATTATAACCCCACACAAAGGAAAAGGATAAGGACAGAATCCCCTCAATTTTCTTTTTAAATTTTAATTGCCAACAACCCGTCATTCTTTCCAAGATACTCGTGACTTTTGAGTTTTGACCAGGGATAAAACACCTTCACAAGATCCGCTCTCAACAAACATCAAGGCCCCGCACGGTAGGAAGCTTCCCCACTACACAAATTCCATTGTTCACAAAACTAATATTTTTGGTTGTTGAGCAACCGTATGCAAAAGCATTATGACTCAATACTATAAAACTTAACCGATTAATTTATAGCTATTCCAGTGCATAGGATCAATACAAACAGCAATACAGCAGATAGCTAGTCTCACCAATGTCCGCCCTACTTACATCCATAATTTTTTTTTTTTAATGACAAATCACTACATATTAAAAAAACACATGAACACATAGCGGGTTCTCACTAGGATGTGAAAAGGGGAAAAGAGAATAAAAGTACTGAAGAAATAAAAGAGCAAGGTGGAGGCTTATGAGACTACACTGAATCTCTCAGTATTTACAATGTGCGAAGCAGAGAGAGCATCTGATCATGTGGAGCACAAAGCTACAGACCCCTGGAACCAGGAATGTCAATCCATTGCAATTGGAGCTCCACTTCCCCAGACTCTACATTTTTCAGTCTAAGAACCATGTTTTGAACAACTTTGCCATCTTTCCACACAATTTGGCTCTCTTCAGCAAGACAGTTTTGTCGGTTCGGACAAATTCTTGTGACGATAGTTCCATCAGGGAGGTCTTTCAGCCGCATCCTCACAGCTTCAAGAAAGGGATTAATGTCAAACTCAGCCTCCCCCATTTTGTCATCAAAACTGAATTTGTCTTTGTCATACACATACTGTAATCACAAGAAAACGGAGGATGTTACTGTCAAAGCTCCCTCACCAGCTCATGCAAAGAGCCAATGAACAAAATTCGTGTTTCAGTGAAGGTCATCAGCTGAAACACTAACTTTCGGTAAGTGTTCATTTATTCTGTGCATAGGTAACATGGAAGTTGTATATAGTAAATGGGGAATGCATTGATTGTGAGAATCCAACATCTGTTTATGTTTGTAATGGCTTAAATTCAACGTATTGATGACAAGATACTCATATTTATTAACAGACCAATGGAATGTTTGGTGAAAAATCACAAGACAATAAAGGATGTCGTTCCCCAAAGTTGATTGCAGAATAAAACTAACCAATTAAAGTATTCCTTGTGCAATTGGCTTGCGTAAAAAGCCAATAGAACAACCCAAAATACGCATCTAAATAGATCTCAAAACCTGAAACACTCACTTTGATAATCGACTCCCTACATACCCTGTCACTACATTAAATATGTAATTATGTAGTTAAGAATTTCCTCTGTAACTAAGCAGTGCATTGATTTTGTGAACCCCATCAACCAAGCAGGGAACACATTGATGTTCAGATGTCCATCTCATCAGCCATCTAAGCTAGTCTTCGGTGGTAAAAGAAAGTTGGGGTGTGTATAGTGATTTAAGATTCAAATCCTCCTTTCGTATCTAAGAATAAATAAGAAAAAAGATAGTCATTGATTATTATATCCATGGGGAATTCATTTTTATTGAATTTGATTTAAATTTAGACAATTCATAAACCCAAGACCCATTAAAACTTGAAAAACAAAAGATTAGTTTGATTGATATTAAATAACAGCAGGCAATATGCTTCAGATACATGACAACGATAGAGTTGCAAAAGAAAAATTACTTACCAGATGGACTGGAAGACGAGGATCTGAAATAGACAAGGTCAAATCATCATTCCACTCAGGGTTGACATTCTTATTTATCACTCGAGTCTTCAATTTCTGCACCAGACATCATATGCAAACATCACTTGAATGTACAGAAGGAAAATCTTTAATTCAATGTTAAAGCTAATTTAACACTACACAATCAAATCCCAGCGCTTAAGTAGATGAATATGCATGCACCAGAAAAATCATCCCCACCATCCGGTCAAAGTAGGGTAATTTATGAGTATTATCACATTATGAATGATAAAACAACCATGGAAAATTAAGCAGGGCCGGCAATAGAAAATCCTGCTTTTCGATCGAACTAATTTTTCCCGCAGTGATAAAAAGAGCGTGATAATTTTTTATTTGCAATATGGAAGATAGCCTTTACTCTTCCAAGTATGAAAATAGCTGGAATTGTTCAACGTATGTACAGTGACTTGATTTAGGGGAGAAATCGCTAAATTTCTTGGCAGCTGGTTAAGTCAAAGTCAGTAAAGACGGAGCGGTGAAAAAAAACCAGAAGCTTCAGAGCCGGCACGATCAAAGGAGATAATCAAGTAGCAAACTAAGATGGACGAACGGAAGCAAAACGATTGAGATTAGAGACAGAAATGACCAGAAAAATTAACCCAGAATCAAACTCAATAAGCTAAAGACACCGTCACAGAAAGATAGAAGCTAAAACAGAGAACACGAAGTCCGGATAAAAGCACCAAGACAAAGCCATACAGAGAAAGAGTAATGAAATTCCATCAAAACAAGAGTTACAGAATAGCAATCAAAATTGAATTACCTGCTTGCCCATTTTGATGACAACGTAAGGATCGCTGCTTACAACATCTCTGACAGCGAGATTCACGCCTCTCTGAACGTGAATTCTGAGCAGACCCAACAAGTTCTCCATTGACAGAGGCAGGAGAGAGAGAGAGAGACCCAGGAAGAAATGATGAAATGGCGGCAACGTGAAGGAGAAAGGGGACCTGTGACTCGAAGGGAAGGAGGAAAAACGTGGGAGCAACTAGCGAGTCTTTCATACACTGAGAAGTGGATGAATAGGGGTGAGCATTTATGTAACCATGAAAAAATCCAGAGTCTTGGTATTATCTAGAATTTTAATTTAATTGAGTGTTTAGTTTCAGACTCCGCCTCACGCGCCGGAGCTGCCCGGACTGTTGCCGAATATCGCAATTATTGGCTTATTGCGTGTTTGGTTCAGGGGAATCCTTATTATTATCTACTCATCTAGTCCTATTTATAAAACATATCTAACATATTTCACACAGATTAAAAAAAAAACCTTAAACTGCATTAACTGTTTATTAAAATATAATAACTTTCTAATTTTATCCCTGTTTAATATATACATCTTCAAAAAAAAACTATCTACACTATAATAAATGAAAGACAGTATAGTATATTCATGATAAAAATTTAAGGGAAAATTGCAAAAAAAGACCTTGGAATTGCAAAAACGCAGATAGGGACCCTTGACAACTTCACTTTGGGTTTTGACAACTTCAGGGCATATTATTCTTGTCAAAACCCAAAGTGAAGTTGTCAAGGGTCCCTATCTGTGTTTTTACAATTCCAAGGTCTTTTTTGCAATTTCCCCAAAATTTAATGAAGTGACTTATAAATAAAAAAAAAAAAAAAATTCTCTCTACCCTATAAATAGAATAAGAAGAATATTTTGTAATTTCTGATTTTCTCGATTGAAAATATTATATGTTTTATAAGGTAAATTTAAGTCAGTTTTTCTGTATTAATATTTCTTATTATTCACCAACTATATGCATGACTTATCTTTCAAACTTATGTATAGTGTGTTTGGGTCAACTTAAAAACAATAAATTTTTATATATAACTTAAAGATTATGCAATTACAAAATTATATTATCTCAACTTTGATTTTATGATCTGATACATCATAAGATTTTTTGAAATGTTAATGAAATTATTTAGAACAACTTTTCAAAGTTTCTTCATCAAAAATTCGAATAATATAATTCTAGTATACTCTCCTCAGTTTGATTTCAAAAAAGACTCCTACCTTATCTGAAGATTCAAAATAAATTTCAGTACCCCATTTGGATACTAATCAATGGCTGCCGGTTTGAGTTTGTCATTTTCTGCCAAAAAAAAAAAACGATTACGGTGTGTTTTTAATATTTTAAAAAAATTAGGTTAAGATCATATTGTTTATGCAATCTTTGCTAATTTTTCTTCCAATATTTGTCATTTGTCACATGTCTTCTTCCCACGTATCACATTTGACTCCAAGGAGTATGAACCAAACAGGCACTAAATAGATAAACTTGGATTCCATCAAATTTGTTCACAATTAAAGTGGGATGAGAAGATTTCATATTGATGTCATTGGTTTTTTTAAAATTAATCTTGTTATGTTATTCTATTTGGCGGGTCTATATTTTTAAAAAAAATGGAAACAATATCGAAATATTGGAATGGTTTCCTATTATTTTTTAAATCAAAGTACAACAAAACAAAATTTCATTGGAGGTCCTGTTATCATATGTTTGTTTTAAAATGTTTATTCTTTTTCTATAAAATTGTTGATTCTTTCATCCAGATATAAATACTCTCTTTACTCCATAATATAAAACGTTAGTGAGAACAAAATTGTAATTCAAAATATAAAATATTTTAAAAATAATTAATGTGATTTTTCCGCTTTCACCCCTATTATATATAGGAGAGAAATGAGAGATAATAAAAATATAACATTAAATGTAGTTTTATTTTTTAAAAGGATAAAATAAAAAAAACTCTGTTATTTTAAGATAAATTTAACAACTAAACTTTCATTTTATTAATATGTGATAACTGAGAAAAAGCTATCCAATTTTTTATATTATAGAGCAGAAGGAGTATATAAAAAAATGCCTATTGTTTTTAATATCACACATAATCACGATATTATATCAACATCTTTTTTCTCATTGTCTTTCATATTACATATCTCTATCTGTTTATCTATATACTAACTACGATACTTAATGTAGGACCTCATTTAATTTTTATTTTGGTTTTAAATATAAGACCTCAGTTCATTCTATATCTAATATTTATGTATTTTTTCTAAGATAGTCCTTCTAATAATGATAGTTATAACCAATACACTTGATTAACAAAGATATTTTAAAAAAGATAATATCTATTTATTATAGATAACTAATTTAATTTTTTTTAATCTCTTTAAATTAGTTAACTAATTCTTATAACTAAAAGAGGAGGTAGTAATTAAAGCAAGCCCACCGCCAATAATAATTGGGCAGAATAGGTCAGCTGAGAATTCATTCACGTCTAGCTTTTTCCTAAAAGCGTACTTGTCATTTGTCAATTCTGGTAGAAAGAGTCAAGGAAACAATAAGGGCGTACTCATCAACTTTCTCTTACAAAGAATAGAAGAAATGGCCTAACACGACATTATAAAGAACTCCTGCCCCCCAAAAATAATACCACCTCCGCTGCTTTATATAAAATTAATTTTTATCCTAAATATAATATTTTTATTTATTTTATCTTTTATTATTTTTCAAAATATTTCTATTAATTACAAGGGTTCCCATGATAATTTTAACCATCCATGCATATAATTAAGAAAGATAGTTTAAACAGATCAATATATATTTGTGACAAATAACGAACTTAACTAATTTTTTTAATATTTTAAAATTAGTTATCTAACTATTATATTAACGACGGTAATATAATAAATAATAAAAATGACGCACCAATATTAATGTAAAATAAAAAATAAATATTATAATAAGTCACGTGAATGATTTATTCATTAAATTAATGATAATAAAAACAAAAAGATTGTATAAAATCATAATTTTTTCTATTTTCAAAGAAATATAAATAGATACACTTATATCTGTATAATTTAAAAATATAAGTAAAGCTTATTCATGTCTAGTCAGCGATTTCATTTCTCTTTATAAAAATATGTCCGCTGATAGGGCCTGCACATAATAATAAAATATTATGTTCATAAATCTTCCTGTTGTAGTCGCCCACCACATTTGTTGCTAGAATCGGATGATGAAATCGGTTGACTGACTCAACCTTAGGTTAATCACAATCTGATTGGGGTTCGCTAAATAAATCAGTGTTTCAACTGGTTTAATACGATATTATTTACCCAATTACGAGGCCAGACCGTGTTTTATATTCTACCCACTTTAAAATCTTGTAAAAATTGTTCAAAAATTTTTCATTGCAAAACTTAATTCCTAACAATAAACAGGATTGAGTTTAATAAAAAGGACTAGTTTTCCGTAACATGATGAACTAAAAGTTAAATCCATACTGAGAAAGGTACTTATGTTTAGTGCCCAATAATATTTTGAACAGAATTGCTTCTAATAAAAAAAATAGTTGTACTTAAAAAAAAAAGCTTAATTCCCAAGAACGAACATTTTAAATTTGCTTAACTTATGTTTCACAAGTAAGACTCTTAGGGTCTCAGAATGGAGAGGAAAGGATAAGAAAATTTTTTTTAATGAGCTTATTTTAAAAAATTAAAAAAGTGGGGTTATAAGATTTTGATGAAAAGAAAATACAAGATAAAAGAGTAAGAAAAATTAATTAGAAGATTTTAATCCCATTTTTTTAATTTTTAAAAATAAACTCATTAAATTTTTTCCCACCCTTTCCCTTTCCCTTTCCTCGTACTAAAAAGACGCTTAGTTTTATTACGCGTGCGCTATTTTAAGTTATAATATTTGTACGATGTAACACACCTAATACACAGTGTTAAATTGCCTCTTTTTGGACAATAAATTTTACAACACCATTCTCGTCTTCAATGTACGAATTCCTTAAAAGTTAAATTTGATTTTAAATATAATATTTTAAATAATTTTGTCTCGTAAATTCATAATTTTTTTTAAAAATTCGATATTTATTACAAATAATTAATTTAATTAATTTTTAATATATTAAAATTAATTATTTAATTCTTATATTGAAGATTAAACTTATTAACAAATTTTTAACAATTTTTCCTAAAGTTTACATGGATAGCTCTTCCCATGACTTCCCCTTCTTCTCCCTCTTCTTCTCTCCTCTATTAGCATCGATAAACACCAAAACATTGCATCCACGACCTATCTAATATCTATACAGAACCACAGAATCAGAATCACACATTAATTTATGTGATTATTGATACTAAGTTGTTTTTTTAATAAACAATGATGAGTTATGTCATTCATTTATCATATTTACGCATACGACGACACCGGCTAGCTTAAATAAAGCTAATATGGTTTCCATACACTTGAAAAAGTCGGAACACATTATTCATCAGTATTGCATGGTGTGACTTTTAAAGATAGACTTATTTTATAGTGTATTTTTAAATATAATACTCATTTTGTCGTATATTGAGTGCTACACAGATAGAAATTATTAAAATAATAATCTCTTTTGCCCTAATTATGTCACTATTATAAGGTGCATTATACAACTTCTTCCTATTTAAAATGTAAGTTTAAAGGATTATCGTATGAATATATGACGGTTCGATTTTTAAGGTAAAAGTGCATGTAGTATGCTGGTTTTATACAATATTTTGGTTTCCTCATTTTATTTTTAAAAATTATAGTTTCAGTTTTTTTAAGGGAAAATTTCACTGTAGGACCGCAGAAGACAATTAATATCAAAGAGCCCCCAAAACTTTCTGAAACCTCACTGCAGGACCAAGGGACCAATCTGATATTAATTTTTAGAGTGAGATTACAATATACCCCTCCCTTTTTATTTTATTAAAAAATAAATATTTACCGGAGTTACTGTTCCGGCCACCGGAGGTCGGAGGTCCGGCCACCGGCGCTCAGGGGGCTGCCGTCGGGGTCCGGTCAACGGTGGCCGGAACAAGTAACTCCAGCGGGACCTCCGGTGGCCGGAGTTTTTTTGTTTAAAACAAAGTGGCCAAGGGAGGGTTTGAACCCAGGACCCTTGGCACACCAAAAGACTTGTAACCACCAAGCCAAGCAACCCATTCAATCATAAAATGCAAATAAAAACTATATATAACAAAATAAACGCAACAGTCCAAATGTAAGTGAACAAGTGAAATTAGACGATTTACAAGTGGAATTCAGAAATTTGCAACAAAAATTAGACAATTTACAAATAACATAATAGAAGTCATAACCCAAATGCAAGTGTTTAAGTGCAAATGAGCAAGTGAAATTACAATAAAAGTTTATGGATTTACAACCCAAATTTGGTAAACACAAGAGAATTCACAACCCAAAATGTAAGTGTTTGAGTGTAAGTGAACAAGTGAAATTAGACGATTTACAAGTGGAATTCAGCAATTTACAACAAAATTAGGCAATTTACAAATAACATAATGGAACTCACAATCCCAAATACAAGTGTTTAAGTGTAAATGAGCAAATAAAATTTGAAGATTTACAACAAAAGTTTATAGATTTGCAAGTGAAATTCGACAATTTCACTTGCTCATTTGCACTTAAACACTTGCATTTGGGGTTATGACTTCTATTATGTTATTTGTAAATTGCCTAATTTTTGTTGTAAATTGCTGAATTCCACTTGTAAATCGTCTAATTTCACTTGTTCACTTACACTCAAACACTTACATTTTGGGTTGTGAATCTCTTGTGTTACCAAATTTGGGTTGTAAATCCATAAAATTTTATTGTAAATCTTAAATTTCACTTGCTCATTTGCACTTAAACACTTGCATTTGGGGTTATGACTTCTATTATGTTATTTGTAAATTGCCTAATTTTTGTTGTAAATTGCTGAATCACACTTGTAAATCGTCTAATTTCACTTGTTCACTTACACTCAAACACTTACATTTTGGGTTGTGAATTCTCTTGTGTTAGCCAAATTTGGGTTGTAAATCCATAAAATTATTGTAAATCTTTAAATTTCACTTGCTCATTTGCACTTAAACACTTGCATTTGGGGTTATGACTTCTATTATGTTATTTGTAAATTGTCTAATTTTTGTTGTAAATTGCTGAATTACACTTGTAAATCGTCTAATTTCACTTGTTCACTTACACTCAAACACTTACATTTTGGGTTGTGAATTCTCTTGTGTTTACCAAATTTGGGTTGTAAATCCATAAACTTTTATTGTAAATTTCACTTGCTCATTTGCACTTAAACACTTGCATTTGGGGTTATGACTTCTATTATGTTATTTGTAAATTGTCTAATTTTTGTTGCAAATTTCTGAATTCCACTTGTAAATCGTCTAATTTCACTTGTTCACTTACATTTGGACTGTTGCGTTTATTTTGTTATATATAGTTTTATTTGCATTTTATGATTGAATGGGTTGCTTGGCTTGGTGGTTACAAGTCTTTTGGTGTGCCAAGGGGTCCTGGGTTCAAACCCTCCCTTGGCCACTTTGTTTTAAACAAAAAAACTCCGGCCACCTGAGGTCCCGCCGGAGTTACTGTTCCGGCCAACCGTGACCGGACCCCGACGGCGGCCACCGAGCGCCGTTGCCGGAACAGTATCCGGTAAATATTTATTTTTTAATAAAATAAAAAGGGAGGGGTATTATTGTAATCTCACTCTAAAAATTAATATCAGATTGGTCCTTGGTCCTGCAGTGAGGTTTCAGAAAGTTTTGGGGGCTCTTTGAAATTATTTGTCTTCTGCGGTCCTACAGTGAAATTTCCCCATTTTTTTAACCTTGTCAAAATAAGTCTCAAATGATAACTTTATTACAATAATCATTATTATTTTAAAAATAAAATTTAATATTTCGTACCTTGATAATATCTTGTCAATATTTAAAATTTTAATACCAGTATTTTTGTTAATGGTGTTAGAATTAAATATAGAAGCAACTGCAAAACCCCCATACTCTGGTTTGGTTCGATGAATAAGGTGATAAATTGGACTAGACTAGACCATGCTAGTTGGCTGAGCTGGGTTGGGTTCTAAACTAAGGGGTGTTTGGCAATTCTCAAAAGTGCTTCTGAGAACTTTTCTTTTCCGCAAAACGAGACAAACTTCTCTACACATTACTTTACTTCGTAAACTGTAAAAGTACTTCTGAAACCATATTTGATTTCCATCCAAACACCCCCTAAGTGATTATACTACCTGAACTAATACGGCTTGGGCTAGGTATTTTTTTTTCAAGAAATATTTTTGTAATTTGAAATTTTTTATTGTTGGAGATTCTAAGAATTTATGTTTAAGTTTTAATGTTTTAGGATGATTTTATATGATTAAAGCTTTTCATTGTTCTAATTGCATTCATTGGCTTGAATCTTGGTTCCTTTTTTTTTTTTTTTTTAAGTTAAGGTCTTGGACGGCCTTCGGCCGGACCTCGAGTTAGTATTAAGGTTAGTATTAAATTGGACAAGACTACAAACTGCTAAATTTAGCCTAACTAGTCATCAAACTACTTTGAGTTGGGTTTTGATCTAATATGGTCTGACCATTAGGCAATTCTAATTAAAATATTCCAAAAACATTTTATAAAATTAAATCCCTCATCTTGTGACCAGCTCTGGGTAACTGCCATGAGAATGTACCAATTTAAATAGAGATAATGGCCTGATTTTTCAGATAAAATCGAATTAGTAACGTCTCACTTATTAAAAGAAATTTACGTGTTACTATGGCTATAGAGCAATTATCATGTATCTGTGTAAAAAAAAGCAATTGTCATGTATATATTTCTTAATCAGCAAGGATTGATTATTGAAAGTGTCTTTTAAGTTTTTCTTTTTTATTTTTACAAACTTAAAAAATGACGCAATTAATTTTTTTTTCTGTGTATTACATAAAACGTAATGTTGTTGAAAAGGAGAAACACATTAGATTTTTTTTTTTGGGACCATGAAAAGTGAAAACATTGTATTTGAATTGGTTATTGCTACCCTCCAGTGTTAATTATAAAACTTCAGTTTACAAATGAGATCTTGTAATTAAGTTAAGACCGGATGTAGTACTTTCTTGATAAAATCTAGTTAAAATGAACATTTCTGGGGAAAAAATTAAATTAAAAAATAAACACATTGTACATAGAATTATTCTTTTTATTTATTTATTTATTTTTGTTCAATAATTTTGTTTTTACCAACATCCAGTCATTCTTTGTTTTTTTCCTCTATTAACCTTAACCAACACTCATTATAAATTGTAAATGAAAATAATATGTAGGGGTTAGATTGTTTTCAAAAGCATAAATATATTTTATTAGATATAATTTTATTTGAGACATGTCAGGCATTAAATACGAAGCTTTCTCTTAACGAAATTCAAGCATTCATTGATTCAAACTCAATTTTTAACTAATTTAATTAGATTAAGAAAATAAGAAGTTAGTAAATTATAAGAAATATGACTTTTTTTTTAAACACCATAATCATCTTCCTTAATACTCTCATTCCTTTCTTATTTAATCGTGATTGATAGAGTATTAATAATTTAGAAAAAATTTGATAAATATAAAAGAATAGATCTACATTTAAGACAAATATCAACTCAATAATTAAGTCTTATATTAATGACCAAAGGAGTTACATTGGGAAAATTCCTTTTAAAAAAACTTAAATAACTCAAATTTTTATTTAGATTAATAAATTTGTCAAAACCTTAATAAGGTCATGAGACCTAAGAGGGATTTTAAAATTTTATAAAATAACTATAATACCTTTTTTTATAGGGAAAAAAAAAACTTAGAGAGATAGGATTTTATATCATAAAGATTTCTTTCAACGAAATTCAAGCATTTATTGATTCAACTCAATTTTTAACTATTTAATTAGATTAAGAAAATTAGGTAAGTTAGTAAATTTTAAGAAATATGACATAGTTTTCTTTAAAACACCATAATCATTTTCCTTGATAGCCTCATTCCTCTCTTATTTAATCGTGGCTGATAGAGTATTAATAATTTAGAAAAAATTTGATAAATATGAGAAATAGATCTTATATTTAAGACAAATATCAACTCAATAATTAAGTCTTATATTAATGACCATTGAAATTACATTGGGAAAATTCCTTAAAAAACACTTAAATAACTCAATTTTTTATTTAGATTAATAACTTTGTCAAAACCTTATAAGGTCATGAGACCTAAAGAGGGATTTTAAAAATTTTATAAAATAACTATAATACCCTTTTTATAGGAGGAAAAAAAAACTTAGAGAGATAAGGATTTTATATCATTCCTGCGTTGTGTAAAAACTTTAATGAAAAAAAACTTGGTGTCTATTATTACAAAGTCAGAAAAATAAAAATCAATGAGGTATAACAAGTTAGTTTTCTATATTAAATTTTCCTCCCTTAATCACACAAGTGTGTTATGAAGATAAAAAATTGTGGTTCATTTAAAATTAAAACATGTTAATGGGAAATAGAACATTACTTTTCAAGGTTATATTGTGATAAAATTTTTATTTTAAAGATTTATTACAAATGTCTTATAAAGATAGAAAGTTATTAATTTAGAATTAGAATGTGTTTATTGTAAAGGTTGTATTATAACCAACTTTATTAAAAAAAATGGAGACAAAAAATTATGAATTTAAAATTAAAATATGTTAATTTTTAGGTTTTATTGTGATTAGGTTATATTCAAAGAACTTATTGCAAGCATGTTTCAGAGACATGAAATTATTAAATTAGATTGAAATGTGGTTAGTTGCAAATGAAAGTGTTTAATTATAATTCTCTTTTAATTTCTAGCAAAAAGAGTGTTAGAATCATTTTATAAAAACTTCAAAATCCTTCTTAGATCATGTAACCTAATTAGAAGTTTGACAAATTTAATGACTCAAATAAATATGTGAGTTACTATCTTTCATCTTTAATATAAACTAGTTGACTAATTTTAGTAGAATAAAAAAGTTTGTTAATTTAGTTTCTTGTAATAAATAAATGTTATCTTTCCTAAAATACCCTTGCTAATCATGTATAGTAGTATTAGTTGGAACTACAATTTGATAAAACTTTTAACACGCGTATAAACTATCACAAGAGAATACTTTAAAAAATAAATAAATATAAGAGATAAAAATATTAGGATTTTATATTTAGGATCAAATAAAAATTAAACTAACTTATATATTAAGCAAGGAAGTTAGTATTTAAGTGCCCTTTTTTTTAAAGGAATTTTTCCTATGTATATTATATTCCCTCTCTCTCTCTCTCTCTCTCTCTCTCTCTATAGTATATATATATATATATAATGCAGAATGCAATGAAGAGGGGCTTTTTTACCATGCAATACTATAAATAGTAAAAATTATTTATCAATATGCTACACTTTTAAAAATATTTATCAATATACTGTACTTTTAAAATCGTTCTTCAGGTGAACGATTTTTAAAGTCGTTTTCTGATAAACAACTTCTTCATAATCAGTTCTCAATGTGCGTGAAATGAATGAAAATCGGTTTTTAAGTGAATGACTTCAAAAATCGTTCTTCAAGTGGACGACTTCTTCAAACTTAATCTGCTGTTGAAGACTTCTACCTTATCTCTTGATTAAAATAATTAGTATAATGATTTATCAATCATTTGAATGACAAATCATGACTAAAATAATAGGAGAAGGTTGTTGATAATTACATAATGATATAAAAACAATTGTGAAATGAGTATAAGATGTATGAATTAAAAAAATAAAAAGTAATAAATATTTCATTTAATAAATAATAAATAAACATTAAGTTTATAAAGAAAAAAATTATTCACCCTACTAACAGTGACTTCTAGTCTCACATCTTGGCCTCCTTCTCATATGTTGTGACCGTTGTTGTTGTATGTCAATTTCTTGAGATCCAAATGTCTCGTTTGTTTGTATAGTTGGCGTGTTCAAATTAAGCCAAGGTGACTCATTAAATGTATAGATTGTCAAGAGTGACAAATGCTTCATGTGATAGTCCACCATGTTAAAAGTAGAAGTATTGTATTCAGCTGAAAATAATGCAAAATTATCTAATAAAGTTATGAATGGTTAAAATTGAAAGGATTGGTTGAGTTGAAGGAAGGAGATGACGATGAGAGTGTCATGTAATGAGATTAAGTTGTGTAGGATCAACAAGTAAGAGAGAGATGATGGTCACGATGATATACTAATTATTTTAATTATGAGAGAAGGTGAGAGAAGCATTGAACAGAAGATGGAGCTTTAAAATCGTTTACCTAAAGAATGATTTTTAAAGTCGTTCATCTGAAAAACGATTTTAATTCATTTCACGCATATCAAGAATGTTATGAAAAATCATTCACTAAAAGAATGACTTTTAAAATTATTCACTAAAAAATAATTTTAAATATAGTATATTGATAAATATTTTAAAAATATAACATATTAATAATAATTTGCCTTTTACAGTATTTTGGTTAAAAAACTGATCAGGAGGAGATGGCACGTTGAATATTCAATTCAAGATTGGTGGTGGTGACGTGACAGAACACAGAAGGAAGGGAATAGGGGTAGGAGTTATGAATTATGAGGTCGGTCAGGTCTAGTCACGGGGGTCTCGTGGGTCCACCACCCAACCTTCAATGATTCCAATGATTCGTACCCAGTTTCTCAGCAACTTTACTCCTAAGTCCTAACAGCACGACACCTTTTTTTTGGGTGCTATACGGCTCCATTATTGCACATAAAATTTAACTAAATTATATTTCATATTCTCACCTTTTTATTTTTAATTAGCATTTTATTCAGATAAATAATTTATATAAAATAAATAAATGATTTTATTTATAAAAAATGGATATTTATTTTTTGAGAAATTTAATTTTTAATTATTTATATTTAAAACTACTTTTTATATATTAAAATCTTAAATTTATAACCAAAATAAATTCTTTAACCTTTATATTTATAATAGAATGAAATATTCTTACTTTTTTTATTTTTAATTAGCATTTATTCAGATAACTAATTTATATAAAATAAATAAATTATTTTATTTATGCAAAATGGGTGTTTTTTTTTTTAAGAAATTTCATTTTTAATTATTTATATTTAAAACTACTGTTTATATATTAAAGTCTTAAATTTATAACCAAAATAAAATCTTTAACTTTTATATTTACAATAGAATGAAATATTTTTTTATTTATAAGAACAACTTGATAATAGAGTTTAGAAAGCATGCCATATGATTTATGGCTTATTAATAAGTAGATTGTTATAAATTTTATATATGTAATTATGTATAGATATAGCCAGTCATAGGGGGGAAAAACAGAAGAATAAACCATAACGAGCCCCATGTATAATAGATATTCATAGAGACAGAAGAAAATAGTGATAAGAATAAGATGGTTACGCACAAATAATTAAATAGATGGATAATTAAATAATTTCTTGACCACAAATAATAGTCTGGTTTGACGGCATGAATAGATGGATTTTTTTTTTTTCCAGGTAAGTGGATGGAGACAAATTTAATTTTCCTAATGGATCGGTGACGGCTGACGGTGATGTGGGTCTACGGAGGAGGGCCGCACATTGCTGGCAATTAGCAAAGTCGGAATAGAAAGCAATTGTCACATGTTCACGCTAGCGGTAGGCCTTTCATTAATTAAGAATTTTTGTACTCCCTTCTTTTATTATTTTTTCTATTTTAAAAACATATATTTTAATATTAAAAAATATTTTTTAATTAAAAATTATATCAGAATAAATCATGCTTACTATTTACCCTCATTATATTAAATCTCTCGTTTATCTTTTAACATTAATATTTATTAATGGTCTATTTAATTTTTACTAAAATAAGATGTAAATTTATAATTTAATTGAAAATACATATATATAATTACAAAATTTTTAGCTAACACATGTATTTAAAAGATTACATCACAAGTAAGTTTTAATAAATAAATGAGATTCAACCTTTAAATTTATTGTAAAATAAAATTTTTATTTATAAAATTAATAATTTATAATATGGTAATTGATTTAATAATATAACAAAAAATTAAAATATGTATTAAAATTATTTTTAAATTTCAAATAAAATAATATCACATGTGATTAAATGATAATTATTAAGTCATATTTGTGTTAAGAAGGGGCATTTCGGTTAAGATAATAGTAACACTATGATTTAATAAAACTAATAGATAGGTGTATGAAATTAAATCTCAAAACTAGAAGTGAGATTTGTGCAACATAGGAGGTCTCTATGTTAAATAGAGGGGAGGTTAATGTATTTTACTCAATAGCTAATTTATGTACATTAAAAAATAAGTTAAAATTAGTTATGAACAATAACTAGATAAAAAAATACTTTTGTTTCTAAATATACTCTCATGATAAATGAGAAAAAGGATGGAAGAGGATATATGGAGAAATATCATGATAGAGTATAATAAATGAGAGAAAATGAGTAATCAAGAACAAAATTAAAAAAATACATTAAATACTAAGACATATCCAAATTAAAACTTTTAAAAATTACTAATTTTTTAAATTTACTTTTGTTTAAATAAGAATAATAATTAAAAAAATGTCAGAGTTGCTTGGCTTAATTGAAACCAAACACCTCTTCCTTAACTCGTAGTTTGGACAGGAAATTGTAAGTTATACTCTTATTTGTCGCTTGATAGATGATAATCAATATATTTATTAATATTTATAATTTTCTTGGCAGTAATTATTTTTATAATAAGCAATCAATATTAAATCTTTAATTATGTTTTATACTAAGAACCGCAGGAGTAATATTTATTTTTCAAACTTAATGCACAAAAAATGTGTTTAGTTATAAAAGATTAGGAAATAGCAATAAAACACAATGTCATAACCATCTTGGGATCTTCCATAGCCGCCGCTTCTAAAAGAACATGCTTTCTGTAGATGAAAATTTCGAAGAGATTCTTTCACATATTATACAGCAGTACAAAGAGGCCCTAATTATAATAACTCTTATTTATTAAAATTAAGGTTTGTTGGCTTGGTTATAAATAATTAATTAACAATTAATGTCACATTTTGAAGCATACAAAAGCCACTTCGTGCAGGAAAAAAATGTGAACGTGAACTCGACTGGGATTGAAAAAGGACAAAGGTGTATTCGATATCTCAAATTTTTTAAGATTCCTTTTTATGTTTTATTCAGCATTGTAATATTATTTTTAATACATTCAACATCCTAATCTAGTATGTTAGACATGAAAAAAAAAAACATTGAGGTACTGAATGCGTCAAAAAAATAAGATTAAAGTGTTAAATGTATCATAAAAAATTAGAGATCTTGAATATATTTGTGAGAAAAAAAATTGGGATGCTGGACATGCTTTTATCTATTTGAAAAATAAATATAACAAAGCTCTGCTCCATGTCATGTAATAGAGCCTTTTCTTATGTTTCTCGTCACAGTCAGGAAATAAAGAGAGAGCCGAAGGGACCATAATCTCTCAGCCTCATTGCTTTTCCACGTGCCATCATGCCAACTAAGAATTCTCCATCCAAGATTTTACTTTCACTTGATGCTGGGTCCTTATTTTCATAAAATTTGAGACGAGTCACATGGATAATTATATTTATGAGTATTATTATAACTTTCTACAAATTTTATATTATACATAGATATATAGATATAAACATTATATATAGAATCAGTGGCCTTGTCACCAAACGATGTTACGCGCTTTCCTTAAAGAATACTACCCCGGGTCCGGTCTGAAAGAAGTTAAGTTAGTTATTTGTAATAAATAGATATTGTCTTTCTAAAAATATCCTTACTAATCAAGTGTATTAGTTAGAATTACTATTGTTAGAAGAACTAATTTGAAAAAAAAATATAAATATGATAACCAAAGTGAATTGAAGTCTTATATTTATGACTAAAATTAAAATCAAACAAGATTTTATATTAAGGATCAAAGGTAGTATTATATAAAAAAGAAAGGCAGAAAAAAGAAGTATTGGGCTATCTTGATATAAAGGTAACTTAAGGGGCCTGCAAATAACAAATGGGGCCCATCTCAGAACCGTTTTCCACCAGAGCCCATTTCATAACTAAAAGACTGCCTCCACACTCATCCAACTTGCAGGAAAAATCAACTAAAGTTGACTATAACAGAAAAGACTAGTGCCTCAAAATATATCAAATTAAAGTTTGAATTACTATTAAAAAAATCATTCACATTTAGTACCTGAAAATATTTTAAATAGGATTGTCTGAAACAAAATGATACTTATGTGTAGCAAAAACCTGGAAGAAGAAATTAGAACTCGAGAGATTCTAGGAAGTCACATATCTGTCTCATGGGCAGATTGTGATTCCTAAAGGTTTTAATATAAATTCTTTGACATTTTTTAAATCAAAACCACAACCCTATTGGTTTATAGAAATTTGAGGTCAGCTGCAAATATTATTAATTAGAATATTTTCGGAATTTTCGTAGATATATTGGTATTTGTTTCATCATAACAGTCGCAACTCACAAGATCTAAAAGGATGGACGGCTTAATTAAGGCATGAAACATAAAATTAATCTCACTCTTATGAATGCAAAAATTAGAACAATCCTTATCCATAATACAACATCAAGATCTATCTACATCCGAGTGAAAAACAGAGGAGAACATTAAATTTTTTTTTCCAACAGAGAACATCAAATAATTTATTTGTTTGAATGAAAAAAAAGGAATATAGTACTTACATATTTTGAAAGTATCCACAAAGAGTACCTAAAACTCAAAAATTTTTGGGCTCTTATAAGCTCTAAAAGTTTATTTTCATAATAAAATACCCTAGCCATTATTTGTCGATAAGTTTAATTGTAAAATTACGATATTTGACCAATATTTTTAAGATCTATTTGGTATGAGAGAAATGGAAAGAAAGGGAAGGAAAATTTTTTTTTTAATGAACTCGTTTTGAAAATTAAAGAGGTGGAGTTATAAAATTCTGACGAAAAGAAAATATAAGATAAAAGAATGTGAAAAATTAATTAAAAATTTTAGAAAATATTACCTCCGATCCTAATTATAAGAGTCAGTTGACTAATTTGAAGAGATTAAGAAAGTAAGTTAAGTTAGTTATTTGTAATAAATATGTGTTGTTTTTCCTAAAACATTCTTATTAATCAAGTTTATTGGTTAGACTACTATTATTAGAGGGACTACTTTGAGAAAAATGTATACCAAAATAAAAGTCAAATAATATCTTATATTAAAGCCCGGAAGTAGTATAAGAGAAAAGAATATGACAAATTAATTAGAAAAAGTTAGAAAACCCCACTTTTTCAATTTTTCAAACAGAGTTCATTAAAATTTTTTCTCCCCTCTCCTCTCTTCAATTTTCCTCCTACCAAACTGATCTTTAACGATTAAACTTAACAGCGGATAATAACTGTTTAGAGCATAAATGTTAAGAAATAAAACACTCGAGGCATACAAAAGCAAAAAGAAAAGAAAGATTTAGGTGTTAGACTCCCTTTCATTAATAATTTCGAAATATCTAAGTACTGATCCCAAAAAATAAATAATTTATTTTTCGAAAAATATTTTATTTAATAGTTCTAATTAATTACTCGGGTTTTTTTTGACAAAAAGCCAAGCCACCTCGCGGTCGTGGCCCACTCATTTCAGTTCCCACGGGGTAATCATCAAGGGCCCACGCCACGTGGCGTGATAGCACCAGTACGTGTCACCATCCCCCCTTCTCAAGTCTCAACCACGAAGTTTTCGAGTTTCTGTTTAGCTTCAGAACTCGAAACCAGCGGAGCATGGAGTGACGGAAGCGACTGAAATACACAGCGCCAGAGTGATAATTCTCAACCTCCTCAAACTCCGTAAGTTCCTTAGCTAACCCTATTCCATTTGTTGCATTCGATTGTCACAGTGGCCTCAGTTTGCTATCTGCTTCTATGAAGGTTCGTCCACTGTGCTAGAATAGGTACGCTTTCATAATTTTTTTTTTTGGTGTGACAGCATTTTCGTCCTTGCATAATGGATAATAATACTCTAAGTTTTCCAGGAGCCGGATTAATTTTGTGTCTAGACATAAATTTAAAGTTAGCATTGATTTCTGTTCGGTGCTCATTTTGGTTCTCATTACAGTGATTCCTTTGGGTTCTTTAATTCTCGTTCCAGCCGAAAGGGGAGAAAATCTATGGGTTGTTATCTCATCAAACCTTATTGGCAGTTAAGAAATGCACTTTTGTTTATGTAGTTTTCTAGCATTCCTCAAAACAGGGACTAAGTGATGCAGTTTTTAAAATTTAAACGGATATTGACAGAAATTCTGTCGGTAACGTGCTGGAAAACGATTAATTCTTGTATGATCCCAGCTCATCTGCAGTTCTGCACGGGCTTGTTTCTGAGTGAATGCCTGTGCCTGGGGAGATTTGGATTTGAGGCAATTTGTCCTTTCATTTGGTTTGGAGAAAATATTTGATGAAAGCATACCGCAGACTGTGTGACATGCTGTACTGTCGTTGCTACATTGGACTGCTTTTGTGCTTCTCATTCGCAGCAATGGCTTTTCATTGCGAGGAAAATGTGTTTGCAAAATTTTTTTGCTCATAATTTATTTCTATCCTGTCTTGATTGTATCATCCTTGCAGCATGGCGTCTCAATTACTAGACTGCTACTAATTGCTGATCTTTCCCTTTGTGTTCTTTTCAGCTTGTCGTAAAATAGCTCTTCATGATGGAGATAAGTACAGCCAGGTAAGCATATTTGCAGTCAATCTTAGACTGACCATCTGTCAAAACATCACCATTGTTCTTCCCCGCCCTTTCTGCCCCCTCTCTCCTGCCCACCCACTCTGACCCTCAGAAAGGAAAGTTTGAATTCTTTGTATTGATATTATTGAGTTGTCTTTAGTGCTATTGCTCACATATCCTTCGTTCTGCAGTATCGTTGTATTTTAAACTCTAGCTTAGTATTTTAGTAACTAGTAATTATAAAAATTATGATCTTCTTTATTTTAGTAGGTGTTGTCCAGACCCCCAGCCACAGGCAATATTATTTTCAAGAATTTCAAGAACATCAGGACGGGAAAGCACTCATAGAATTTCTTGCAATATAACTGCCCAGAGCTCAAGGCTGTGTTATCGAGGCTTGGCCGCTTCCTACCGAATCTTTAATGCAGTATATCCAAATAGGCCATTTCTCCGTAGAGCACATTCTATGTCAACTAGTTTGGATGAGTCTACATCATTGCCGTCCGAAGGCGATTCTGATGAAGATGAGACTGAAGACTTGAAGGAGAAGATTTTGGAACAACCACTGAGAAGTGAACAGGTAATTTCCAATTCCGCTACATGGATGTCTAATGAAAGGCCCATGGCTGCTACTTGCCAGTCTACCTTTGGGAAGTGCGGAATTCCTAGTATCTTCCTTAATTATTTTAAGATCAGGAACTATAATATCTCAAAATGTTTAAAATCACTTTCAGCCGCTCGGAATTTTAGATGATAGCCTCTTGCCATTCCATCATGAACGGGGGAAAAAAAATAAATCAATTCCTGTCTTTGCTATTTCTTCTGATTCTTTTAATCATCTTTCTTTTTAGGGCTTGTGGTGTTTATATATGATAAAAGAATGGCCTATAGTTTGTAGTCTTATGCATGAAAGGTGATGCACCTGTAATATGCTCCTACTCACTGGGATTCTGTAAATACTAAAAGTTGAAGCAGAAAGGCTACGCTAATCTAGGAGATGGAGTGCATAACTTGAGATGTAATATCCATAAGTAATCTTTACTTGGCTCTATTGCATTAGCCATTTGTTAGGTCCTCAGTTTATAAAATAAATGAAATCAGTTGAAATGTTGGGTGTGAGGTGCAAAGCTTGGAAAAAAAAAAAAAAATCCTTGTCTTGATCATAACCGACTATGAAATGAGAATGATTATATTTTGTCTTCATCTTTTCTGTTTATTATTACTGGCTGCTGCAAGGAGAGACTATAAGGACCTTTAACTCATGTTACAGGGTTGAGTTCCCGCGCAAACTTGTGCTTACTTAAGTTTAGCTGTTTCTTGCACAATATACCTGATTTATGCTTCTGTTGGGTTTAATTTCCTCTACTTTGATCGTTTTCTTCCCAAAAAGATAGCAGCACTCCTTGCTGATACTGAAAGAGCAAGGCTTACAAAGAAGCTTAGTGAAGCCAACCAACATAATCGGTTCCTCAAAAGACAGGTCTGTGCATAGATTAAATATTTTGGACTGTTCTTAATTTGAAATCTGGGTTTTCCATATGATAAAAAGTTCGGGAATTGACTACTATTTAAGAGTCTGAGTTTCATTTCAATCTTCTAAAATATTGAATATATTGGGTTTGAGTTTTGTTCACAAACCATATAGATATCTTTCATGGTTGATTCTTCTCAATGTTTTGGAAGAATCACAACTCAAAATCGAGCTCATGAGGTTTAGAGCTGGAGGTCAAATGTGAAGTCCGCATTAGAACCAATACTCCTTGATGTGGAACTCAAGTCCCATGCACTGCAATCGGTTTGGACATCACATCAGATATCTATGTTAGAATCAAAAGGAACATCAACACAACTAATTTGGATGTTGCATCTGCCCTTGATTAAATATGATTACACTAAAACAAGATTCTGATTTGTGGCTGTACTATTATTGGTGAAATAAAATGCATTTATAGAAAAACAGGATACAAGTGGAATTGGATTTGTATATTACGTCAAAATGAAAGAAATTATGAATTTGGTAAGTTATTGCTGGGTCTCTGATCTTGTTAATTATCTGTAGTTGGCTAACTGTGATAGTCCATACAGATAATGGAAATTCTTGCAATCACGTTTTGTTACTTACCAGTCATTAGTGGCTGACACATCCACTGGGTTAAAGTTGGAGCATGCATACCAAATGAAATGCTTTGAAGATTCAGTTATCCACTTTTAATATCTAATGCCATATATATGTCTATCTCGTTTGTGTTTTACTAGACTGTGTTCTAATACTTGGTATTTTCTTAACTTTTATTTTGTTATTGGGAGGTGGTGGTCCTTTCTGAACTAAACTAATATTGGTTCCTGATTTCATGCTGCAACCATTTCTGGCGGGGATTCTTTCTTTTAAATTATAAAAATATAAAAAAATGCGTGTAGGGAATAAAATATTGATGAGCGAATTCAGAAGTCTTAAATTAACGAACAAGAAGATTTTGGCAAAAGGTTAACTAGGTGCGATCCCCATGCTCCACGATTCAAATTTTAGAATGACAATCTAATGAGTGAGCCTGTTGTGCGTGATTATGAATTATGGGCTTCGTTTTTACTTTTATATATTTATGGCAAGAAACATCTAAATCACCATCCTGTGTTGATTTCTGTTCTCTACAGTTGCAAATAAAGGAGGAATCATTGGTTAACTTTAAAAGTGAGCTTGCTGTCATGGAGCTTGAGGTTCAGGTTAAAATCGATTGCAACTTCTTTACTTTCCGTGCCTTTTTCATGTTGCCTAGCATTCTATTTAAAAGATATATGTTGACTAATATTATGCCTAGCAGTCAATGATTTTTACTACTCTCTCTAGTCGTGAAGGTAGGAGCCTGTTGAAGGCTTTGGTTTGGTGCTTAATGTAAAACTCCATTCACTTCTGTCTATCACATTAATTATTTTTTTCCTTAGTGTTTTAATACGCTATTTGCTCACTGCAAAGGAAATGATTAAATAGAGTGAATAAAACAGGAGGGGTATTTCAGGAAACTATCACAAATTGTTCACACGTTAATGGCAAACAATTAACTTAAATTTGTTTCTTAATCCTTGTGAATTAGGCAAAAAGAAATTAGGATCAGCGGAGGATCTCATTTTGCATGATTCTTTATCATGATGTCTTTCATTTAATTGCTTTGAGCTTGAGTCATAAAATTCTATGGAAGGACTTTATGAAGCTTTTCTGGTGGCATGCATGTAACTATCCATTAACCTCTTTTTCATTTCATTGCTTGGAGCTTGAGTCATGAAATTCTGTGGAAGGACTTTATGAAGCTTTTTTGGTAGCATGCATGTCACTCTCCATAAACTTCCACTCCTGCCACTATCTTAGCCTGCACTCTTTCGTAGTCTGAACTGACAATTCTGCTCTCTTATACTCCTGTTTTATTGATGGCATAAGACTAATCTTGCTTTGTGTGAACTGTTTTAACTTGAGATTGGCACACAAATTCCGCCGTCATAATGAACTCTGGCTCGTGTTTCCCTTCTACATCTGCGCTGAAGTTGTACATCAACAATGCTTAACTTTGCTTGTTACGTTGTTTCAATCTATATGATCAAATTGATGATTGAAACTGCTATGAGTAGTTATATAATGGTTTGAGTAATTAATCTTAATTTGATTGAGATTTTGTTGATGAAACCTATCAATGTTAATATTATGATAATGAGATATTGCATCTTATAAACTAAGCGTTTTTTAACCTTCTAGTCACTTTAATTTACGATTTCTTATGCCAAGCACCTTTGTGAATTTGAGAAGATGCTACACACCTTTGCCTGTATGATGTTTAAAATTGTCCTCAGCTTTATTTGCACATCTATGACAATATTTACTTTGGGTGCAGGCTTTGGTCAAACTTGCTGAAGAAATAGCTCAGTCTGCTATTCCAGAAGGTTCAAGGAAGATCAATGGAAAATATATTCAATCTCACATTGTTTCTCGTTTAGGAGGTAGAATGGTGTTGCAGTTCTTCTGCGTACTCCATATGAAGTGGTCCATTTATATACTGCTGATGAATAAATTTAAGGAAAATTACATATTCATAGAAATAAATGGGATAACACTTACACAAATCAATCAATATTTTAGTGAAGTAGAACCTCAAGATTGTTACTTCACATGGTGTAACCATTATGTATTCATTTTATAGAATACGTGCATTTCCCAGCTTTGAATTTCCCACACTAGGGGGCGCGGTTCTGTCCAGTTCTGATAAATTGTTGCCTCTTCTGTTTCTCTGTGGATGCATATGCAATCATTTGGCCTCCAAAGCTATGCATGAGAAATTAAAGGAACAGATAAAGGATGTAGTTTCAGTTCAATCCAAAGAGGTTCCTGTATTTTGGGTTGGCATGGCTGAGGTAAATATGCGAAGATAGTTCTTCAATTATTCTATGAAAACTTTGATCTGAATGGTGAAAACAATGGATAGTTTATATTGATGATTTTCTGACAAACACTGCTATATCTGAGCATGTCAATCTGAACAGGGTTGCTTTTGCAGCCGTATCATATGAATCAGCTGATTTGATATATAGGATTGCACATTGGCTTCGTATGACCGCCACTATAATCTGTAATATGATAGTGAAATATCGCATTACTAAGCTTTTACATAATGTTTGGTTTTTAGTTTGTGTCTGGTTAATACGTGAGTCATCTATTTATTCTGTTGTATTTTTGCTTTCAAGAGCGTGCAAGTAATGGGCAGCTTTGATGGCTGGAGCCAAGGAGAATACCTATCACCAGAGTATGATGGTTCTTATACCAAGTTCTCTTCAACGTTGATGCTTAGACCAGGAAGGTACGGTTTTCTCAACTAAATGAAGTTCTGAACCTGATCTTGTAACAGTGAATCTTCTTTTGAGCCTTAAGAGTCTTGTGCAGGTATGAGATCAAATTCTTGGTGGATGGTGAATGGCAGCTTTCGCCGGAGTTTCCCACTGTTGGTGAGGGATTAACCAAAAACAATCTGTTAGTTGTGGAATGATAGTTTTTAGTTTGCAGAGGCATATGTAGTTTTTTTAAGTTTTTGCCATTCTTCCCCTTGGACAATTGAGTATGTTCCCCATGCGAATCAAATTCTTCTGCTAAACTGGGTTGAGGGCTTGAGGCCATGTTTGTTCAAGTTAGACGGGTCATTGCAGCTGAGTCCAGTCGTAGATGCGTGTAAGTAGTTAACTTGCTGATAAAAATTACAGCAGTTTTTTTAGTCCTTGATGCATGAAAGAATTACTTAACTAATTTAGATAAATCAAAGAAGTGAGATATATTAGTTAAATACAATAAATGTGAATTGATCTCTCTAACGTTATATTGTATAGTATTAGATTATATATCAATTTATAAATTAAGTAAATTAGTTTGAGGAAAAAAAGATAAATACAAAGAAAAAATGGATTGGGGTTTTATATTTAAGAATAAATTTAACTTTCTAATCAGCTCTTGTATTAAAAATTAATGGTAGTGCATACAATGAGTGACTGGCCTTTATGTCAAGTGTTATTTACCTAATCTATAAGAAAATATATTGGACTTATTTATCCCAACAAACATTAAATATCTATATCTATAGGAATTCATTAATATTGATTTTGAAAGGATTTTTTCTTTTAATTCAGAATATTTTAAGTTACTTTGGATTTGAATTTGAGACTAATTTTTGTTGCGATTGTAAGATTTTTTTCTACCAGCAAGGTAACTGTAAGAATACTTAATTATAGCCAAAAGACAAATTAATTATAACATATCTTGTTATAATTTAAATGTGATTTTCTCTCTTAATCTATGCATTTATCTTTTATAACCAAGGAATATGGTTCCCAAATATTTGCCGTGCAATTGTGTTATGGATGTGTTTAATTGTGATACTGCAACTTTCATTATATATTTTTTAAAATTTAATCATTTAGCTTTTCAAATTCTGATTTATATATAATTTGATTCGATGCAACTTACTCTTACAAATTTATACTATTACTTAATGTGGCCATACCTCAAGCAACCTAGCTCTCCATAACTCATCCATGTGGCACTAATTTTGATCAACACATAATTATTTGGCATACTAATCAGGTCAATATAAGAATTACTTGACTAATTAGAGTAAATTAACAAAGTTTTTAAGTTAGTTTTGCAATAAATATGTATTATTCTTTCTAGAATATCTTTGTTAATTATGTGCATTATATAAAATTATCATTTAATGAAACTTTAAAAATGTGCAACTACTACAAAGACTATTTTGAAAAAAATACATAATTATAAGAGATAAAATGAATTGAGATGTTATTTTTAATATTAAACTAAATATTAAGCTAACTCTTTTATTAAATACTGAAGATTGCGCGTGTAATGGATGTTGGGAAAACGCAGCTAACGCATCAATCTGCCCCCTTCTCTCTCACCTCTTTGTTTCGCGTCACTTTTTTTTTCCCCTTTAAAATAATACATATCATTATCTTTGTTTATTAAACTGAATTTTCTTCTTTGCCATGGGCCTACCGTTCTTCGGTCAATTTTTGGGTTGGCCCAAGTATCAATCTCACACTTGGGCCCAAATATCAACCTCAAGACGGTACATGCCCTTCAACGATAATCAAGCAAGTGAGGGAGGAATGATATTAAAAAAAAGATAATTATGGTATTTTAGAAAAAATATATCATATTTCTTATAACTAACTAACTTACCTAACTTTTTTAATCTAATCAAATTAGTTAAATAGATGTTATATTAAGGACATGAGGCGTAACATATATAATACGTTGCAACAATACATGGTTAAGTAAAAAAGGGGCCTCTATTGAGGTGAGGCGCCTACTGGACCATGACACAGCATACCTTCTGATAATCTATGTAAGTTTGTTTTGATTTCAGATTGTAATTGTTGGTACCTCTTCAAGATTCACTGATTTCACTGATTCTGATAAGTACTTGTAACATCTTGAATAATTTTTTTCAATTAAATTCGATATGTATTTGCTCAAATAATTTTGGTTCTATTACCGGATTTTCTCATTGAAGGGTATTGAATGATCTATGAATGATTTTGTTGTTGGACTGCACTCGCCAATAAAGGTGAATGATTTCCTATCTCTGGTTTTAATTGTACGTACGAAACATTATAACCTGAGTATGGGGGAAAAAAAGGAGAAAATCTCCTCCAAGGGAGAATAAAGAGATTGAAAATATTAAGTAATATTTACCTTAAATCAACTTTAGCAGTAAGGATTGAATGGGTTGAAAATAGAAATTTAACATTTTTTGGGGGCTAAAATAGAAATTGAAGATTTGAATGGTTTTGATGCAACAAATTCATTTTTTTTCCTGGGCCACCTCTAATTAAATTATACGTAGATTCAGGAGATTCAATTTATTTTCAGAAGAAAAAGGAAGGACTTAACACTTAACATTATCCACTACACACTCTTCTTCTTCATAGAAAAAGGAAGGACTTAACACTTACATTATCCACTACACACTCTTCTTCTTCATCTCCTTCTTTATTACATCATTTGAAGATAGAAACTACCCCATGGGATTGTTATCTAGAGATGACAGTGCCATTTCCTCCTGCAATCAATTGGAGGAGGTATGAATGTTGAAGTAAACTGTATAAGTTTCATCTCTAAACCAGTACAATGGCTCCAAAACATAATTCCTCTTTGCCCCTTTGGCTACAAAACTGATAGGATTATACTGGCTTAGTCCCTTTCTTGCTATAAAGCTAGCAGCTCTTTTGAAACTATTAGTATGAGGTTTAGACTTAGACTTGCATTTAAGCTTCACACTTGCACCAGATCCAGTACTAGACACAAAGCAACCCTTCCTGGTTTTTGATTCCAGGGATATAGTTCCTCTTTGTCCATCCAGTCCTTTTACTACATTGAAAACACTTGAGGCCCCACCATTATTGGAAGAATGACCCACAATAACTTGACTATTTTCTGTTGCTTGGTGCTTCAAGTACATTCCAGGAAGATCAAATGGTTCCAACATCACTGCTTTACCAATAATATCTCCAACTGTTGAAGAGCCTTTTGAGGACGACCCACTTGGGATAATTCTAAAGGTTGCATGAGTAGTCAATGCCGTTCCAGGTTTAGGTAGTTTTGTCATCTTAAGAGATTGATTTGAGTTTGTGAGAACAAAAGTTGAGCCAGAAAGATCTTGAGAAAAAGTTGCCAGTTGACTGTTGTAATTAGTAGGGATTGGAGTAATCCAATCATCAATAGATGCATTTGACCTAATTGTAATGTTCCAATCACTAGTGGTGTGGCCAGCAAGAAGATATGGACCATAAAGAATTGCTTGGACAGAAGCATATTTTGACCTGTCATCTATATTTAATTCAAAACACAGCATCAGAAATAAGAGCAATATTTTTCTGACCTGAAATGGTAGTGATTAACATTCATGAATTCGTACCTTTTATAGGTTCAGTTCTAAGAGTAATGGGAAATTGCAGAGTTAGCTTGTCATTGGCACTCCACTTTCTCGTGACCGAAAGAAAGTTTCCTTCATGTTCACAAAACAAAATGAATAATTTATTGAAACATACACACTTAATTTTATAGGGATAAAAAAATTAAGACGAAACAGGCATCCTTAAAGCTGTGCTTTTTCTCGTAGAGAATTTAGCTTAAGAGTTAAGTACATACCAGGTGATGACATAGATAGGGTCTCAGAATTTAGCATTGCTTTAGCACCATCCAAACGTGCCCATGTTGGTATCCGGAAGTTCAGTGTTGAAGAAGAACTTGATCCCTACAAAAGTGAATATTTCAATGCATACCCCATCCATTGTAATTTAGCTAATTGGCTTAGCGATTAACCAAAATTTAAATAATAAGTTGAGAGATTTTTTGGCATCATATATGTAACTTATCTTTCCATGTAATGTTCAATATAAATCCTTATGTACCGTTGTTTGAAATGTTCTATGTCTTTTATCATGGGGGAAAATTAATTGAAGCTCAAATTTCTAATGGATTGATAATTGATTCATGCAAAAGCAAGTATCATTTGAAATATTGAGTGGCTAATATTAGCATTTCTTGTTATTGACTAAATTTACAGGGCTGAAATGTGATAGTAGCAAACTGTTGTTAGAAATCATACTCCAAATTAAGTAGGAAAATGGGATGCCTGCCCTTATCATATTTATAAATGATGCTTTGAAGCATCATAATTAATAATAATTGGTGTGGCATGTATAACACAATGCAAATGCAATAGGTACCTTTGTAGGAGAAAGTGTAAATGTGACTCGAAGATAAGGATCTCTCGAAGTGGTAGGAACCACTGTCTGATTAAGCATGAGATCCCCTGATTTCCAATTAAAAGAGCTTGATATGTATTGGATAATATAAAGAGTTGGATTCTTCCCATCTTGTTCAAAATAAATAGAGTCCCCCAGCTTTGAGAATGATTCAATACCTAAACGATGACCGGAAAAAATTTATGTATGTTTGAGTTGTGAAATGCTATATTAAAATTTGAATTATTTAATAAAAAAAACATATGAATACCTGTTCCATAGCAACACCAAAAAGAGTTAAACTTTGTTCCCCAACCATGTTCAGATTTAGCCTTGGAAGCACCTGGGCCTAGTGGCAGCATATAAATCATCACTCCAGGTTCTTTGCCTCTTTGAATACTTAGTACACCATTTGTTAAGGCACGCTCATAATAATCTGCATATGCTACTTCTTTGGTCCATCTAAATAGGTGCCTTGAAACCTAAGAAATTAAGTATGTCTAGTCAATTTTTTAGTGCTGGTACAATGAAAACTTGTATTATATATTACCTTCAACATGTTATAAGTTGTGCATGATTCTTCAGTCTCTGGTGTGTTCAAGTTATCTGCCATTCTTTTTGGATCATGCCTGCAAAAAAGTTGAAGCATGTGATCTGAAAGAATCAGCAAATGATTGCTGTAACAAGAAGGAAAGCTGCTACTAGATGTCCCTGTACAACAAATCGATATTAAATGGATAATTTTAACTTTGTTGTATAGTAAGAAATGAAACTAAGTTAATTAGCTCTCATTACCACCACTCTGTAACTGATGTTCCTCCGGTTGCATAGCTGTGAGAAGAGTTAATAAGACCCATAAAGAATGTGCTCATGTCCTATCATCACAAAAAGCAAGAATATAATCAAAATAGATAATTAATTATTTGGATAAGGTGCTTAAATATCCTGAAAATATCTATGAAGGAGTACCCAACACCTAAAAGTTCTTCTTGGCTCTTATATGCCTTAAAAGTTTATTTTTGTAGCAAAAATATGCTAACTATTATTTGCTGTTAAGTTTGACCGTTAACTTATGTAGTTTGATTGATGTCTTGAACAGTTAAACTTAATAATAGATAACGGTTCATAGTAGAAATGTTATGAAATAAAACTTTTAGGACATATAAGAGTAACAAAAAAAATAAAATCCAGGTACTGGATGCTTCTTTGTGCGTACTTCTAGGATATTTAAGTACAATTATTCATTAATTATTTAAGTTTAGGCCAACAAATAGTCAACAATCATAGCTCCCTTTAAATTTTACAATATATACATAATATGTATGAAGCAATTTACCTTATAAAGTGGATCACCAATGACCTCATATCGCATTTGAGATCCAACAACAATTGGAATATGTGTATTAGCATGAAGATCTGCTATATCATTAGCCTGTATTATTGAAGAACCAAAAAAGAAATAGAGAATTTTAAAACCTTGGGTTTTGTAAGAAAATTAAATACAAATTTCTGGACTAGAATGTGATCATAACGCCAAAATTCAGATCCACATTTCTAACCTAATCCGATTTTCAACTTGGAGTGAAATTTAATGAAAGGGAAACAACTTCATTTACATGGAAACGTACTTGTCCACATCATAACCTATATGATGATTCCCTAATTGATAAGATTTATTCCTATTTAATTTAACGTAAAGTAATATAAAAGACCATGATGCTGACATCGCAACATCCTGAAAATTAATGGGCATTACAAGACAATGGGCAATGTAGACTTCGAAGGCAAGACTGTCATATATGGCACATATCAAATTTCATGAGAAATTTCTCAGCATTGGATGATTGGATATTGAAATGGATGAACAAGGCAAGGTCTTAAATTACACTGATATAAATCCAGAGATCTATTTCAATCAAACTCATAGGGAAAACTACAATAATAGGCAAACATTAATCACTACCTGAATAGCAAGCAACCCTAAAAAGCATGGCTTGTCAAAAAGATGGGCCAAGAGTAGATGCTTCGAATCTCCCTGTGTAGGTTAACAAGACAGATAAAAGCAAGGATTAAGAATTATGATTTTATGTATCTCATGGCATCTATGCTCATATCAACCAAGTATAGCAGTAAAAGAAAAAACATCAAACCAACAAATGAAATATCAAGACTAGTTAATTGTTAACCTACCGTTATGCTATATAATTTGTAAAGGACATCATTCATTCCTCCAGTTTCCTCTTCCATTGATTGATAGTGTCTATTTATAGTGTACTTTGTAATCACATTTTGTACGCGATTATAAAAGTACTCAACCATCCATTTTAGCATTTTAAGAGCATGAGCATCTCCAGCAATGATATGTTGATCTAAAAGGCCTGCCATTATCTGTCAAAGTTACTTAGTTTGATTAAATCCCACAATATAAGTCCAAATTTTGCTATACATGCTCAAAAACAAGTTTCAAATATATATGTATATATGAACCTTGTGAATGGTATAATATGGGGCCCACACAGCCTTAAGTTCTTCCAAGCGATCAAATGAATGAGATGGAAAAGCCGATAGATATCCTGTGCCAAGTTTCTTTTGGCAGGCAGAAAGATTGGCAACAAGCGCTGACATTTTCTCCTTTAGACTATCATTATGTGTGCTGGCCCACATCAAAGCCGATGCACTCAAGTAATGTCCTTTAAAATGTGAAAAACAAGAAGCAATTAAATCATGTTATTGTCCCAAAATCCTCTTGAAACGCATGGCATATGCTAAAATTTGAAGTTACTAGCTAGATGGTTTTTGATACCTCTTTTTCTCATTTCCACAAATATCTATGTAGAAATTAACCCGAGTAACAGTGGATGGTGAATAATTAAAGGCAAGAACTAGATATGATGAAACAAAAGTTAAGATGTTGAATCAAACAAATTAAACCAACCAACAAAATGGCCACGAAGCTCATTTTTGGGCTCTTCCCAGCCTCCATAAGGCTTGCCAGGAGTGGGTAAACCAGCTGTCTTTCTAAAGTTCCAGAGCAAGCTATCAACATCTAACATCAACAGATACTCCAAATTTGTAAGCTGTGCACGGGCATGGATCGAGTGGGGATGCAATCTCACATCATGTAATGAAACCTCTCTGAGAAGACCTTGAGGTGGCGAGACAAAACCCCTATTCTTGATTTTTCTGTACATGATTGTCCAATCATGGTGTTCTTGTTCTTCTTTCAGTAACTTTCTGGGCAACAAACTTTCCCAAACTGAGTCATCTGTTGGAGTTAGATGATAATGTGATATCACTTCTTCCTTCCATGTCTGGTTTTTTGATGTTAATAACTCATAACGTAAGGTATGAGATTGAGTAGCCTTGTTGGTGCATGCCTTAAGAGCAGTAGTGATGGCAAAAGGATAAAGCAAGAGGATCACAACAAAGGAATTCACAAGACAAATAATATTCATGCTCAAAAAGCACAAAAATGAACGCGAGGGAGTGTGAGAAAGGAGGAATGGTTCATAGGATGAAAGGCATGTGAAGGGAGTGAGGTGTATATATAGAGAGAAAATGTCACGAGGGGTTAGAGTGTGGAGGGACGCAAAGTAAAATGAAAATACAGATGGTAGGCGAAGAATAAGAGGAAACCCGGAAAGAGAGAGAGAGAGAGGGAGGGAGGGAGAATTAAGTGTGGGGGAAGGGTGAAGAGATAAAGGTTCAAAGGGTTAAAAAGATAAGATTCACATATTATCATCGATACAAATTATGTACTATAAATTCATAATTAAAGAATCAAAATCTCTTGCACTATGATTTTATTAGTCGTGTCTTTTTTTAATCCATTAAAATTTTTATTTTTATATATAATTATATGTTATCTGGTACTATTAAATTAAATTAAGCTTTTTCATTACACAAAATTTGAGGTGATGAATTATACTGATCATGGTTTATAAATAGTACAACTTTTTGTAAGTTTTATACTAAATATAAAGATATCTAGAACAGAACATGCATCAAGATAAGAAGATGAGTTGGCTATTATTCGAACCAACCAATTTAAGTAAAAAAAATGATGTTTGGAATAAAGTAAAAGCAAATAGAAAATATTAGAAATTTAACCATATGCAGTTATGAGGAAGAATAGAAACATGATTACGTATGAAGATAAGATGGGAATGGATTAGTGAACCAATACGTGGCAACACGTCTGGAGATCATAATCATGAATCCTATATTGCAAATGAAGTAATGAATGATGGAGGACTTGTCGAGACCTTATAGCTCAAATGACATCCCATATCAGTTGTGGGTTCTATATCCTAAGTACCCAAAATAAGGGCAGTGTGTGCGGTAGGTGTGCAGATCCCTTTCTCTGTAGGGGGATGGATGGGCATTAAATTGTTCCAAATAAAAGAATGATGGCCTGATGGGAGAGTTTTGGATGGACACGGAAGAAGCTATTTGAAGAAACTATATGAAGGGTGGTGATGAGAAGAAAGAGGAAATTATTGAAGAGGATGATCTTGCACAATAATGAGGAGATTAACATGAAAATGAAGAAACAATGGAGATCATAAAATTGAAACCTGTTGACTCATATGGTGTTTTATAAGGAATGATAGAAACATATCATATACGTAATGAAGACAATATGGGAACGCTGACGAGAGTGAGTGATCCGCTTAGAATTTCTTAATTAAAGGGAATATGGTACTACCTCCGGTCCTAATTATAAGACCCAGTTGACTTATTTGAAGAGATTAAGGAAGTAAGTTAAGTTAGTTATTTGTAATAAATAAGTGTTGTCATTCCTAAAATATTCTTGCTAATTAAGTGTATTGGCTATAACTATCATTATTAGAAAGACTATCTTGGAAAAAAAATACATAAGTATGAGAGACAAAATGGATTGGGGTCTTATAATTAGGACCAAATAAAAAGTCAAACAGGGTCTTATATTAAAGACCGGAGGTAGTATCATTTAGGTCTTAAAAAAAAACTGCTAAAACTAAAACTTAATGTGAATTTTTAAATATGTTCACAAAAATGTGAATTTAAATAAATATATTTTTCCTTAAAATAAATAAATTAACATTAGAGCTTTGACTGCCAGCATTGCATGGGTGAGGGACTTAGGATTTGAACCCTCATTCCGAGGTTCACCTAAAAAGTTTTGTAACCATCCAAGAATAAATTTAAATAATAATCTGATGTTCCCTGATACCAAGTTTGTTTTGATTTGAGCAGTTTTTCTAATGTGATTTTCTTTTTACCCACAATGTTCCAATCTTGAACCCAAATCCTCAACCTAACCACCATTAAATAAAATGATGAATATTTTTAATTACATGTACTTTTTATTTCTTTTTTGGCGCTTTTTGGTTGCATATACGGAACATTATAATTTATGACTTGAGTAGAACCAAGAAAAAAAGAAAAGAAAAGAAAAGAAAATCTCTTCTCAAGGAGAATAAAGAGATTGAAAACGTCTACCTTAGATTTAACTAACTTAGTATTCGTTTGACCAAAAAAACAAGAAAAAAAGAACTAACGTAGTAGTCGTTTGACCAAATGGGAAAAAAAAAAAAAAACTAACGTAGTAAGGTTGGGTTCGGTTTAACGTTGAAAATAGAAATTTAATTTGAATGCATTTTGCCTTGGGCTGTCGTCTCCGTCTCGCTCGTCTCCCACCTCTTCTTCTCAGCTGCTTGCCTTTGCCTCCGCCATATCTCCTCTCACCTCTGCTATTGCAGCCGTGCACGGCACCTCGGCTCTGTCTCTGGCCTTCTCTCTTCCGCCGTCGTTTCTTCTTTCACGGTTAGATTTTTGTTTTTTTATCTGTATTTCCACATGGGCTTGGGTTTTTGGTTTTTCTTCTTCTTTCACTCTTCTACTTCTTTCAGATGTATAAAAAGATGAATCGACATGACTCTATACGAGGAGTTTCTGCTTGCAATGGATACCAACGCGGGAAACCACGGCCCAGGAAATTCCAAGTTAAAGTCGTGAAATACTGTGGGTGGCAAACCGACGCCGAGACTCCAACGCCGGCTGATCGAGTAAAGAAAGATATGGGATCAGAATTCTATGCCGGTTCCTCCGTGTCTCTGCCATCACCGCCGCCAATTTTGGTTCCCTTGCCGGATTTTTTAACTAAGGCGGTCGGTGACGTTAAGAATGACTTGCCAAGAAATTTACCTTGCTCCCGCCAAGAAAGGTAAGTAATTTCCTAACACCGCATTTATTTTTTCCCTTTGTTCTTTTTTTTTTTTTTTTTACCCAATAGGTATTTCTAGGGTGAGTTCTAGTCTTTGTGACTTAGGCGTCTGGTCTGATCAAGTTTTTTTCCCCATATCAAGGTTGAGTGCCTGCAGCTTTCACTTGCACTGGTTTATTGAATTATTAAATAAACGGGCTTAATACACACTCTGACACGCATTAGTGAAATGGTCTTTATCCTGATACAGCAAGAGTTGCAATTACACTTACTGGGAAAATAATGTTAGTGATGTGAAAATAAATGTGTGGCAGTTCATCAATATCAGTCTATACTCATAACTTTTTATAGGCGAAACTTGTTTTCTTATCCCAAGTATTTATTTTTGAACCAATGGATGTGACCCGCTTGACTTCAGTTTGAATATGGTTTTGATATTTGTTGCATATCTTAGGATCCTATATCTGTTATTGAATGTCAACGGAAAATCAAAGGTTATAGGGAGAATGTAATTTGGGGCAGGCGGTGCTTAAATTTCCTGCTTCGCTTGAACTGTTTTGGGCAAAGTCTTTTGGATTCTTAGGAAGGAGACAATGTGGCGAAGCCAGCCGGAATTCGGTGCTGCACCATACATGTGGTGTATGTCACTGCTACGATTCTCAGCTGGCCCTACGTGAGTAAGCCATTTGGAGACTCACTCGGCCAAGCAGCAAAAAAAAAAAAAAAAAAAAAGAAAAAAAAGAAAGAAAAAAAAAAGAGAAAAAAAAAAAGAGGAGACAAAGGAAGAGAATCTTCATCGTAGCTATGGGACAGGACATCCTTGTCACCATTCCGGTACTCATAGGTTGTTGTGAGTGAGCCGTTAGGATTCTCACTTTACCTCATTGAGAAGAAAAAAGAGGCTGCCCTTAACAGTTCTTGTTGCATTCAGGGACACCAATTTGGCCCTGTCGTTACCGTTACGAGTCCCTTTGGATTAGCTGAGTGAGCCTTTCGGATTCTCACCTCATCCATTATCAGTCCTTCTGTTACATTCAAGTATTTTTTGTGTGATCACTAAAATATGTGCGAACTTCAGAGCTATGTTCAAATTGTAATCTGAGTGTGTAGCTCCAAAAGTTCACAATTTCTTCTGGGGTATGAACAAGTCCAGCTGAATATGGTGCCATGAGTTGGAGGCTGAACTTCCTTTTATTGCTATGTATTTATATGTTATGTTATTGCATTGTTGTCCCAATTGTGCTAGCTCTTCTTGTTGCTCTCTTGAACATTGCCTTAAGCTAATGCTTACGTTAATATTTTAGCCCTTTAGTTTCTTTATTATATTAATTGATACCACAAATACAAAACCCTGCACGGCCTCGAATCTTGATAAGTATCATGGGGGTGAAGATCACTTATTGGAGTCCTATGTTAATGTGTTGAATTAGTACTTTTTCTTCGTTTGTCCTGTCTATTATTAGTTAGTTTAGTAGGAGTCCTATGTTTGACATGCAATTGCTCCATGAATGCCTATCTTTAAATTTAGGAATCTTTAAATTTAGGGGCTATAATTTTTTGAAGCTATTCTATTTTTAAGTGGTGAAAATGCCAAGTCAATATTTTATTTCAACTAAGATTATTTTACTAATTACTAATTTTCTGTTTATTCATCACTTGAAAGCACTCCACCTTCTTCCAAATAAAACTCACGGTTTTTTTCCTTCAAATTTTGGAGGTTTTCTGTGAGTTTTCACCTATCAGGTGGAGGTTTTAAAGTGTCATTATGTTTTGAAAATAATTTCACAAAAAAAAAATCAAGCTCTCTTAATTGCAAATATTTTATATTTTATTTCAGCTAAGATTATTTACTAATTACTAATTTTCTGTTTATTCATCACTTAAAAGCACTCCACCTTCTTCCAAATAAAACTCACGGTTTTTTCCTTCAAATTTTGGAGGTTTTCTGTGAGTTTTCACCTATCAGGTGGAGGTTTTAAAGTGTCATTATGTTTTGAAAATAATTTCACAAAAAAAAAAAAATCCAAACTCTCTTAATTTCAAATATTGTATATTTAATTTGAACCCCCTATTTAGATGCAGAGGCTAAAAAATCAATTGTTAACTTGAAACTATCAGGAAAAGGCAGTGAGGAACTAGATATGAAATAAAGCAATATGGTTGGATCATGATTAAATACAAGAGTCTTGAAGGTTTATGTAATATTTTAACGATGAACAGAATGGTAATAGAGGGAAATTAGTCATGTTTATATATTGATAGTCCATGGATGATTAAGAGAAGCCTAGCAGTTGAACAGTAGTGGAGTATATTTAAGAATGGCAGATGTTTAAGGATATGTAGTTGAAGTTTAGTGGCTGAACAGTGGTTAGTTACAGGCATAGTTGATAAAGATTGATAATTCATGGATGATAGAGGATAGCAGAAGCCTAATAGTTGAACAGTGGTGGAGTATATTGACAATTGGCAGATGTTTAAGGATATGTAGTTGAAGTTTGGTGGCTGAACAGTGGTTAATTACGGGCATGGTTGACAAATATTGATAATTCAATGATGATTGAGGATAGCTGAAGCCTAGTAGTTGAACAGTTGTGGAGAATATTTTTGAATGGCAGATGTTCGAGGACATATAGTTGAAGTTTAGCGGCTGAACAGTGGTTAACTACAGGCATAGTTGATAAATTTTGATAATTTATGATTGAGGATAGCTGAAGCCTAATAGTTGAACAGTTGTGGAGAATATTTTTGAATGGCAGATGTTTCAGGATATATAGTTGAAGTTTAGCGGCTGAACAGTGGTTAATTACAGGCATAGTTGATAAATATTGATAGTTCATGGATGATTAAGGATAGTTGAAGCTTAGTGGCTGAACAGTTATTAGTTATGAGCTTAGATAAATGCTGATAGTTTTTGGATAATTAAGAACAGAAGAAGCCTAGATAGTTGTTGAACAGTGGTTGATTACGGGTTTATTTGATAAATAGTTGATTAGTTTAATTATAGTTGTTTATAGCATGGACAGCAAGAGATATTTTCCTCATATTTTCCATGTTTTGAGAATATGGTGATGGAAGTTCTACTCCCTCAGGTCACACTTTGAAAATTTGTGGAATGATAAAGCCCCCCTGATTAATCTCAAGTCTGAAAAACCTCTTAGACAGGGGGGTTTTAATAAACATCTAACCCATGTTTGCCTTAAAGACTGCTGTTACAGGAGGAACAGTTAAGATATTTGGAGGTAAACAAATACAAAATAGACAAAATCAAGCCAGGTACTTGTGAAGTGATTGGTATGTGTTATTGAAATATTTAAAAAATGCCCATATTTAATTTTTCTAATTATAGAGGGTCAGGTTATGTGATTTGCAATTTTTTGGTTAATCTTTCTATGCGAGTGTTGTTTAACAATTGGGGATTCATTGTTTGTGTCCTAGCGACTTAATTCAAACCAGTTTGGACGTGACTTAATTACAAAGTCTTGCTGTTGCCAAACAATGGTTAAACAGACTAATTTTAAGTAAGGTTAACTTTTGAAATAAATAATTATACGATATTGAATTGTGCCTGCATATTCTGTCTTTGTGGGAAAACGTAATATCAAACACCTAAAAACTATAAATAAAACTTCTAATAGCATTGTATCCCTCTGTGATGTAGATGGAGTTTGTTACTTCTAAAGAACTGGAGTAGTTCAGCAAGATGCAGAAGGATACTGATTCAAGCAAAATATCTAGAAGAAAATCGGAACTTGCTTTTGGTAAAACTCTTTCCAAGGTGTTTCATGGTGAGTACAAGTTTGGTATCCATGTTAATCTTTCCCTCCTTATTTTTGCACTGATATTGAGGGTAAGTGATTGTATGTGTTGTTAATTCTGTGCCAACTGCTGATGTCTTTATTTGCTGGTATTGGAATGCTTGCAGATTTGCATGGGGTCTGAATTTAAACAAGCACGTCAACAACATAGGATTGTATTTTGTTGTGGTATATTGATATGTTGATTTTGATAGGATGTTCTAGTGTTGTATAATGGGTACTGTGATCAAATAAAGATAAATTTTTCTAATGGTATTGATCAGTAGAAAAACTAATCAAATCATGATGCTCTCCCCTGTAGGGAATTATGTGCTAAAAGATACATTTGATGTCAGATTGGAGAAAGGATTTTTTTTATGGGAAGTGAAGTGAAAAAAAATCTTTTTATTAACCAGTAAAGGATGGGCTCTGATGTAGACCAAGAAAAGGTGGAATGCGAGGGGGAAAGAGCAGCTCCTCCTCACTCGTGGTGAAGCCCAGGAGAAGGAAGCTTGTGACCTGTTCCAAGATAAAAACAAGTGGGCAAAGAGAGAGAAACATATGGTGAAAATGGTGGTAAGTGAGCATTGATTTCTGTCCCTTGCTCATTCTAATTCTCGTTATAGTGAATCCTGTCAGTACTTAAATTCTCCTTCCAACTGAAAGGGGAGGAGAATCAACGGTTTGTCATATGCTCAAATTTTCTTTTTACGTTAAGAAATCTCGTTTTGTTAATGTAGTTTTCTTGCATTCCTCAAGCTAGGACCAATAACTTGCAGAAAAACGTTAGTTCCATTATGATCCAATATTATCTGCAGTCATGTACTGGCTTGATTCTGACTGAATCCCTGTGCTCTTAAAGTAATTCTGAATATCAGATGATAGCGTCTTGATGTTGCATGAAAACCCAAAAAACGGGTCCTGTCTTTAACATTCCTTTTAACCTTTTAGGGCTTGTGTTGTTTATATATGATTAAAGGTCACCTTATCATTAGGTGTCCTATGTATGAAAGGTGATGCACCTATAATATGCTCCTAGTCCACATAGTTTTAACCCTAATTGTAGAAGTGGAAGGAAACTTTAATCTAAGACCTGAAGCGCATAATTTTGAGATGTATTATCCATCAGTAATCTTTAGATGGCTCTCTTGCATTGGCCATTTTTTAGATCCTCACTTTATAAAATAAGGAAAATCAGTTGGAAAGATTGATGTAATGTGCCAAAATTGAAAATTGAAAAAAAGTTCTTTATCTTGATCATAATTGACTATAACAATGAGAATGATCATATTTACTTTTTCCTCTTTTCTGTTTATTATTACTGTCAACTGCAAGGGCAGACTGTAGGAATCTACAGCCCGTCTTACAGGGTTGAGTTTGCATGCAAATCTGTGCTTAGTCAGGTCTAAATGTTTCTTGCATAAGATACCTGATTTATGCTTTTTCCGTTTTGTTTCCTTTTCTCAATATATGCTTTCCCCACTAAAAAGATAGCCACACTACTTGCGTATTCTGAAAGAGCATAGCTTGCAGAAAAAATAAGTGAAGCCAACCAGCAGAATCGGTTCCCAAAAGACAGGTCAGTGCCTATATCAGATTACTCTAAATCGTTCTTAATTCGAAATCTTTGCTTTTACATATTACAGAAAGTGTGGTAGTTCCCAACTATTTCTCAAGAGTCTCAGTCTTCTGAAATATTGAATGAATTGGTTAAGCTAGATGGACGTTTTCCATGGGTGATTCTTTCAAATGGTTGACTAGAAAAAGAGCAGGAAGTCAGGAACATTGAAATAACCACACTTCAAAAGCTAGCTCATAAGGTTGGAGAGCCTGAGGTCCATGTGAATTATTTTGGAACCCATGCTTCCCTATGCGGGAAGGCATTGCAAAGGTTTGAACATCATATTAGAAATCTACTATACAATCAAAAGCAACAGGGTAGATTTAATCAAGCTATTCGGATGTTGCATCTGCCCTTGGTTAAATATGATGACACTAAAACAAGATTTTGATTTATGGCTGTATTATTAGTAAAATAAAATGCATTAACAGAAATACATAATACAGGAGGTGAATTGGACTTGCATATTGGTAAGCTATCTTTGGGTTTTTTGATCTTGATAATTAATTGTAATAGGCTAACTGTAATAATCCATAGAGATAATGGGAAATGTTGCAATTACATGTCTTATTCATTATTATTCCCAGTCATCAGTCACTGATACACCCACTAGTATAAAGTTGGGGCATGTACACCCAATGAAATGCATTGAAGATTCAGCTATCCAATCTAAATATATAATACTACAAATATTTTCATTTTCTTTGGATCTGTTAATCAATTGTAGTGTGTTTCACTAGACTCGGGTGTTCTAATTCCTGATCCTTTCTCAACTTTTTGTATTTTTCTTAGGAGGAATAGTTCTTTTTGAACTCAACTAATAGTAATTTCTTTCATGATACGAAGGACGAAGCTAAGAATTGAACCTCCAATAACTTAAAGAGTAAGAGCTCCTGCTACTTATGTTAAGCTGCTCCTGCTACTTATATACTCTTCCGGTCCTTAATATAGAACCCAATTGTTGAGTTGGTTTTGGTCCTAAATATAAGACCCATTTCTCATATTTATCAGTTTTCTCTAAATTACCCCTATAGATACTTTCTTAACCATAATCAAGTAGAAGAGGGAGAGGGGTATTAAGAAAGATGATTATGATATTTTAGGAAAAGTATGTCACATTTTTTATAATTAACTAACTTACCTAACTTCCTTAATCTAATCAAATTAATTAAATGGGTCTTATATTAAGGACCGGATGAGTATTACATTATTACTTATATGCATGAAATGATGCGTAGTTGATGTTGATCCCATGCATGCTTATAGATTTATAATTTTAGGATAATATATCTCATATAAACTTGGAATATACTGCTGCTTTGTGTGGGTGTGTGGGTGGGTGTGTGTGTGTGTGTGGGTATATCCGTTGTTTGTTAGAGAAATTAATCAAAGCAGTTTAATTTGTTGGTTGTAATCAGTGCTTTATTAGGCATGACTCATGCTATCCCATGCACCACACCAGCTCATGCTCATCTTGCAATTATTTCTCTGTTTGTTATTCATAGCTTATGACTTAGACATGGAAATATTAATTCCTTTTTTTTTTTTTGCCCCCCAACTCGCAATCTCCTCCTATATATATGTGCGTGCGCGCATGAAATTATATGAAACGAGCATCTTCATCAATCATACATGTCATATGTTGAGATCATCATCAGAATGTTGAGGAAGAACAGTGAGAAGCAGAAGCAGAAAAGGAAGGTTAATAGAAGAAGGATGCCGATAAAAGTCAACATTGTGGGAAGTTCGGGAGCATTGAGGTTAGTGGTGAACGAAGACGATGTCGTTTCTGATGTGATTCACGCTGCTCTCAAGTCTTATGCTCGTTTAGGAAGGCTTCCTCTTTTGGGTTCTGATGCCAACCATTTCCTTCTTTATTCTTCCAGTGTCACATTCGACGGTATTATTTTTGTTATGTTACCATGAATTTGTTCTTAAGTTCTATGCTCTTCTCGTGTTTGTTTTGATAGTTACAGTATTTTTTTTTGGGCAGTTTGGAGTCCAACGGAGACCATAGGAAGTTGCGGGTTTAGAGACTTTGTTCTGAGAAAGAAGGCTGTGAAGGAAACAAGAGGATTTCAAATCAAAGATGAGACTAATAACAAGCAAAATCGTGGCTGGAACTCGAAGAAGTGGAACTCGTGTTTTACCACAAAAGCAAATCCAGATATTGATCTATGTGTTCTCGTACAATATATCGGAAAATTAATAGGGAGCACTCTTTATAACTTATGGGATTATAATGGGGACCCAGTAGAAAATATCAAGTGTTTAAATTTTATGATCTGAATAATTTAGATGAGACGTGCATGGGATGTTTTTTTTTAATTTGTTTGACATAATTAAATTCATATCCGATTATATCATTTTTCTTGAAATATATCTGGATTGAGAAAAATAGATAAAATGATCATAACAAACTTACTTGGGCCGCATTATTAGGAATTAATATTTTATACATATTCATTTATATAGACATATGTCTAGTTAATTTTATTTTATTTCTGGCAAATTATATAGAGACTAATAAATTAAAATTTAATTAGCCCTCTCTAGCCCAAAAAAAAATCTATAATAATTTAGTTTAATCCTAGAAAAAGATTCGTTATCTTAATATATTTATATATATATTATCCTAAGAATTTATCTCCATCATCTCCCCCGTCTATATATACAGATCGAGAGGAGCCTGCGTCATATAAACGTCCTGGTCGTACATATTCTCAGGGTTTCTTCTTTGATGATTTGCTTTAGGGTTTTCTCTCTCAGCCTGGCTTCTTCATTATGTTTCTTCTTCACATCCCACAAAAGGGATTGGTATTACCGTTGCATCGGCCTTGATCCTCAATTCTCAACTGTAAATATATAATTTCAATATCGCAGCTGAGTTTATCTGTGTCGTCGTAAAATGTTGGGAAAAAATAAGATGAACTACTTCACTTTTAAAAGGAAAGACGAGGATGACCAGAAAAAGAAGATCAACAAGAAGAAGCTGACGAGGTTATTGATCACAATTAACGTTAGTGGAAGTGCAGGGCCTTTGAGATTTCTGGTCAACGAGGATGATCTTGTTTCTAATGTCATTCAAATGGCTCTCAAATCTTATGCCCGTCAAGAAAGGCTTCCTCTTCTAGGGTTTGATGCTAAGGATTTTCTTCTCTACTGTCCCACGAAACTTGATGGTATATTTCATGTTTTGTTTATTTGTTTTGCCCTATCAGATTTGCATATTGATATAATCTAGTTTGTTATTAAAAATGACATGTATTTCTAGCATATATGTATATATACTCTAATACTATTATTGTTGATTTTTTTTTGGATATATTTTGAAACAGCTCAAAATAAAATTATAATAAACTTTTACTTATATGCAAACCATATAGCTTTCGTATCTTGGATCTTTGATTCATGTTATTTTTCTTTATCTGATTTGATTCACGATTTATTTTTCTTTCCTATCAGATATTCGTACATTGATCCAATGCACACGTATTATGTATCTGGTTTGTGATTAAAATTGACCTATATTTTAGTACCATATATATTATCATATACAGTATAATATTATTGTCCATATCCTTTTTTTTAAGCCGGGGAGCATCTTATATATATATATATATATCGAAGCAGGTGAAAATAAAATTATAGAAGACTGTTTATATAAAAAAATATATAATGAAAACTGATATCTGGTTTGAATTTAAAATTATAGTTTAAATTTAATTTAATTTTTCACATTTAATTATGCAAACTAGATATCGATCTTTCGTATACTGTATTAGATATTAGTTTACAATGTTTTATTCTTGTATATCCGATTCGAATATTCATTTTAATGCATTTGATTAGCTTGGTAGTATATCTAACATGCGCAATTTTACGGCTTGTTGATTATGAATAATGAGTTTTTAAGTTTCCAGATATGTATATATGCCATGACAGTGGAAGCGTACGTTTTGGCAGGCTTAAGTCCAATGGAGGCCATAGGATGTTGTGGGGGGAGAGAATTCACATTGATAAAGAAGAATACGAACGTTGGCCTCAAAAATGACTCCCAAAAGCAAAACCTTCCCAAGTGGAGATCTTGTTTTGTCATTCGACCAAAATCTGTCCTTGCTTCTTAATTAATTAATACATCAGTACATATATTGTATGCAAAAAGTTCATATACGTAATATGCTCAGACTTAATTAATAGACATGGTTTTTTTATGATAGTGATTTTTGTACTCTTTTATTATGTTTAACCTATGTATAAGCATTCATTGGTTTATCACATTTGAATGTAATACTCCCCCGGTTCTTAATATAAGATTTATTTAATTAATTTGATTAGATTAAGAAAGTTAGGTAAGTTAGTTAATAATAAGAATAAGACATGTTTTTTCCTCAAATACCACAATCATCTTTCTTAATATCCTCCTTTCCTCTTCTACTTAATTATGGTTGAGGAGTATTCATAGGGATAATTTAGAAAAAATTGATAAATATGATAAATAGGTTTTATATTTAAGATCAAAATCAACTTAATAATTGATCCTATATTAAGGACCAGAGGACTACTAATTAACTGATGGTTAGGAGGAGAGTGGTGTATAATTTGTCTTTTCCTCTTAAGTTATACACCTTACATCAATGAGCCCTCCAACTAAAGATTAGTGATAAATAAAGTATCTGTGCGTATCCATGTAGTGCTTGACAATGTCTCAAATAAACCCCTAATAAGAGGATACCTCGTGTGCTTCTTTTTTTTTGGGGGGTGGGGGGACACAGAGATCAGCGGATGGATCATGCATCTCACGCCAATGATTCCCCTTATTTTTTTAAAAAGGAAAAATAGTCTTCATTGGTGTTAAATTCAAAAGTAGCTAGCCGTTGTCTCTTGGTTCTCAAAGTTGATGAAAAATCATACTTTTAGTTTATACAAATTGATTTATTCCCAAATTTAGTCTTCATAAGTTAACAAGTTATAATTTCGCTTCCACCATTAACTTAATCTTGTTTTATTATCTATATTTTTTTTGTTAGTGAAATTAAAAATATTTAAATAAAAGAGTATACACACAATTACTTACCTTAAACACATTTTAATTCACAAAGTCATGGTTACAAACTTTTAAACTACACATATTAAATTAATTAAAAATAAGAATTTGATGGAACTATGAAAATTACAATTACTATTTTTCTTTTTGATAAATCAAATAAGTTATATATTAACATTATTTATTATTTAATACTACTTCCAATACTAAATATAAAATCTAATTTGTCATGCAATTTGTATTGTGCACTAGATCTTATGTTTAGAATAGGAGGTAATATTATTGTTTAACCAATCCGCGGTACATGTACATCTCCCACAAACTTGTCCTTTAATTATAAACTTATCTGTCACCCAGAAGTTATATCTCATACATATCACTAATCTCTCAGTGATCACCAAATCATTTTAATGTATCAGTCCATTAAATACATAAATATATATAAAGAGGACATGTTTCAGTTCCACAATTTAATGCATTCTCCACCAATGCATGCATTAAAATCACAGTGAGTTGATGTAAATTGTCTATGGTTTGTAAATAATGTGATATCTTTATTATATGTGGATATAGTTGTGTTTTGTGTGTATATGTATGCATCCATTAGTTGGAATCCGTCACGTCTTGCTTTCACTTTTCCCCCATCTTAAGAACTTTAATGGCCTTTTTAGTATTAAATTGTTTAAGTGCGTTGCTAGAAAACAAGTCACTTAATGGAAGTGCGCAGACCATCATATGAATATAATTAAGAAAGAGGGATTCGCTTGACAATGCTTATTGTCTCTCTAGTTCTCGCATTCGCATCCTTGTCATGGAATCCGTACAAACAAGTATTAGATTAGTTTAACAAATACTCTTCTGAGACAGAGAGAAAAGATTTTTTCATCCTATTTATAAGTTTCTTTCATTAAAGTTTTAGTATGAATATACTATTTTGTCATTTATTATAATATAGATAATTATTTTTTTCTAAAGGTATATATAATAAATAGGGATAAAATTGGAAAGTTATTCTATTTTAATAGAGAGTTAATGTAGTTTAAGATTTTTCTTAATCTGTGAAAATATGTTAGAAATATCTTATAAATAGGATCAGAGCTGAGCAACAATTTAAACTCATCAAGATTGACAACGACGACAACAAAGACACTAACAAGTAATTTCACCAAGGGTAATTAGGTCATTTTGAAAAAGACCCTTAATTTCAAAAGGGCCTGATCATAATAGTAAGGACTTGTATAGGAATTAAGTCATATGTCAATAGCAAGTTGTTTTAGTGACAGCAATATCCACCATGCTTAGATGTTTGTGTGCGTGGTTATTGTCCCTCTTTCTTTGGAATTTTTTAAATTTTTGGGTAAAATGCTTACGGTAGGTTGTCACTTGGGGAAAAGCAATCAATCACAATCCATATCCCATGTCCTTATAGAGTTAAATATCATAATATTATCCTGCATGACCACTCCCATGCAATCTGCCCTATTTATATATATATGATATGAAATGAAGGTCTTGGCAACATATATGCTCACAGTAAATCTCTTTCTTTGATAATTCTTTTTGTTTTTTTGTTTCTCGCAAGAGCGATCGAGAGTGAATGGTGCCATTGTTGCCTCAGCCTCGATCCTTGGCACGAAAAATGGTGGGCAGGAACAGCCCAGGAGATCAGCAGAAGAAGAAGAAAGAGGAAGAAAAAGACAAGAAGAAGACAGGAAAGCTAACAAGGTTGTTGATCACAGTGAGTGTTGCAGGAAGTGCAGGACCTTTGAGGTTTATAGTGAATGAAAACGACGTCGTTGCTGACGTTATTCACATTACTCTCAAATCTTATGCTCGTCTTGGAAGGCTTCCTCTTCTCCCATCATCTGATCCCAACAGTTTTCTCCTCTACTGTCCTCTCAAATTTGACGGTATTATTACTGCTACTACTTTACTATTATTATTAGTTTCTTTTTTTCCTGTGGGTTTGATTGTGCTTTTTCCTTTTGACAGATATTTTTATCTGAGAAAATTTATCAACATGATCCAGTATGGATCCAATATCTTGAAACTTTTCAAGTTATAGTGGACCCGTACACTCGTACGAGTCTAAAATAAGTGGCGCTTTTTACTGCGCTTCTCCTTCTCCTTCGTCTTCTTCACCGCATATATATTCTTCTGAAATCTTAAGGTTTAAATGGTTGAAAGTTGCAGCTGTGAGTCCAAAGAAAGCCATAGGAAGTTGTGGAGCAAGAAACTTCATATTGTGGAAGAAGGAGGAGGAGAACGAGGACGTCCAAGAACGACGAATGACAATCAAACATGAGACTCAGAAGCAAAATCATCGTCGCTGGAACTTCAAATGGAAATCATGTTTCATCGTCCAACCGGAAGACGTCCTTGCGTCGCTTAGGATATTAATATATTTATGTTTGATGATAAATTCGTGAGTTACTACTATTATGCGTTTAAGTCTTTGATTATGATTTGCCCGTATAATACTCTCCGGTCCTTAATATAAGACTCATTTAACAAATTTGATTAGATTAAGGAAGTTAGGTAAGTTGGTTATTTAAGAAATGACACATTTTTCAAACAATCATCTTATACTCTTTCTCTATAGGGGTAATTTAGAGAAAATTGATAAATATGATAAATGAGTCTTATATTTAAGACCAAAACCAACTCAAGAATTGGGTTCTATATTAAGGACCGGAGGAGTATATATTTTCAGCTTCTCCTTCGTCTGAATAACCGAAACCACTTTACCATTTTATCAACAAAGTTGATCACGATCTTGAAAATATTTATAAGAAAATAGGTTGTCAGCTATAAAAATTTAACTAATAATTATAGTATCATATATATATACATATTTATATAAACATGGGGAATCCTAAAAAAATACTTTTAAATTTTAAAATTTCAAATCAGTATTGTTTACTACATTTCAATAATAATTGACAATATTTGGAAAGCAAATGACAATATGTTTTTATAGCCACTCTTAATTTGGGATTTTGAAATTTTTGAAGGTATTTATTTCTAGATTCTCCCTGAAAACAGTAACATTTCTTAATCCACGTCAGGCCAAGTAGAACTCTATGGAACGGCAAATTTTATTATCAAGTATTTAACTCGACTTTATTTCCATAATTCAAACTCGAAAATGTCTAAGATAAACCGGTACAATTCAGTGGTATGTCTTTACACCCATATTTCTTTTATGCAAGTGAAAGCAGCCTAATCTTAAGGCTATCTTCAAAACCCGATACAAGTCTTCATTGTGCTCTCATTAAATGTGAACACATTTCTCAACAAAAACTCACCTAAATTTATCCAACTCTTTCTGTTATTCTTGTTAGCGGCTCATAATTTTCTTGTCATGGTCCCTTTTTAATTTAGAAAATTATAATAAAATCATATAGAAGAGAAATAATTACTAAAAAGTCTAAATAACAACCTCAACAGCTTATAATAACAAATCCTATAATGAAAATAACAACCTCTGAGACTTGTTTTTTAATTATTTTCCTTGTTTGGGATTTCATTATAATTCGCTCTTTTAATTTTTTTTGAAACCCAAACTTGTCGATGTAAAATATTACACCACTCATTCTAGAACAATTGTTATTATGGAATTGTGTAACAATTGTTACTACCTTCGGTCCTTAATATAAGACCTTATTTTTTATTTTGATCCTAAATATAATATCCCAATCCACTTTGTGTCTCAGATTTATATTTTTTTTCAAAGTAATCCTTCCAACAATGATAGTTTTAGATAACAAATTTAATTAGCAAGGATATTTAAAAAAAATACCTATTCATTACAAATAGCTAACTTAACTAAATTTCTTAATATCTCCAAATTAGTCAACTGAGTTTTATAATTAGGACCAGAAGTAGTATTATGAAATTGTGTAGACAAGCTCACGAAGCTAGGAAAATTTTTGGTGAAGGATTGAGATTAGGAGTTATTTATATAAGCTGAAGGACCACAATCTCTGGAAATAAATTGAAAGACCAAAATCCTTCTTTACCAAAATAATTAAATAAACAAATTGTAATGATTGAATTTTCCTTAGTTTAACTACTAAATTTTGGGATCTGAGCGGCAAATTCATTAGACAACTCCCCACACGTATGCTTCTCTTGTTAACCGCCAGATGCTGTATTATGGTTTTTGATTGGTCATGCTAATTCAAATCGCATCATAATTGTGTGCTGCATTGAATGTGAAAGAATGAAGTTCATATGCAGGTTTCAAATCTTGGCCACAGTAATAATGAGATGATTTTGCTGAATTATGAAGTAGTCATTAGAGAACTAGGAAAAAGAAAATTACATAAAAGCCGACAACAAAATTGCCCACTCATGTCAGATAATGAAGTGGGGAATATTCCGGCCACAAAATGACGCTACAAAATTGGGTTTGGAAAAAAGAATCTTCTTCACTTTGCCAACTACTTAAGCCAAATCACTGTTGTTCATATTCAAAAGGAAGGACCTCCTCTGACACATCCACCACTTCTTCAACTTCAATGTCCTTAGCCTCATATTCCTCCTCTTCATCACTGGCTTCGCCATCTCTAAGCTTTTGCCTCTCTGACTTTTCTCCTTCATGAAGATGCTTCCATTGACTGAGCCACTTGTCCCACTCTTCTTTCAACACTCTACGCTTCTCACGTTCCTGTTCACTAAGAAGCAGGGACACGTCTTGGTCTTCTGCCTCGTACTTCTTACTGTACTTCTTCAGGGTCCTTGCAATCTCTTCCTCTTTTTCTGAACTCAAGAAAGATGGCGGTCTTGGTCGCCATAAGAACTGTTTGGGGAAGAAAAAAAAAGCACAAAAAGAAATGTGATTACTCAACATTTGCAGGAAAGACTAGCACAGGACTACTAATCAATACAAACTTCCAACACAAAATCTTCTATGATCCACGCCCCACTTTTAATCCTTCAAAGATGAGGTATTTTCATCTTCAATTTAATCTATCATAAAACTAACTTCTCAATCCAGCCACAATAGTGTTTATCAGTTTGGTCACTAGATTATCTAATCAGATTAGTTCTTTACCAATGAGCAATTGTCAAATTATTCTTTCACAAATAATATCATTATCAATAAGGCCCTGTATCGAATTATTGTAAATAAAATGAGCAATGAATTAAAAGACAAATTTAAAACTCATCAAATAAGAACTATGTCACATCAATTTGTCATAATGTCAATCGTAATAAATAAAGACTTTATGGATGAAGATTAAATTTATGAGGGGGGCCAATTTGAAAAAGACTAAAAAAGGCAATTCTGAGGGACCAAATTGAGAAATATTTTATCCATGAGGGATCAGATTGAAAAGATTATTATATGATCGAGGAACCAAGTTAATTAGTTAAAGAATACCTCACTTGTGAAAGACCAAAATGGGCTTTTTTTTTTTTTTTTTGGTCAACAAGAGGACAATTAACATTGCAATCCTTAAACCTTCTGCCAGTGACCAGCTAAACAAGATATACGTATATTACTCCTTCGACCATTGTAATGCTTGAGCTAACAAAAGCTTCGAGCAAGGAGTAATGACACACCTGGAAGAAGTGATCCTTCAAGATACGATAGAGAAGCTTGCCATTGAAAGACCATATATTGAAACCATTTTCCATTTCATGGACCGAAGTCACAGAAGTTGCAACATACCTAGAGCGTCAGATAGGTAATTTCAGAATAGCAACAACAATTAGATATTGAAAAGTCGCTTTAAATAAATATGAAATTATAGAATGATTTTAGAAAAAACTAACACAAACATATGCCTTTATTAGAAGTATCAAAATTTATTCTTCAAAGTTTACCTTCCTGTTGGGTCCCATTCAATATCTGTTGCCATAAAATGTTCAGCAGTAGCCATAGTTTCAAGTTCATCAACATTATAAAATTCCAATTGTCCATTGAAGCCTTTCAACCCTGCAAGCACAATGTAGCGACCTGCAGGTGACCAGAAAAGAGCATTTGCCTGCTTGCCTTTCAAAGTAACAAGTTTTGAAACCCGGCCAGTGTTCTGAGCAGTCCGCATGGTGTAAAAGCTAATATCAGGCTTAGGGTTATCACCATGAATAACCGCAAACCTATGACCTTTGGGCTCCCAAGCAAAAGCAATAATCTTATCATTTTTATTCTCAAGCTCCAGAACTTCAATGGGTATATCACGTTCTTTTATACGGAAAAGCTCAAAGCCTGTGTATGTACTTTTTTTGGTCTTCGTATACCGATCTACCTTAACAGCAAGGTAGTCCCCATTGCTTTGCCAGTACATCTTGCAATCACTAACACTGAAAAGGTTCTTCTGCCTGAGTTCCTCTTTACTGGGGATTTGAACAAGACTAACCTACTCATAAACCAAAGCATAATATCAATTTACAACACTTGAGATAAGACCATGAACATTAATCTAATGTAGCGAGCCAAACAACCAGAATGCAGGCAGTTCCACAAAACAGCACTTACCCTAGCAGGCTGGTTCCCGCCACCCATCTCAGGAACGAAAAGTGCAAGAATAGGATCTGTTGGAGACCAGCTGAAATCCATTACATTTTCAACCTTCAAGGACTTCTTGTCAATAAGAGAAAAGGTCTCAGTCTCATATACAGAGATCACATTTTTTCCCATTCTAGCAAAGTACTTGTCGTCTTTACCACCACCCCATCTGCAAAGATAATATCAATGTGTTTGGCCCACCAGAGATTCTAATACAATAGGATTTAAGCTAGAAAAGGGGGGGAAATGGTACCTGAAAACAGGCCATAACACCCCAGCAACACCCCCAGTACCTCCAACTGCAAAATCGTCTGCACTTCCTTTGAAATCCCTCATCACTTTACCAAGCCTCACATCAAATATATTTATCACAACCCTCTGTAAATAAAATTGACATTAGGAATGGCGCAAAAAAGAAACTCAATAAAATGATGAAGACAGGAGATTGAACTCACATTAGCATCACGAGGATTGCTTGGTTCATGGCTGCTATAAGTTACCAAATACTTCTCACCAGGTGAAAAATCAATGAGTTTCACCTGCAGTTAACATATGTATCATATAATTTACAAGTCAAGAGAAACATAATCTTAACTCTAACACAAAGCAAAACCTGTGGATGAGCATATCGCATAAGACGATTGAAGTTTGTAGCACCTCCCCAAACAGCTGCCCCCTGCCTGTGAACTGTTGCCAAATACGTACCAAGTGGAGACCATTGCACAAAACTCTCAGTCCAAAACTGTATTTGCATCAGATATAAGCTTGCAGTGGTCAGCAGTGACCCAAAGGGGCAGTGAAGAATAAATGATGAGAAGGCATTAATAGTCATACAGTAAAAAGGATGTGCACTCACTGTACGCTTGTAAACAGGATCAGGCTTCAAATGCCTTGCATCATTCCACAGAACCTCAGTATCAGAACCAGCACGGATCACAAACTGGTCTCGGGCCTTTGCATCAGTAAGCCAATGCTGAAGATTTTCCTGTTGAAGGTACAATACTAGACTGCATCACAAATATTGAAAGCTGCACATTTTACAGGCTCAAAATGATAGAACAATAAGGCATCAAATGTTGCATGTAAAAGTCTGAAAGAAAGCCACTAAATCATAATCATAAATTAAGAGAAAATATATACACACATGTGGTCACACCGCAGAGTCTCCAACAAGTAACGCACACATTTTGATTTTCAAAAGGATGCATGGTATATGATAATATTGAAATGGCTTCGGTTCAAATACAAATGTAAAAGAAAACTAGATAAATAATCAAATAAAACAAGGTGATGACCAAAAATAAATACATAAATAACAATACGTGGTCCCTAATAAGTTAAAAACACCTTGCGGATGTAAACCAGCAAAAATTGTTAAGCAATCAAATGATCATAATTCCTGGTCTAACAAATGCATATGGTCATCGTAGTAATATGCAATAACAGATATAAGTTGCATGGAAGGGTCAAGTCAATTAAATAGATAGTTTACATAAATAAAACCAAGACCACTGATTCCCTAGATGGACACGTGAAAGAACTTAAGAGTAGCATCAAAGTTCAAAACAAAAGTTTAATTTGCCGTTCTGCAGCTCTTCCTAAAATGTAGATCTAAAGAACAATTTCAAAACAAAAAAAAAAATCAAGCATCAAGCACTGAAAAGAAACAGAAGCGATATAAAATATTACTCCGGGAGCATATGGCTTTGTTTCAGGAGGAGCCCACTGATCTGGAACTTTCATAAACCGATCGAAGTCATCAAACATGGTCACTGAAAAAACATGTTGACGATCCAACTTGTATCCATGTGTCTTTTCTTTGGCAAGCTCAGCTTCCTAAAATGTGCGCCAGATTTGAAAAACAGAAAAATGAATTAACTAAAAAAAAATCTAATGCAGCGAACTAGAGGGAGAAAACTGATACTAAATTACTAATAACAAAGTTTTACATAAAAAAACGGAAAATGTTTCTTTCCTTTTGGGTTTTGACGCTCATACCTGAGGAGTATTGTACTCAATGAAGCAATAACCTAAACTTTTCTCAGTACCAGAATCAACAGGCATAAATAGGCCATCCTCTTTAATCACACCAATCTGACTAAAAATTTTACGTATTACACCTTCAAGCTTCTCAAACTTCTCCCGGGGCACAACTGGGAGGTTATCCACAACTATGATGTTGCCGAATCCAGAATCCAACTCCAGATTCTCCTCATGGTAGATATCTTCATCATCACTATGTTACGAAAAATAAAGCATAATCAGATCATTAGGCCAAGTGATGAATCAAAAGTCTGACAATTGTAAGCACCAATTTACATAAACCAAGACAAAATAAGACATTGTGAAGAAAGGTCGCCTCAAACATAAGTTACTTCAATCCTTAAATAAAGAAGGCATAAATTGTAATTGCATTTATCAGTTTGGACGAGGAGAGAGAGAGAGCTAATATAAGCAACTTAAACACTGAATTAGGTAGAAACAAGGATGAAGCCTTCATCAAGGCGGTTTCCCATCGCCAATTCTCTCATTTCTAAACTCCAAGGTTAAAAGAAACTTCCTACTTAAATAGAAATAACGAAATAACCAGACTAATTAAATTTCACCCCACGAACCATACCTTATGCAATGGATACGTGAATTTTAAAATATAGCGAAACTACTCCCGTAGCTTAAATGTAACACGCACTCCCGCAAAGACCAAACTCCAAATCCCACTTCATTAAGCGCTTGCTTGTATCTAGAAGTTCAAGGGAGCATGTTGTTGACATTACACATAAACTCATGGGTAAAATGTATTTTTCCCACCAAAAACCGTAAAATCATCATTTACTGAGTACAGACGCCAAAACAGTTGCCAAGGAAAGACTTAATTTTTATCTGCATTACCCATTCATCTACCAGTACAAACCAGAGACGTGCAAGAAGCCGGGGGCAAATACCTGACGACACCAAAATCATCGCCTGGCGGAAGCCGAATGGAATCCAGGTCAATGGTGGAAAGATCGACTCCAAGCCGTAATGCTGTTGCCTCAACCTCATTCATAACCATTACGTCCGCCATGACTAGACAAAAGGATATGAATTATCGCTTACAAACTACAAGGTTCTCGTTCGTCGGAGGAGACTGGTACTGTTTCCAGACATAAATAACTAAAAAGTGCATATAGTTTGAAACGGGAGCCTAGTCGTGGCAACAACAGTCTGAGGTTAGCGCGGCGCGGAGTTAGGTTTTGCGAGCAAGGTAGACGAAGCGGGCTCAGATCCTTTTATTATATCCTACCCCTCGTTTTAATTCGTTCTGTAATATTCGTCCGGTGATAAATATAACACTTATTTTTAAAATATAAATTATAATATAAAATGAATTTTATATTTAAAACCGAAGAAGTAATAAAATAAATATTATTATCGAGGGTGAACAAAATGATCTCAAAGTCTGGATGATTTTTTTTTTTTGCGCAAAATTATTATTATGAAATCACGAAAATAACATGATTGTTAAAAGAAATCTTAATAAAAGGTGGACAGCTTATCATTTTCTAGATTAAAATTTGTCATTCTTTTTTTTTGCCATAAAATTTGTCATTCACATATTATAAAACCTTTTAATAATTACACTCTTCTATAGGGATCACACAGTAATTCTTCTTCTTCTTCTTTTTGAGAATAAAAGAAAAGTAAAATCTAAAACATAATATTACATCTGGTTTTTAATATAAGAACTAGTGTTATATTTAATTTTAAGGCAAATATAAAAATCAAGTATACTTTGCCACCAATATTAATCTACCTTCCTCTCAAGTAATTCCTATAGTAGTTGTATATAATTTAAATATAAATAATTAATAAAGATATTTTAATAAAAAAAATATATTTACTATAAAAAAAACTAATTTAATTAACTTCTCTAATCTTTTTGAATTAGCTAATTAGATTTTATATTAAGTATTGTCACGAGATGGTAGAGGGAGTTCAACCCCATTTATATCATCCAGCACAAAGCCAGCATCCATCTAGTCATATCATAAATCACGAATGCATAGAGTCAAAAAAGAAATATGGTACTCTTAAACAAAACTTAAATATTTATCCTCTTATATCACATTCTCAACATGACTTCCACCGTTCAATTGTTAAATATGCAAATTTTCCTCCCTTTTTTTGCGGGGCCAACAAATATGCATATTTTTCTATTTCAGTTATGTAAAATTAACTCTTATAATTGTTTTTAAAAATTTTAAACCCTTTTTTGCCTTGAAATTTCAAACCCCTAACAAGATATATCCCTTATAAATAAATAAAAAAATCAATGTTAGCTTAATTGATGCAAAGTATTTAGCAAAAATGAAATTTAATTGCTTGGTTTTAATTAAAATTTCATTTTCATCCCTTACATTTAATTAGTTTTAACTTGATATCCTAACTCTATTCTCGATTTCATTAGTTTTTCTTTTAAATTTATTTGGTTACATCTTGAACCCTTCTCTTCATTTTTACCCTTATCTCTTAATTCCATTTGGTTTCTGATCTATTACTCTTTTTTCCATTTTTAATCATCAATCAATTAAAAAAAAAAAAAGATGATAAACTTTTCCTTTAGCACATGAAATTAAAACATTTATCGAACAAAAAGGTTTCCGCGATTCATCAGTAATATAGAAGGAAAATCATTAGGTAATGCCAAAAACCTGTACTAGCATTTTGAGTCGTGTACAAAATTTAAATGAATTAATTTTACTTCCATTTTTCTGTAAAATGAATATCAAATTCTCAATCATTCAGATTAAATAGATGACAAATTTTACCAAAAAATTATTTTTCTACCAAACAAAAATAAAAGAATTCAATCATCAAAAGAAAGAATACAGACTCCTCGCTAACAGGTGCAGGATAGGAAACCTGACGAGTTCCTAAAAATTGTGCCGGCAGGACTTTCTTTAATTCATTCCTATAGTTATCAGTACAACTCGTTTAAGTAGCATGCGAACTCATGTTAGATTTGTCGTACAATCAGACAAGAAACTAAATTGATCAGGCAAATGAAGATACAACTTCCCACGTTAGCCAAGCCAAAACAAAAACAAAAAGTGTTGCCGCTAGCTATCAATCAATCTTCTTTGCAGAAAGAAACTTCCCAGCCAAGTCAGATTTTAACTTGCATCCGAAATGTCTTGTTTTCAGAAATAGGGCATCAATTTCTTCTTCCTTCTTCTCATACACGTAGAAAGCTATAAATGCAAAAGTAATTCCTGTAGCCATGAGAATAACGAGTTCAGTAATATGGCGTTTTCATTACTACTACTGAATTAATGGGAAGCAAATAGGTACATGGCAGTTTACAACAGGCTACAAAAACAAGCTCCTTATATTGCGGCAACATTATGTGCCAAGGAAAAAGTGATTCAATGATGTTTCTGAAGTCAAGTCAGGTTAGGATACCTAGGAAAGCCCAACTGATGAGAAAGTGATGAATATCTTAGTGTAAAGAAGTCAAATTCTCAAGTTTATACGAAAAAATAAAAATGAATAGATAAATAAATTCAACACTTTTAACATTCACAATAGCAATTTTCAAGAAGGTTGTTTATAAAAAATTATAAGCTATACCGAAAGAGAAATGTCAGGACATTTATTATTAATATTTGGTGTTACGGCACTGAACAGACCTACAAAATGAGCTTCCTGAAAATGTTCAAAGTTTTACCTAACATTTCAAGCATGATTTATGATTCAAAATTAACCAAATGTTAGAGCTTGCATATATCATCTAAATTGATAGAATTTGGATTCTCTGAAGTGAGAAGTCTATAAAATTCTTCTGAAGAGACATAAAGAGAGGAGGGGAAGAGAGTGTGTTAAAGGAAAAAAAAAAAAAAATCCCAAACACAATCCCTCCCATTGCATCTCTCTCTCTCTCTCTCTCTCTCTCTCACAGCTTGAATACAGGCCTTACACTTCAGAGAATCCAAATTCCATTTAATATAGGACACCTGTCATGATTAAAATGTGGTAGGAATTAATTTAATTGTGTGGAGGCAACTGTGCCAGCTCGGACATGCGATGTAACTCTATGGAAACAAACCCACCTCAATACATGGATGCACGGGAAGATAAACATAGACAGCATACCTATAAAATATGTATTCTGAAATGATAAGGCTCCAAGGAAGCTAAGAATGATGAGAGATACAGTAACCTATTGATCACCAAAGCAAAGGCTGCGTCAGCATATCAAATTTAATGGAGAATGTAAACAGTTTGCGTATGCAAGTTAAATAGCTTGAATTGCCCAGGACAAACTGCACATTCATGTTCATTTCAGCTGATAAGTACTCAGGCTTTACTCAACCAAAAAAAAGGAAAAAAAAACCAATAACATTAAACAATATTATAAAATGTCTATTTCAAATCTTCCAAGGATGTTCTATGAAATTTTCAAACCCATACGTAGAAGTTAACATTTATATCATGATCTATAGAGCAAGGTATTTAGTAGAAAGCAATATAACAAGGAAAAAATTGCAACTTAGCATACATAATTACACACCTTGAAAAACAGCACCCAATTATTCCCTTCTGCAAGGGATTTCAAAACATTGACAGCAAAATTCCATGAAGAAGCAAGGGAGAGAACAACTTGACGTGAATTGTCTTCTGATAAGTGAAACCAAGATGCGGGTACTTTCTCAATTGTATATCCCAATCTGCAGCAACATAAGGCATTACTTATAGTTAGCATTTATCTTCACATTCAAAATCATAACGCCTCTAATTATAACACCATCAATTATGCCATCATTTAAGTCATTGTGCAATGATTTTCTTCGCGGGACAAAAGAAAAGTTTCATTCAAGAGCAGAGCAAAAACTGCACAAAGGGCCAGGGGGAGGATAACATCCTCCAAATCAGAGAAACTAAGAGAAAACAAGAAGACGAAGGATGAATAGTATGTTACACATTATTGGACATTTAGATTCATGTCGACCTTTTAGCATGTTCAAAAAAGCATAAAGAACTTACATTTTCTCAGGTAGAATGCCGTGGACAAATAAAAACACCGATGTGAACAATAGAAGCTTTGAAAGAGCAGTAAGAACAGTAGACCCAGATGCAATGAAGTTGTAGTATATGGCAAACAAAATTAACAAAGCAGTGACAGTTTGCTTTTTATCCTTCCAGAGCAATGTGTCAGCAACTGCAAAAAGCCAATAACAGTAAATTTGCACATAGGTTAAAACCTATAGAAGAACATATGCACAGAATATATTAACTCCCAACACCAACAAGTTATTCCGTTGTGTACAAGAAGTAAATTAGATCTGAGGCTTCCAGCTAATTTAGATTCTTAAATTACTATGAAGACATTACTATGCATGTCTAAACAGATAGATAATAATTATCTTTAAAAGGAAAACTTGTCTCTAGGCAAATGATTGGCCTTTCACTTGATTTATTACCCCAACAAAATTACAAAAACCAAATGCAGAGTGCTGCTTAACCTATAAAGTTAATCCGTATTGGTGTTTCTTACTAGGCTCTTAAAATTTTAATCATGATCCATCATCCAACTTGACAGCTAATACATCAAGAATGTCTCATTAATCTAGGAATTTATAACACAAAAACACAGAAAATGTGCCCCTAAGTTGTAAGTGTAGGTGTAAAAGGCTAGTGCAGTGGAGTTCAAAAGCAAACTCCAAAGGATTAGACCAAAGAGCTCAGTAGTTACTTCAGGCTTCTCATAGGTTATGCTCAAGTACTCCAATACACTTATAACACATCATCCCAAAATATACGCAAATGGAATGAGTTTATTGGATTCAGACATGGTACTGTATATAGTTTGCAAAAGGATGGACAAGTTAACAGTATTATTCATACCTCTTCCCCTTCCAAGATAAACGGAAGCTTTGGAAGGCCCTTTGCTTTTAGTATTAGGCTGATTTTCAGCTCTCAAGTGTGTATATGATTTAATAGTCCTTTGCAGACCTTCCTGCGAAGAAATCTCACGTTATCACCAGTTAAATTCCCCTGAACAGATAAGGCTATACAATCACTGATTGGATTAATGCATTACATAAAGACCACTTTAAAAACCACATCACAAAGCTGAGTTCATAATATGCAAGTTAATTTTAACTCAACACTGCCAATAGATTTATTGGCTCTAAATTATATGATTTTTCATCCTTTTCAAAGTAAGAACAACATAAGAAATGTAGATGACGAAGCCCCAGCAACTCTCACTGAAGCTCCTTAGAAATTCGTCAATAATAGACATGGAAGCATCTGAACAAAGCATAAATGTATTTCTGCATGGAAAGATAGTCATGTATCAAATCACTTTGTGAAAAGTTTTAGAACCTGAAGTGTTACAATGGGTGTGTAGCCAATGCCATCCTTTGCTTTTGAGCAACTGAAAGTTCTGCTGCAGGACAAAAGTCTTACTCTTGAAGGTGTCAACTGTGGAACCTTCATCCCATATGGACCTAGCAGCCTATAAACCCACTCCACCACATGTGCTATTGGCATTATAACAAAGGCAGGGATCTTTATTCTTGGCCTGCAAACTACATCAGTTCAGAGAAGAAAGAAAAGGCATGGATAGTACCAAAAAATATTACTTCTTTTTTACTAAAACCCATAAACAGATTTTGTTTCCAAACTGCTTTAAAATATTGTAAAACACAGGAATTTCTTGATTATTGTATAATACAAGGATGAATAAGGAGCCAATATCCTATTAGCAAAAATAAATTCACAAAACGTAATAACTATAAGGGCTCCTTGACCTCTCATCATAATCATCCACAGCCTAATGTGGGATATCATATTTCCTCTTAAATTTATACTACTTGATTTGTATAACAAAATGAATAAAAGGATGTACAATTTTGTGCAAGATTAAATAGTCATCAAAAATTAATTTTTGAATAAGAAACTACCTTTCATATCCCAGACCTTCCAGAATAAGTGACATAAACTCCCAAAACTTATAGGTTCCATATTTGTAATGAAATATGCCTACACAATGAAGACCCATCAGCCAAAAGAAAAAAATTTACACTTATTTAACCTGCTAAAAAGTCTGGTTACATTTTTTCCTTTGGCAGGACAAATGCAAAGAGCACTAGAGCACTTATTGAGTTAGCCAATAATCCTCTTTCAATTGAACTGTCTGTCTCAACAATCTTCCTTTACAGACTAATAAAACATAATCACCTGCCCAGAGGCTTTTCCTGCAACTGTCCCATCCGAAGCTAGAGCTTGATCAGCACATATATGGGCATGTGCCACATTTTCAACATAAGTGAAATCATAAAGGTTGTTGCCATCACCAATTATGAACTGGTCAAAAGAGAAATATATATAATATATCAGCATATGAAAAATAGGCTTTGCTGAAGAAAGATTCTACTAATAAGCAGTTATAAATGCATGGCTTTCAGTGCCCCATTTCAGTGTACCTCAATATCTCTATATGTGAAATGAAGCGGTCTTCGTTCAAATTTCAGCCAATTTATGGATACTTTCTAAACAGTTTGGACCAATTAAAAATCATTTTTCACAATAAAGCCAAACAGGATAAGGTATGATAAGATAAGGCTTTTTTTTTTTTTTTGGGTGAAAAGATAAGGCTTAATTTTAAAACTCTAGTCTTTCACTCATGTAACATTACATAACGTATTATATTGCATAAAATAACACAGCCATTTATTCAGTCATACATTGCATAACAATAGACAGGATATATATAAAACCCCTCATTGGCAACGTTCAGTCCCCATTGTACTTCACATTAGAAGATAAACGTATCTCTTGGATTGCATTTATTTGAGCTGACATTATTATTATGGTTTGCCTGTGCCAATGATCATAAGTTATCATTTTTTGTAGTGTACTTATGCTTTTATGAGGTAAATCATCCTTTTCTTCTGAATTTTTCCTCATAAGGATCTTTTTTTTTTATACTTCAATAATTATTTCAAAAATTTTGTGAGTTCTAATTATTACAGGTTGCAGTACTAGTAACCAATAAAACTTAGCAAAGAAGCAAAGGAGCCATGGCTGCAACCTCTAATATTCAGAATGTTATTTCTCAACTCTGCTTCAAAATATTCATTACAACCCCTTCTGATCTTTCTGCCAGGCTCCAAAGCATGCTTTTTGAGTTCAACCCATCTCCCAGTTTCAACCATATGACCAAAATTACTGGCACCGTCTCTATGCCACTACCCCCATTGGTTGATGATTCTTCATTCTTGGATCCAGCAGTGCCACTTATTATTGCCTCCATTGAGAAGGTATCAAAAACTCAAAGGGTCTAATCCCACCCTGGCCGCCCCTCAAGGCCTAATTAAGCCATCCATCATGTAATGTATAATAGGGCTTTAATAGACAAAATCACTTTATTTAATTTATGGATATGATACATTCTGGCAATCCTAGATTGGCCCATCTGCAGATTACACAGTCTAGTGATTCAATGATTTACTTAAGCAGTAAAAAGTACTAAAGATTAGCCATGACTATAGGTCCACAAAATATATTAGCCTAAACATCATTTCATCCCCAAGGTAGTGTGATCCAATGCCTAAGAATATCAGCACACACACCTAACAGCAGTCATACGCTCACTGTTGTCATTTTGCTTAACTCATTGGTATGGGATGGGGAATATGGGGCATGAAAAACATCTTAGAGATAGTATCAAGTGTATGCTTTAAAATCCTACAATGAAGACATTTAAGCCTTCCGTGCAGAATATTTTGGTTGCTGAGTAACTTTTATGTGGAAATATGCCTTCAAACTGAGGATTAAATGACAAAAAGCTTCTTCTTCTTTTTTCTGCTGGTGCGTGAAGAGAACCACATACACCTTCAAATCAATAGAAGAAACCACACTAACCTTTGATTTCCCTGCCCTGGCAGCTTCAACTAATGAAGGCACAAGCAGTTTATCTCCAGGCCCAAAAATGCTGCTGGGGCGTATGCAGCATGTTAGAAGCCCCTCGGTCCCATTTGACTTAATGACCAATGCCTCCCCTTCTGCTTTAGTAGCAGAATAATGGTCATTATGCTGAAATCAGATGAATCCAACTTAAAGCCACGTTATTGGACAATTACCCATAAAAAATAAAATGACTTCCAACTGTTCGATTGAACAATAAACATCCACAGATGCACACATCCCAAGTTCAGACTCACAGTGAACCTTGAAAAGAATAAATTGATACTAGCAGTAATTTTATGTAAACTTGCTGAAGCAAGTACCTTAGGTGGATAAGGCAATGATTCATCTCCATTAACAATTCCATGAATACCATCAAAGACCACACTAGGAGAGCTTGTATAGATAAGTCGCTTCACTTTGAGCTCAACACAAGCATTGATGACATTCTTTGTCCCTTCAGAAGCAAACATCGCGTTACATTTAAAGCAAATTACCAAACAGCTTGGTCATGAATTAAATAGGTAGAAAAGCAGTTTACCTTCAACATTGACTGAATGATGAAGCAGGAAGTTGTTAATGGAAGAGTTTGGAGCAGCCATATGGAACACAACCTCAGCTCCTTCACATACTGCAGTGACAAAGAAGCAGTTACACAGAGCTCAAATATCCTCCTCCACATTTTTAGTAGCAAAGGAGTTAAACAACCAAAAGTAGAGGGGGAGCTACCTTTAAGTACTTGGGCTTTGTTGCGAAGATCTAAAGTCATATACTGGGCACGACCAGAGCGTAAAGCTTCACCAAGAATTCCTGATTCTTCAGCTGGTTCAAGTTCAATGTTGGCTCCCAAATCAGTGATCCGGACAGAGTAAGTATTGTATTGGAGTAGCATTTCAACCAAATGGCGAGCAGCAAAACCGCGTCCTCCAGTTACCACGCACCATCTATCCTCAATTCCCATGGTTCTGTTGTGGAAGAACAGCTATTAGAACTCGTTTATAGGGGAATCACTCACACAAATCATGCAGAATATGGTTGGGAAAAGGAAGGGGTAGATATCCACCCATTTTTTTCACTATATTTATTCATATCCGTCAAAAACACCTTTATACAAACTCTACCTAGGTCAGATGCATAATAACATTTCTAAGATCTGTATCCAGAACTACTAAAGTCCAAAATATATGATACACTGGAAATACTCAAATTCCTGAAATATTAGAACATCGTCTAAAATATAAAGACTGTAAAATGTATCTAAAGTAGGAATGCGCGTGACACAAAAAATAGTGTGCATGGTCCAACTCCTCTCTTTTCATTGTCACCCATCATTCTCAGGAGCTAATGTCATCATAGTATTTAGTACATGCAAAAAAAAAGAAAAAAAAAAAGATATAAATAAATCTAAAAAAGTGTGTCAAGTATTGAAAATTTGGTTGATTCCGCACCATGCTTTAAGTCTCCTATCAGAGGAAACCGACACAACCTGTTCTTATTCGGGGTTGGTGGAATGATAAACGGGTCAGCAAGCCCCAAAGTTTGCATTACACAAAATCAATCAATCTAAAAACGGAAAGGAAGTTAAAACAAAGAGGAACCATACGGAAGAGACTATTTAGATCTAAAATGTTGAAAAATTGAATCCCAAAAAAAAAAAAAAGCATACCAATGCAAACGAGAAGGCTGGGAGCGGGTGAGAGGCTTCGTCTCCGATCGGTAGCTTCCGTCGAGATCCAGTTAGAGTACAATACTCCAGCTGACCGTCGACGGGGACTCGGAAGGTTTTAATTTCAGCAATCGACGGCGGACTGGGAGTGAGAGTGGTGAGGGAGAAGTGCTTTGAGAAGAGGTCAAGACTTGGGGAGCATTGTTTATGAATTATGATCATAATTTCCCGAATCAATCAAGTCCTCAATTAAAAATTAAAAAATAAATAAATAAACGGATGCATTGCCCAAAAAAAAAAAAGGGAATTTATTACATCTCTAGATATTTTTATTATACACTTTTGTAAAGAGAATATAACAGATATTTACTCAATGGAGATCTATATGTGTTATTCTTTCTTTAAACTTTATGAGAAATTCTTAAGTTGGCCAAAAAGATGAGATTTTTTTTTTTGTTGAAAAAAACACTTCGAAGATCCGCATTTTATCTCCATGCTCTGTTTTATTTGTCCATTTGAAGCACATTTCATGTTCATGAAAAAATAAATTCTCCTAAACTATTCAAATTAATTTTGAGCGGTACAAATTTAAATTAGATATTTTTTATATTTTAAGTAACCTTTGGTTTCAACTCACCTTTATAAATTGAAGTTGGAATAAAAATAAATTAGCATAGTGTAATTTATATTTAAATAGCATTTTTAAAAAAATCAATTTAACATCAATTTATATGAATGTGATATTAAAACTAAAGGTTGGTTATTTCAAATATATATATATATATATATATCTGTGTGTGTGTGCGCGCTTGTTTCTTGAAATTTATATCGAGTTTCCCTTTAGTCCTTCAAGTATATAGAGTATAAAAATGTACATTAATTTTCTTAAAGTATTTTACGTCAGGTTTTTTATATTTTTATATTTATATATGCTTTAATAGGAGAAGGTAAGTCAGTTTTTTTTTCCTTTTTTTATAATTAATGTGTCAACAATTTATAATAATTTTCCTGAAATACTCCTCTCACCTGTTTAGATGGATTTTTTTTTTTTGGGGACCAAAGATCTATTAGATGGTTGGCTTTTGTATTTCAATTTTAAAAACAGGGCATTAAGTACGGACAGATTTGTAGACATGGAGCGTAACATGGACTGTGAAAAGAATAAAGCATAACAAGTTTAACATCTTCATGGGCCCTCAGCGGCTAACTCAACCCATGTTTTTGGGTTGTTTTTTTTTTTTTTTGTGCTGATATAATCCAAGAAAAGTCCATGTCCACAGGAAATGTGCCAGATAGGATGGAAAGTGTATGTTCTTAGCAGGAGATGGTAAAAGAGTTTAAGAGGTAAGAGGGCACAATAGTTTTTTCTATACACCAATATTATATTCAGTATTACCAAGTTAGATTGAAGCACTAACGGAAGATCTCCTAAAAGAATTTACTCTAATGAACTTAATGAGAATGACGTTTAGCAGAACGGACTAGTCCCTTACAATATGAGGATTCAGGATTTAAATTCTTGTTAGATAAGTGCTCACATTTAGTGCTTGACAATATTCTGAATAGGATTATCTCTGTTATAATGATAGGTACCTAAAAAAAATAAACAGACAATTGATAATTTATCCTTCTCCTTGTGTGTGTGTGTCCATTTCTAGCTCATTAAGGCCCATTCTTTTTTGGGCCTGAAGGCCTAATATAAATCTTTTAAGTCTCAACGTCTCCATCCAAACATTTAACCGTCCTGATCCATCATTTTATCGTGGATCATTAATGGGCCTGCTAATCTGGCTAGTCTAATTATCAGCACCAAACATCAATATAATTTTTTATATAACCAATAATTTGTTCTTTTCAAGTGCATTTTTTAGTAATTCTTACCATAAATTCATAATTGTGTGCCCATGATAGTAATGCATTCAAAAAGAAAGATTATAGCTATTTATCAGTTTTTTTTATCATTTTATATATATTGTTTTTTAAACTTGTTCTTAAATCACCAACTTAAGTTATTTGTGAGTAATAGGGGATTTAATCATTCAAGCGAGCGACCGATTGGGGTTTTGAATGTCAATTTTTGTGCATGTGGCCACCTAGTTTTGAGGGGTTTATTTTTTTTTTGGAAGCGTTTTCAAAACAAATAATTCTAACAAGGTTTTAAATTTTTTCTAAAAAACACCTTTGTAAAAAATATAAAAATAAAAATAGAATAATACAAGCCCATAATTTTTGTCATCTTGCTTTTTTCTTCTTCTCTTGCTTTTTATCTTAATTTTAAACTGTTCAAATCAAATAGCAACAAAAACTAAATTGATTTAGCAACTTTCAACATTTTGATAACTATATATATAATCATTGAAAATTTAAAATTAAAGTAACAGAGGAATAGGATAAGAGGACAATAAGAGGAGCTGAATATGTAATAAAGGTAAAATTAGAAATGGAGCCAATTGTGGTGGTCCTTGGTCACTTGTAAGTGACTGTTCTTTGGACTGGGGAATAGTGCTTTTAGTCAAAAGAACAATCTAGGACAATGAAGCCATTCAAAACCAGATTCCATAACACTTTCAATCAAACATCAAAGAACCTTAAAAAAAAAAAAAAAAAGTTCCCGTTAAAAATTCTATTGACTGCAATAACCTAAATCAAAGTATTGATACTCAGTGTAAATACTGAATAGAATTGCATAATACCGATACTTTCTCTGTGTGTGTGTGTGTGTGTTTGGCCTGAATCAATACTTTCTGTATATAAAAATTTATCTGATCCTATTTATCAATAAAATTTGTATTAGGAGGTTGTTTTTTTTTTTTTGCTACTTGATGTGCTACTTCCATTTTACAGTCTGTATGGATTTGAGGTGTGTAATCACGGAATATATTTTAATTTTCATTTTTAAAAAAGTACCTCGCTTTTTAAATTATTATTGATAATTTCAAATATATCATGACAAAAAAAATATTCCTTTGAAATAAAAAATATATGTTTTAGTTAAATGAAAAATAACATATATTTTTGGGGCCAAGTCATCAATGTATGAATATATTATATAAGTGTGTATATATAATAAAAACACGTCTATATACCACCTTAGTGATTCAATTTATTCCTAAATATAAGACCCTAATTCACTTTGTCTCTCATTTATTTTTTGTCACAATAATTTCATAGCGATTACATATGCTAAATAGTTTTCATTCTGATACACATAATTAATAAAAATATTTTAAAAAAATAATATATATTTATTACAAAAAATTAACTTAAGGAATTTCTTTAATATTTTTAAATTAGATGCCTATTTTCCAAACTTTTAAATTAATTGCCTAACTCTTGTATTATTAACAAGTTGATCAATGATGTAACTATTTTTATACCCCATACAGGAGAAAAAATATATTTTTTATTAAAAATTGAGTGGCACACATAAATTATTACATATGTATAAAATTTACACATTTTTAACTAAAAAGAACTCTAATTTCATGGAAGGAAAGTAACGTAATAATAAAAACTAAACCAACTAATTCAACCAAAAAAAAAAAGGAGGCAAAATATTAGTCAATGGTTCAATTCATTCAGTTAATTTAAAATTTTATTTTTTTGTGAAAAACTGGTTATTTAAATTAATAATTAAAAATAAAATGAAAAATGGATCGATGAAATCAATCAAAACTAATTAGACGTGCCAAAATGAGTTTGAACGATTTAGAATTCTTCCTTTTATCTGTTGAAAATAAAACCTTTTCCATTGACAACAGAAACCTTTGAATCGACGCAAGCCAAAATAACTGGAAAAATAATGCTGGTAATAAAGAAAAAGCCAGGTGAGTAAATTATGACCACCAAAATCCAAATTAAAATTAAAAGTGGTAAAAGGTCAATACGAGACAATATAAAGTGGGAAGGTCAACTTTGAGCTTAAGAGATAATTTATTAATATTATTTGTTGAATTGATAAGGTATGTATGTGTATGCATAAAAGGGATTGATGTTGAGACACTAACACACATAGGAAACAACATCAATTAATTCATTATTATTATTATTATTTATTATTGAACTGACGGATCAGCTCAGCTGTATTGCAGATCAATAAGAAAATCAGAAGGAAAAGAAAAGAAAAGGAAGGTTAACTAATAATAATTGATGATATCTTCCTTTTGATTTGTTGATTCTCTAATATGGTTTCTGAGGTTAACGAAGGGTTTGATTGGATGAAGGCGATTACTCTTTTCAATTAGTGGATCAGTCCTGAGATTGACAATGGACACTCATCATGCTCCAAACCCACCTTTCTTTTTCATTTTTTCTAAAAACATTAATTATTCTTTTGATTTTTAACACATTATTTGCTCTACTTTGCAATAATTTATAGAGAGAATCCCACAAAAAGAAATTTAAAATTACTAAATTTTAAATAAAAATTTTCTACAAAAATATGTTGTTATTTACAAGTTAAATGTTGTCAAAACCTATTAAAGTGTGAGAATTGAACCTAATTTGGAATTGAGTAATTTCAAACTTCTTTTTGTAAAATTCTCCCTTTTATGTTCATATTAAGAAAACATTTTTAGGTGCTTTCGGTTTACATTTTTATATAGTATCCACAAACTCATTACTTTTTTCCATTTATAAACAATATTCATTTACATATTCGCACTAGTGGAGGATACACTTTAGATAAAAGAATAATTAAACTTCAGTTGAGCTCAGCTTACAAAAGAATTTAGTATAATTATAATTAGTTATGATTATTCGTATATATATAAGTATTTTTATCCCATATCTATAATTAGCTCAACTTTACTATCAATTAATGTATAAATATATAATAATTTCTAAAAGCCGCACTATTTATAAATTTTAGACAATGCAGCATATTTCTTAAGATGTAGATTTTATTCATTTTTCATAGGAAGAAAATGCTCAATATTCATATATTGCATTAAAAAGAGGAACTACTAAGAAACACCATTGTTAATAGCATTATAACCTAATAGTATGAAATTTTTTTATAAATAGAAGGTTGGGAATATAATTTAGCCCTCCTTATAATCTCAAGCTAGCTGTTAGTATATGTACTTTTAATTAAAAAAAACCACACAATCACTTGTTATCAGAGTAATTTAATAACTAACTTAGAAATTTTGATTAAAAAAAAAATTGTTTGGCAAAGAACATTCATTATATGTAAGAAAGAAGGGAAAAAAAGTATAGTTAGAAAGCGTTGCAAATACTGCTTTATGCATGTCAAAATATTAATACTTGATAACAGATTTGATCATTAGGGAGGAAACCCAATGCCATAGATATATTAAAGTAATAAGGAAACATAATTTAATTGATAATGAAATGAATGAATGAATAAATAAAGATAGATCAGATCATAGGAAGGGAAGGGCTCAAATGAAAAAGGAGGTGGTTGGATGAAAAGGGAGAAGAGCACTTGAAAAGTGGTGGGGGTAATGGAAAGAATCTTTTAATGAAGGATAGACTAATAGAGGGCCCTTTATGTTTTTTCCATGGAAGAAAAAAGAAAGGAAAGGTAAAGAATTTCAATTCATAGTGCTTGATGATGGTGTGATTTGTCAATGGAAGGCCAAGCCCCTGTCAATTTCATGCCCCCAATACCATGAAATATGTTTGCTCTCTCTTCATTTCAATGACAATGACCCTCACCCATATCCCCTTTCTGATTTCCTTTAATTAATAACATTAGAGTTTATTTAATTATTTTACTTCATTCAAAAAAAACTTTATCTATTTATTTGAATTCAATATAGTTTTTCGAACTTCTAGTCTAATCTCATCAGAAGGAAAAAAAAAGTTTTTTATTGTTTGTTTACATTCTTGTTATAGTTGCACTAATAAAGCATATAAAGATGTTCAACTAATCATATAGGCTTAATCCTACTTAGCATATTAGGCTTGCTAACGCTAAATATTAGATGAAGTGTTATCCATCCGATCTAAGTGCTCGTTTGATCAAGTGCCAAGTTAAAGTTGAAGTAGTTAAACCTATAATCTGTAATTATAACTTTACTTAGTATAAAAAAGAAAGGATTATAAATAAACATAAATTGATGATTTGAGCATGAACTTATCAAGAAATAATAATAGATGAAAACAAGCAGTGAAATTTTAAAAGAAAACAGACAAAAATTGATGATTCATAAATGAACTTATTGATCGAAACAAGTGAGTTATGTTAGGGTTGCGTTGGAAGGGACTGGGTTGTGACTTTTGGGTTGGGTTGATGATACCAAAGGATCATCATTCCTTGTTGGTGCAATGCTTATCAGCACCACCAGAATTGTGTTGACTTCCATATCGCATTGTCTCTTAAGGACTTGCATGGCATTATATTCACATAACGACTAGTAATATCCCACCACTTTGCCTATCATATACATATATTGCATCACTCCCCATTACCCATCCTTCTTTTTCTTTCACCTTCATTATTATTCTTACTTTACCCTCTTACTCTCTCTAGCTTATCTCACTCATAATCACATTACAGATCTTCAATAATAATTGTCATTAAAAAAAGTCTTTAATGAAAGTGAGATATATATATTTTCTCTCTTTTTTTTTTTTGTAAATTTAGGTGGAGCCAAGGTATCCCCAAGCTATATTGGACTTGATACTAATCATTTTTATGATGAGAGTGGTTAAGAAATAGTCCTCCTAACAAGTATACTTTTCAGGATTTAAATTTGTGTTTTCCTTCTTACGAGAAGTGAAACTGCTACCACTTTAACCAACAACTTGTTGGTTCTTTTAAATATTTTTTTAATTACTATTCAATGTTTGGTTCTATTGATCAATTTAAATTAAAATACTAACATCTTGATCAATCCGTCATGAGAAGGATAATCATGATAAAAATTAGGTCAAATTAATTAGAATCATTACTTCCATCGTTCCAATCAGATTCTATCACTTGTTTTAATATTTCTGTCAGCATTTATCTCCAAATGTTGGCGTAGGAAAAGAAAAAAAATAGAAAACATGGTAGAATCTGATTGAAATAATGGGTGTAATGGTTTTAAGGAAGTTGAGCTAAGCTTTATCTAATAATTATAGTTTTATTAATATTGTGATTCACTTGTTTATGATTAGGATTAAATCCTATAAATTTGCATAGAGTATGTTGCATTGACCACACTGATCACAGGGCAATAGGTAGTGAATAATACGATAACACTATTTTTTGGGACCAAAATATGATAACAATATTTACTATCTGACAAAAAAGCATCAACAATATAATTATCATTCTTTGTTTTATTTTTTATACATTCATCTAAAGTAACTCCATATTATCAAATTGAATTCCCCGACGATCACCAAATTAACAAAAGCTTTTTGGTTTACAAACTTAAACTTTTTGAAATTACTTTAAAGAAATCAAGTCATTTCAGCCATCATTGATATTATCTTGCATATTATATCAAACCGTAATTATTCTATGCAATTCACATACTCAATGGGTGCTAGGCTTTGCGTTGAAAAAATGCTAATATGAAAGCAAATATGTCTATAATTAATTTTTGAAAAGAATTATATACTATCATAAACAAAGTGTAATTTATTTGATGCTGGGCCAACCATAGTTATCTTGTCAACCACTTCGAATATTAAGGTTCAATTATTGATATTATCACAGCCAACTTGCACTAATGTTAGTCCACCCAAAAATAACGTAAGCCGTAAATTGGCAAAACACTTGAAACACTAAAGCAAATGGAAATGGTAAATTAAACAAACAACGTGGCCAACATTAATTATTAAATTCCTCATGGATCACAAAAAGTGAATAATGAGCAAGGAAAAAAGTAAGTCGTCACAGATTTCGATCATCCACGATCATCACTATATATAGAATCATAAAGAAGAGAAGAAAGAATAATAAGAATAAGAATAGTAATAGTGCAGCCACGAGTTATCTTTTTCCCTTTGAAGTCTCAACAAACACTCACGTCTGAGTTCGCTGCTGGGTCCATCAATTACACTATCCAGCACTTCACCTAACAATGAAAACTCACCCTGAAACCAAACACATACACCAGAGAGAAATGATAATCATTGTAGATGAAATATACACAATAGCTTCTCTATGAAGGGTCAATGGGTTGAATAATAACAAGATGTGGTAACTGATACATATATAGCAGATAAATGCAGGTTAAATTTTTTTTTTTAAGCGATTCTACACTGTGTGAAATATGTGAGAAAAATTTTATCTTATAAAACACAAAAGAACCTTATTTTCTAAATGATTTTAAGAATTGTCAAACTAGCGTTTGCTTTCATGCCATCCATTGAGATGATATAGGGCCTTTGCTTTCATGAAGGGTCAATAGGTTGAATAATAAGGAGGTGGTAACTCATAGATAAAGTGTAGATAAATGTAGGTCATCAATTTTTTTTTTAATTAAATGAGCATGAACTAACAACTTGAGATTATCAGCGGGGCTAAACTCGTGACCTACCACTTAATGGAAAGCTTTGATACCACTAAACTACAAAAGTTATAATGGAGGTAAAGTTTGGAATAGGCAAGATCAAGCACGATGCTAATGATTTTGAAGCCACGAGGGTGTTTCAAAAAGACAGAATGGCTAATAAGTAAAGTCATTGAATGGTGATGACGAAATGAGACAAAGCTAATAAGGAGAAGCGAGAGGCATCCAAACAAAGTGTTATGGCTGTGTCAGGCCGGCCATGGATCTATAACTCTTTGCTCAATTATATTTCAGTAGTACAGCTCAGTATGGCTCTGTATGTGTCTGCTTCAGAACCTGAAGCGCCATACCCAGATGCTCCATTTAGATGGGGCTTAACTTGCATTATATAGAACACAAACCTGTCTCTTTCATTATTATTCATACCCTGAGAAAGAATATATCAGATGTGTGCAATATATCTCCTTGGATCCACCACACAGGAGACAAACTTGCAGGCAAATGAACACCTCACCACACAACACAGCCCATATCTCTGTTTCCTGGATTTTTCAAGTGAATGGGAAATATTCCTCAGCATATCACCGACCGTGTTAGTTTTTAATTAAGTGTTACAATTGATATTAACTATCTGCTTCATGCAATTGTAATTAGTACTACAGACCAATATTCAGCGTACGCGTACTTGAAGGGAACTGTTCCATGTTTATCCGGTTAATTACACCCAGCACTTTGATTATCTCATTAGAGTACAACACCAACAATAACCTGGGATCACATAATAATTGGTCATGCGGAAATTTAGAAAAAGGACCATTATTATTTAACAGAGTACCTTATAATAATTAAAATATAACAAATTATCTGTTTTTTTTTTTTTCAGTCAAAGAGGCTAATACCCGAGAAGAAAGGGAAAAGAAAGAGGTACAATTTTTTCTTATTTGTCTCGCTCACTCGGACTGACTCAGTCAACTCAAAAGGTTAAAAATTGATGTACAGAGAGCAGTGTCGCCGGCCATTGACAGCTCGATCGATATTCCAACTCGGACCCACTGAGTCAACTCACTAAAGTTCGCCGGCCGGAATTTTCCAAGCCGAAGTGGCTATGAGGGGCCGAGTGTGCCACCCTAGCAGAAGGCACCCGTTGTTCTCTTCCACTCTGTACCCATCTCCTCCGGCGAACACTGCCAATAACATGCTGGCTTGCTTGAACGCGTTGGAACCCAGGTGAACCGGTTCGAACCCGGCCGATCCCATCCGACCCCTCCACTGACTCAGTGTCTCGTGCCTCTCCACTCGCTCGGACCCTTTACACGCCAGCACGTTGCATATCTGCCTACCGAGATACAGCTCCGACATCAGCACGTCCTGACTGGCCGCCGGCGTTAACCCCGACGAGTTTGACGAGCCCTCCAGTGAGTCGAACATGGTTGAGTAGTAGTGTAGTGCCTCCGTGAAACGGTCCAAGAAAGCCGTCTCGTTGTGGTTTGCTTCTTGCTCCACCACAGTCACGATCTTCGGATTCATGGCCTTGATCGTGTTCAAGACCTTGTCGATGGCGCTGGGTCGGGCCAGGAGCTCGTGGAGTTCGAAAACGGAGTTAACCGCAACCGCTTCTCCGGGTCGGATCTCGATGAGCGACGGCTCGAGATCCACTAAGCTCTTGCAGACGAACCCGCGGAATTCGAATTGGACTCCGATTGTTTTGGCCAATTGCGCCAATTTCCATCCCACTTGTTGAAGAGCATCGGTGCTGTCCGAATGCGGAGGTCCGATTCCGGTGAGGCGGAAAGTCGGAGGACCACCGGGTCGTAATGCAAGGGCTTGCATTAATGCAGGCCATTGCATCCCCTGCTTGAGCCCGAAATCGATGACGTGAACTCTATCAGCGGTGGCGAACGCTTCAAGGATGGCTTGGTTCGCCGTGAAATGGGCGAATTTCAGGTAAGGGCAGGACTCATAGAAATGCATATAGAGCATATCAGAGAAGGCGGAATCGATGGACGGTTGAGAAATTCCGTAAATCCGATGAGCAAAAGCTTGAGCGAAGCAGGAAGCCACCTTCCTCATTGCCCCGGCTTGTGACGCCGCCAGCCTCTCCACGTGCTCCACAAGTGCTTCCGCCAGCTTCAAATTGTTCTGCTGAACCGCCTCCGCACATGCCATCAGCGCGTGCACGAGACGCACCCCGTTTTCTTGTGAGTCAACCAGAACCACCGGACGAGGGTGCTCTGGTACAGCCGCCGTCGACGGCAACGGAGCGGACGGCGACGGAGCGGATTCGGTTGAAGGTGAAGTTTTCAATCGCTTACGGCTATTCTCACTATCTGTCGTTTCGCTTTGTGGGAACGCCGCCTTGCCAGGAATAACTCGGAGGTCATACTCGGAATCATCGTGGTAACCGGTCGACAGATTCTCAATCTGGTGCTGAGAATTAGAGAAATTTCCGGTGGATATGACGGAGGAGCAGGCCGGAGGTAGAATAGGGCCATCAATTTGTTGGTTCGCCAACAGTACCGACGGATCGAGACAATTGGGAGAACCGTGGAGCTCGGTGAGCATGCTTTGAACCCAGCCATGGAGATCGGTTGGGTCTTTGTGGACAGTGTCAGAAGCAAGATGAGATATCCCGTCTTCCTGAGAAATGGCCATAACCATCTCAAGCCGCTCAAGCTTCTGGGCCACATCCGCCATGTCCGACGCCCGGACCTTGTAGCCCAAAGCCGCCAGTAACTCATCCATCCCACCAGAACCATCGAGCTCATCCTCCCATATCTTCATCTTCCCACTTGACATTGACGAACATTCAGGTTTAAAACCACCACCACAACCATCCATACTACTGTTATCTGGGTATTCTCTCTTCATCTTTTTCCTCTCCAAATCCAACAAGAAAACATAACAAAGCTACAGATCAGGTTTAGAATTCGTTCATGGCAGTGGAACGGGGTTCTGCTTTGCAATTTCTGAAGTGAAACAACAGAGAAAAGGATCGAATGGGTGAGGGGAGGAGAGTTGAAAAGGGCGAACCTTGGACGCTCAGAGTGGTATAGATAAAGGAGCAATGGAAGCCATAATAATAGAGGTTTTTTTTTTTTTTTGCCCCCTGCGTAAAGCTTTTTCGTCTGGACAGATCTTTTGGTTTTGGAAATTACGAAATTAGTATCTGTCTTTCCAATATTGTATTTTCCCATTGGGAAGGTAGGCAATTTATTTATTTTTATTTTAAAATTAAATTTTTGTTTTTACAAAATAAAAATATAGTAACACGAACATAAGACTTGTCCATCTAAATTTATTTATAATATTATAATTTTTAAAATATTTTTACAGAAATTCAAACAGTAAAAATATGTGGTAAACATGAAAGCGTGTACTGTTTGTTATGATTAAATAATCCAAAGTCTAAAAATAAACACCATAAGCCTATGTTTATCTATATTGAGTATTTTCTTGGTCATAACTGAGTTGCTTGGAGTGATTATATGCTTCTACTAAAAATGGAGGTGGGGCCCAAAGAGCCCCACACAAAATAAATAAATAAATAAAGGAGCCATAGGAGCACCGCAAAGCTGAAGGGCTGAAAGAGACACCGATGATCGTATGCAGGTGGTGCACTCCCAAAGTCCATACGCCGTCATTTCTTAGTCTGGTCGCCGTGTGATACTGATAGAATCCGCTTGAGAAAATTTATATTTACATATACAATATAAAATTTATAAATTGTCACCATATTTTATATGTTATCCGTGTAAAATATGACCCTATAATGTCGCTTCTAGTAACTGTTGTCATTGTTAGTTTGAAATTACCGTCTACTAAAAGTCTGTAATTAGAGACTGAATAGTAAATACTACCTCTCTTTTTTAATATAAAACCTCATTTGACTTTCGTTTTTATTTTAAATATAAGATTCCCACTCCACTTTATAACTCATATTTATGTATTTTTTTTCAAGATAGTTCTTTTAATAATGGTAATTCTAGCTAATACACTTGATTAGTAAAGGTATTTTAGGAAAGACAGTTCCTGTTTATTACAAATAACTAACTTATCTTATTTTCTTAATCTCTTCAAATTAGTCAACTAATTCTTATAATTAAGACTAGAGGTACTAATAAGCATAGTATCCTGAGTTTCTCTCTCTCCCCCCTCTCTTGTTAATCAGGTTTTCCGTTTATTAGATTTGAGTGGCTTTTTCTTTTTGCAACAAAATCATATTATTTACTAGAAAAATTATTATTTCACAATAAATGAGCAATATTACCAAGATTCAGTGTATAATTATTGACCGACAACTCGAAGAATTAATTTTTTAAGTTATTAAATAGCTTCCATGGGATTATATAATTATTTTATTTTATTTATTTGATGTGAAATTATTAATAAAAAACATTTTAAAAATCAAAACCATTCTTCTGCCTTCACCCGGTGAATTTGTGCTTCGCGTAATGTATCATCACATCACATTATTGCAGTCGCTCTCGCGCCTTGCTTTTAGCGCGTTTCTTTGTTTTTTTTTTCCCGATTAATTTTTCCACTGGGAGTCATTCAGTAGAAGTGCCGTACTACCTCCGATTCTGGTTAATTTAAAAAATTAGTTAAGTTAATTATTTATTATAAATAGGTGTTGTCTTTTTTTAAAATACTCTTGTTAATCATATATGTTAGCTATAAATACCATTTGATGAAACATTTAAAATATATAACTACTATAAGGACTATTTTGGACAAAATAAATAAATATGAAAAAAATTGAGATCTTAAATTTGGAATCAAATTAAACGTCAAATAAATTCTTATAATAAAGAATGGAGATAATATTAATTTCTTCCTCTAAAAAATTAAAATGAAAGAAAAGCTGCTGAAATTAAATTTTTTGGGAAAACCTGAATCCTAAGGAGAAATTATTAGCAAGACTTTCCTTCCTTCTTTCTTTCTTTTTCCCAAAACTATTTGGCAGATATTTAATCGGGCCCATCATGTGTATTTGACTTTAAAGGGTGATATTGGTGTCGTCATGAGAAGTTGTATAGCGGAAAAATTGTATTTAAATCAAAATATTTTGTTACTGCTTCTGGTCCTAATTATAAGACTCAATTAATTAATTTAAAGAGATTAAAGAAGGAAGTTAAGTTAGTTATTTGTAATAAATATATGTTGTCTTTCCTGAAATATCTTTACTAATGAACTATATTGGCTAGAACTACAATTATTAGAAGGAGTACCTGAAAAAAAATGTATAAATATAAGAGATAAAATAGATTTGGGTTTTATATTTAGGACCAAAATAAAAGTCAAATAGAGTCTTATATTAAAGACCGAAGGTAATACTTTCTTAGATGTTTGGCACGTTCATAAACTGCTTTTGAACATGGACACAAGTAATCTATTTTTCAGATTAACAAGAGATCGAAACCCTACATTAATTGCATTTGGTTTTATAGACCGAAAAAACGTAACTCCAGTATTTTTCTTACCATTTAATTAGAATTTATGAATAATATAATTTATCATAAGTGTATATGATGCGAGTATGAGACCTCATGGTTTTGCATATATTTTCTTTAATACTCCTCCGATCTTTAATATAGGACTTAATTGTTAAGTTGGTTTTGGTCATAAATATAAAACTCATTTCTCATATTTATCAGTTTTCTCTAAATTACCCCTATACATATTCCTTCAACCATAATCAAGTAGAAGAAGAAAATGGGGTATTAAGAAAGGTGATTATGATGTTTTAGGAAAAATATGTCACTTTCTTATAATTAACTAACTTATCTAATTTTCTTCATTTATCAAATACTACTTCCTATCTTTAATATAAGAGTTTATTTGATTTTTATCTTCCTCTTAAACACAAAACTCTAATATATTTTATTTCTTATATTTATCTATTTTTCTCAAAATAGTCCTTATAATAATGATAGTTTTAATTATAGAAAATGACACCTATTTATTATAAATAAACAACTTAACTAATTTTTTTAATTTATTTAAATTAGTTAACTAATTTTTATATTAAGAATAAAAATAATAATAATTATACATGGCATGCAATAAAAAAAAAAGAAAAAAGAGAAAACGTGCCAAAATGTTAATTCATTAGTGCAAGTGTTATGTGGGCCCACGTTGGTTCCGAGTGGAGAATAACATTTCGCGATGCATGAGGGACAGATCAGGAGTGGGGATAGAAACAATGGTGGCCACGCGTCACACTCCCGGGTGGGAGCCAGCGCCAAAGTGGTCACAGGCTTCACTGGGCCGAACAAGTGGGGCTTGGTCGGAGCGAGTGGATGAGCACGCGCCGAGTGCGCGAAGATGAAGGGCATAGCCAGCTGAGCCGCACGAGGGTCCTACACGAGGTAGAGAGGGACAGAGGAAAGAGAGGACCGGGGGATTTAGACGTGACGTCAACGTCAGTTTAAGAAGTATCGCACGTGCGACCCATGTGAAGGACGTTAACGCGAGTTCCCCTTGTGTATAGGTTAACTGTGTACTACTTTCTGTTCTTAATATAAAATCTTGTTTGATTTTTATTTTGATTCTAAATATAAAACTTCAATCTATTTTATCTTTCATATTTATATATATTTTTTAAGATAATCCTTCTAATAATAATAGTTCTAATTAATATACTTAATTAGTAAGAATATTTTAAAACAAAAGACCGGAGGTAGTAGAACGCTGCATTAGAGAGGGACCTGCTGTTTGGAACAGGGGGCGTTCATTTCAGCTTGTGTAAATAAATTTCTTCACCCTTTTTTTAATGAAAAATTGGACCAAAAAACGAGACAATAAAAAAAAGACCATAAAAAGTATAAAATTTTAAATCAATGTTTTCAGAAAAATGTGTAAATGTCAACAGTTTATAGCTGAATTGGCACCTCATAACTCATCTGGCCTCTTATAGAAGAGGTCGCGTGTTCTACATCACATGTTACCAATTAGGGATGGGTGTGTGTGGGTTGGATTTTAAATTGTCCATATAAAAAATTTTAAAAAATAAAAGTATGCAAACTATTATCAAAATGTGTAAAATGTAACGAATCTTAATTTCAGATTTTATAACTTTTACTTCTTTACTTTGTCATTCTCCCAAGAGACAGTAAAAATGTTGGGAACAAAAATATCAATTCTTAAAAAATAATAAAAATTAATTAACAATTTTAACTATATTATTTTAATTTTTTAAATCGAACTCGTTAAAATTCACTCATTCCACGTTAGGCTTTAAGGACACTTGGTACTTCTTAACAAATACTGCAATTTTTTATCTTTGTGCAAATCTTAATATTTTTTTAATCTGAACATTTATTGTTAAGACTCTTAACTTAAAAGATTATGGGTATGTTTGGATTGGCGTTGGGCAAAACTGACTTCTAACCCAATTGACTTTTGTAATTGAAGTTAGAGTAAAAGTCAGTTAGGATATGTTTGGATAGGTGCTTTTAAAAAGTCAGTTAAAAAAGTTAAAAGTTGTTTGGATGATTAATGAAAAAATGAGTTTAGTTATAAAATGAATGAAAAGGACATAGACTTTATTGAATAGTAATGTTTGATATTTTATGTTTTTAATATGATAATTATTAAAAAAATATCTAAAATTATTATGATAAAATAAAAATAGTTTATTTGTGAAATTATAAAATATTGATTTATTTTGTTCTCAAGTAACCCTTGTAATGATTATACATATTAAAGAATTTTTATTAATGGGTAGTTTTAATACACATAATTAACAAAAATATTTTAGACAAGATAACATCCATTTATTATAAATAAATAACTTAATTAATTTTATTAATATCTTTAAATTAGTTATCTGATTCTTATATTAAAAATATGTAGTATCAAATTATTGGGTTTGTTATGGTAATTTTGTCTTTTTTCATTACCATCTTTTCTCTCTCCACGTTTGTGACGGCAAAAGCTCAAAAAATTAGCTTCAGCGTTAGGTGACTTTTTACCCAGAAGTTCATTTGCAAAAACGCTCACCCAAACATTTGGTTGAGCATTTCTCTGCTAATAACGTTAGTTTGCGCCATTCCAATGCACGTTTTCCGTTGAAAACGTTGATCCAAACATGCTGTATATTTAGCTAAAATTGAAATTTACTCTTTTTGCTTGGAATTCTAAAAAAGTGTTAATTACCACAGCCCCTAGTTAACAACATAAATGGCTTCTATACAATTTTTAAAAAAAATACATTTTTATACTTTTTGTATCACATATAAAATATAAAATAACCCTAATGTTAAAAAAAAATACTACTCGTACAACATTTCAGTTGCCTTGAGCAGCGAATTTTGACTAGCGGCTCTCATGAAATGACAATTTACTGATAAGGATAGTGCCTATTAAAAAAAATTACTGAAAAAATGCAATTAGTAAGTGGGGCATCCTTTTCCTGAAAAATCAACTAGCACTATTATTTTTACCAATTGATAATAATTGTGTTTAAAAAAAAAGTAAGTTTGTGTTTTCACTTGGGGTAGGGATTAAACTGGGAACATAATCATATAGGGTTTTGTAAATGCCAATCCGCAACACCTTCCAATTAAGTGGTTACAAGTCGTGTCCTTAATTATGTCTTACACATTACCCTTCACTAATCCCCCCCCCCGGGAGAAAAAAAGTGGCTTTAAGTTTTTTATAAAAAAAAAAAAAAAAACTTGCGTGCAATATTATCATACTCTATACTTTTCTTTTAAAATACCTTTTATGTATTTATATTTGTGTTTTTTTAATTCCCTTAGAAAGAACTAAATTTGATCTTTAGAATAAGAGAGAAAAATGAGCAATGATTGAACATATGTAAGGGGGGGAAAATCAAGAAACTTAATATTTTTTATAATATTTTTCTGCTTAAAAAACAACTTATTGCTTCTAAATTTATCAAGATAGAATTATACTTTGAAAGCTATCTGTAATTTCATACATGGATAAACATATAATATGATTAAATTATTAGTCTAATAATTAGCAACATCATCTGGCTATTAATTAATTGATTATTCTCAATTTCTTTTCTTTCACCATCTGATCTTATCTATTAAAAAACACAAGTGATCAACGTCAAACAAAGTTTGTAATTTGACTCTTTCAAGCCAACATCAATGTATTAATTATTTTATTATTAATGATGCTGCCATCCAATATTCTGGTTTCTGGCTGCTACATATAGCCTATACACGAATGGAGCCAATTACAAATTAAATAAAGCAATTACAATATTAATATATCATAAGAGCCTAATTAAATAAGCTCATGATGGGGTAGAATCAAACGATATGGTTTTCCTAGTCACTGTCAAAGAGATAATTATGAAAAATATATATAAAGAGAGAGATTTTTTCAAAAGCACCTTTTGTCATAATTAAGGATACGGCAATTAATTGCCTGTGAAATTAAAAGTTGACATGAGGAGAATTTGGAGCAAATGGGATTCCACTTAGTGCTTGTTGTTTTCCTCCCTTACAGAAAATCTAAAGTATGTCACTGTAATTTAATGAAGTCACTAGGAGTAAATTCAAGTGTGACATCAATTGATTAATCCCAAACTGATCAAGAGGCTTAAAAAATATTTATAAAATAAATCAAACATGGAGGCTGCTTTATTAATTTGTTTTTCCCCTTTAACCCTTCTCTAGCTAGCTAAGCCTATGAGCTATATGTGCTACAAATAATTTGCTACACAGAACCTGGACTCATCACTCTTATTAGGACTTCTTTTTATTATTTGTTATTTAATGTGAAGATTACGTTTTTGTTTAAAACATTTTGTCGACAGAAATACGGAGAAAATATAAAAAATTATGAAAAGTCCAGTCAATTATGTGAAGAACATATTGATTTTCTTTTTTTAAAAAAAAACTGAAATATGGGAACCAGGTTCTATATTTGATTTGATCTTATCTTAAACCAATTGGCCGGTTTTTGGGGTCAAATTAAATCGGACTCCGTGTCTGATGAGTTCCAATATTTGATCACTAATCATTTCAATTTTTTTTACAGAGAAAATTAATCAAATTATGTTATTTAAAATGTTAATTAAAATTAGTTAGAAATTTGAGACAAATTGTAAATGCCTCCTGTAAAAAAGTATATATCACATTTCAATGTCTTATAAAAAGAAGCAAGAAAGTATATGATTATAATACATACTACTTGCATTATAAAAAATAAAAAATAAATATTTTGAATTTTAGAAAAACTACAATAGTATAATAATATATAGGTTATAGGGTGGTCAGATCATCGTGGTCTAATTATTATTGTAAAGTTAACTAATTAGTTCAATGAGCATCGTTTACCCTCGTTGCACCATATATAATTATGTCTTATTTTCCTGTTTAATTATTCATAAATTTAATTCACTTGAATATCCTAATTAACCCAACCTGGATTCAGATCTGTCATAAAGAAAACTTAAAAATTGGCTTCTCGAAACACACACACGCACACACCTTTTAAGATGGTATTAGCTTGCATGTTCAAGGGCATATGTTCTTATATTTGTGGTTTCTTCTTAATTAAATAACAGCAGTTTGTGTCTTTTTATTGGTTTTGACTAACTTGAGAACTTTATTTCTCTACATCATCAATTACTTGAGATTTCATCCACCTAGTAATTAACCATGGATCTCATCATATTTGTTTTCCCTAAACCAAAGTTTTTTTTTTGAAATTTTCTTAATTAAAAGACAAGTGCAGTTTATTAGCAATTTGGATTCTCTCATAATCTTTTTTCTTTTTAGAATCCTTTCTTTACTCTCAGATTAAAATAATTGATGGTCTATATATAATATTTTAAATAACTGCTGAAAATTTCTTTCCCGTATGTAATTATTTCTGGTTTCTTTTTATTTGAACAAAACCTTTTTTTAAAAAAAAAGAGCTATATTTTAAATATTGGAAGTCATAAAACTTCCAACTTTAGACTGAGAAACTCCAACAGTGCAAGGTTTTCTTTTTGAATCTATATATGCAGAACTCCTTCATATTAAATATTCCTTTAATTAAAATATTAATTTAAGATCCAGTCATTCTTTTGTTTGGTCCAGAAGAGAAACCATATTAAGAAACAACTAATTCCTAGCATCTTTGAGAATTGAGATCCGTTCTTGGCTAATACTATATGTTGTGCCTTTACGCTAAATCCACAATTAATATACTTAAACCATTTGTAATTTTATAATTAAACCATTTGCAATTTTATAATAAATCACCAATTCCTGCGCGTGTACGTATAACTCCCACATACTCCCACATACTATATCATAATACCCAAATGCTTAATCACTTTGGGATTAACTAACTTATTAATTATTAAACATATTCTTTTGGTTAACAGTGATGTGTGCGCCGGCAGCAAAGGATACAAAATCCACACTTTGATCGAAGCGAGATTAAGAGATGAATATTTTAAGGTGCATTAATAATGATGACTTGTTCCATAATTGAGGCGATTAATTATTGAATGCATATTGACGCAGCACATTATATATCAATTTCAAACTAAATAAAAAATATATATTATATATATAATGACTAAATAAATACATATATATATATATAATGAAAAGAAAATCGTAGGGTTAGTTTAATTGAAGTTGAAGGCGCACGTATATGGGTAGCCAATGGACATGGAAACTTTCTGCGGCAACAAATCTGGAAGCATATTGAAATTTGTCCCAGCCTATATAAGAACCTTCAGTTTTATTTTATTTTTAAAAAAAAAACAATTTTCCAACTATTTCTAGCCTTCGGTATTATTAAGCTATATTTAAGCATTGTTAGTTAACTTTCATCTAGAGTAATTTTTTTGGTATAATTACTTTTCTACGGTTGATTTGAACCTAACTTAAGTCTCTTCTACTCGAATTAATTACAAACGGCAACATTTAATTTTTTTTATACATAGCTTCTAGTATTATGTATTAGTTCATATTTAAGCATTAGTTAGATCTAAATGGGAGTACTTTTTCGATTAGAATATTTTTATCCATAGTTTAATCATCATTTTTCTCAAACAATATCAGATATCTTCTACTTAAATCAGTTACTCTTAGTGACTTTGAATTTTATTTTATCGGCAATTTTTTATTTTATTCATATCAAGAGGAGTTAAATTTTGTTAGTTCATTTCTGTACCAGCATTACCCATCATATTTGAATAAAATCCTAAATTTAAACTCAGTATACATGTTTTTTTGTATGCATGAATTACCAAAAAAGAAAGAGTGATCGAATTGAATCTTACACCTCTATCTATGTCTTACGGGTTCAAATAATCACTTAAAAAGTTCTTTTTAATATTTTATGAGATCAAATTTTTCTCACATTTATTTTGTACGAAATAAAAATTACTTAAGACAAACTAATCCAAATATTTTCCTCATTTTATCATTACCAATATCCTAGTTGTAATTGGCTTCACTAAAGCGGTTTTAATTAAACCTAAATTAAAGGAAATATGGGAACAAACAAGGAAAAAAAAATAAAGTGTTTCGACATATAGGGTGGACAGAGAGATCAGTGAGGGCCTTTTTTTTTTTGTCTTTTAATTATTCTAGACCGAAGAGAATCTCAGAGTCATTCAAACCCCTATCATCAGGACCACCCTCATGAGTAAATTAATCAGTATTTACCCTAAGAAAAATTATTATTATCGTTATTATTAATATTAATAACTAAAATTGAGCCCAACAACTTTATTAGCTAGGGGGGCAGTGTAATTTGGATCTAAGCTATGGATATGTCAATTCTGATTGGTGGAGGGACCCCATTTCTGGGGTGGCTTGTCCACAACCCCACTCTTATTACTGTTCATGTCATCCCTCCATAAGCTTCTTTCATCATCTTCTTCAGATTTGAGAGAATAATTAAAGCACTTCAATTTTGATTCCTAAATTGATGGCTTCATGTGGGTCTACACTTTTCTTTTAGAATCCGTTTGGTACGAGAGAAAATAGGAGGAGGGGAGTAAAAGAATAATAAAAATTAATTACAAACTTTTAATCTTATTTCTCCAATTTTTTAAATCAAGCTTATCAAAATTTTTCTTTCCTCCTCTCCGATCCCTCTATTTCTCTCATACCAAACAGTACTTTAAAGTTCATCTCTTTGTGATACCACCCTATGAGTTTATATATGACTTATTATTGCCCATTTGAGTTAGTCTTGGTAAATTGATTTTGCACCGTAAAAGATAAATATGTAAAAAAAATTTTCTATAAAACATAAAGCGGATTTTTTAAACTCTCCCAAACAAGCTTTTAAGTGAAGCTTCTTACTATTCCCTCTTATCCTTATTAAACTGATAAAAATATTTAAAAACATCAAATTTGTCATAAAATTTAAATGATTTTCAATATTACCTTTTTTTAACTACTCTAAACTTCAACATCATACTAATTTATATTTTTTTTACTACCTTTATTAAATATCGGCATATTAGATACAAATTTATTACCACAAAAATGATGATGATGAGCCTGCAAATTTTAGGGAGAGAATTTATAAGTTCCACTTTATTGATGACAAGAAGTGTATGGAATCCTATGCTTTTCTTCTCCTTTATTTGTTTTCCTACTTTATTTCTGGTTCTTGCACATGCACTCTATGGAGATCAAATGTCAATGTCTCGTCAATAATGTGAATCATATATCAAACCACATGATTTTACATATAAATGGCAGCACCTTCTGCTTATTTTTATGTAAGTTCAGGGAATCTCATGCAATTTCAACAAAGCCATGTGTCAGGCAATATCACTGAAACAAAACCCCACCATTAATGGCCATATGTTTTTGCTGATCCAGGATAAATAACAGAAAATAATAAACCATTAATTAATATTTTAAAACAATTAGAATAATCGATGTAGTACTACCCTATGGCATATTGAGATTAACAAGCATATACATGGTTGTGAACTCAAGACAAGATTCTTCCTCTTCTTCCATCAACAATCAACAAAGACAATAATATCTAAATACAAAATTTTCCATGTATTATAGGAAAACTGCTGAAAAATACTTCCTCACAAAATGTATTGCCCATAGATATCTCAAGACTCATGTTACAGCGGGTATCAGTTGTGTGTAACAAATATTTCGTTTTGTGCAAACATTTTTTATTTTACATATAACTAAAGATAAGTTATATATATATATATATAGAATTGAAAATCAAGTACTTTCCACAGTAAATTTCACAATAAATAAATTTTCAGCAATCTTCCTTCACATTATGTTATACCATGTTAAAAATATTATTTATAGTAACAATTCAACGCCTATATATATATATATATATATATATGTATGTACGTACGAGTATGTCATGATCAGAAAAGGGGGAGTAGAGTAGTGGCTGGATCGGGAGAACTGACGTACTACTATTATTTAAAAAGAGAAGGATGACGAACACGTAAATCTGATTAATAATTAACTCAAATTAATTATCAAGTTGCTACTAAAAAAATAAGTGATCTTCCTAGGGAGCTTGATTTGATAGATCAATTATAGAGTATATATATAATTATATATAGCTCAGGATATTCGAAACTTTCTTCACGGATGCTCTAGACCCTAATGGCTGGCCGATGTTTAGCTAAATCCTGCAACGCCATGTTATCTAACGTGCAATTACGGTGTCTCATATATAGATGAATATATATATATATTTATATACATACATCTGTGTGTGTGTGTGTATAAATATGACGTAGCAATTATTGTTTAATTTATGTTTTCGTTAACGTAACAGGTTCTTTGTAAAACTTGCTTTAAAATTTATTTTTTGTTTACAGATAATATATTTTTCGTTTTAAGTCTTTGACACAATTTTTTTGGGGACCAAAGTAGACATATATTATGATTCTCACTTAAACTGAGCGTATTATCTTTCCTATCAACTTGTTTGAATTTTTTTTTTTTTTTGCAAAAATAACTTTTATTTCAATCAATTAAGTTTTACACACTGAGAGTAGGACAAACAAACTGGTTTGACAAAAACTTGTTTAAATAATATATTAAAAAGTTAATTTCATTTCAATATAATGAGAAGTCAAAGGTCGAAAATAAAAAAACTCGCTTTAACTTTAAAATCACTTTTAAATAATACTCATTTGTTTTTGCCGCTATCTTAAATATTATTCTTTTCATTCAACTAGCTTTTTTTTGCAAAAAAAAAATCTAAATATTACTCTTTTCATTCAACCATCTCAAACATGCGAGTCACATTTAGAAAGCATAAATATAAATTGGAATTCATTTGATAGAAACTGCTAACAAATTGTTGTTTGATGCATTTAAAAATTATCATATTAAGGGCAGACATTGGAGAATGATTGTATCACCCACTTTCTCCACAAACCAAGTATAGTGGAGGACTTTTACACATGCAAAATATATAATTCTTATAAATAAATATACTTTCTTCTATCACCAAAAAAAATACACTTCCTTCGATTCTAATTATAAAATTATTTTAACTAATTTAAATTTAAGTAAATTAGCTATTTGTAACTAATGCGAACAAAATTGTAACGCAACACATTTTCAAAAACATTCCTATCAATTAGTAACTAAAATTTAACATGCAGAAATAAAGATGTATGTTCCAATAAAAAGGGGTTTTATGGATAAAAAATTTAATATAGGAGAAAAATTTATATTTTAGATCAAATCAAAATTGTTAAAAAAAAATCTTATATTTAGCATAGGAATGAATGCATATGCATATATACATTTACACATACACACGCTTGTCATAAAAATAAAGTGGTAGATTAAGAGCCTAGTGGGAATGGTGATTGGAGCCTTCAAAAGTATCTTTTCAATTATATTTTACAGAATATAAGGTAGGAAGAGAGTTTTGTTTCGACTTATATAAAAGTACTTATCAATACTTATATTAAGCATCTTTAAACAATCATTAAATAATATAATTTGTGGTCCCTAGAATTTGGACCCATTTTGGTTTAGATTCTCAAATTTTAAACCTGTAATTTTAGTCATTGAAATTTAATTTGTTTTAAAATGTTCGTCTCTGGAAGCATAATAGTGTTAAAATCAATTGATGTGTTGTTGCCGATGTTAAAATGATGATATGAACTCACCAAATGGCACATAATTGAATCTTGTATGGATAATAGGGGGGAAAAAAGTTTTCAAAGCACAGCGTAGAAAATGAAAGGAGATGAGTTTGCAAAACACAGGATTGTAAACAACTTCTCAAATGAACAATGAAAAAAAAAGGGACTTTACAACTGCGTTTTGAGAACTTGTTTTTCCCCCGTTATCTACACAAGATCAAACTAAATGTCATCAAATGAGTTGATATTACCATTTCATAGCTGTTTATAAAACTCTAACAGATTTTAATACCGTTATATATCTAGAGACTAACGTTTTAAAATGAACTAAATTCTAAGAACTAAAATTGTAAATTTAAATTTTGAGGGACGCAGATTAAAATAGACTTGTACTTCAGGAACTAAAAATCATATTAATCAGGAAATATTATAAAGGAGCGGAATTTTTCGGCAGTGCCACTTGTGCCATCACACCTTCTTACACCTCTGGGACAAGCATGCTGATTGCTGAGCAAATCCCTCATAATTGGATTCTATAAAACGTAGAAACGACAATTTTTTGCCTCCTGCAAAACGTGTGATAGAATGAATATGGACAATGCGGTTCAGTGTGAAAATACAGTATTTACCCAAAGAGAGCAGAGCAAGTTTTATTAATTTTCCATCTCCCCGACACATGTCCAAATTTAATTGTTCAGGATTTTTATTAATCACAAACTATAATGACATTTTATTTTAAATCATCCAAGTGAAACATGAGATAACCGAAAATTAAAATTAGTGGTACTATCTACTTCATGGTCTTATTTATAATACACTCCGAACATATTTAATGAAACCAAAAAAAAAAAAACTTGAAGCTCATTAACTCTCTCTGAAAATTCAATAACTTTTTCACCTTATCTATAATTAATATACACTCCATCTTAATAGTACAAAGCCTGCACAATAACAAAAAATAAAGAGTAAAATTTTTATATTTATATTTTATTTTTTCACTTGATAAATATCAATAAATTAATAGGCATATACTTCAGAAAGCACAATACTTAGGTCAACCTCTTTATATCCATTATATTAAACTCTTCACATATAGTCATGTATTATATTTTTAAAATATTATTATTAATTCAACTATAAATGTACTTGAAAAAAAAAAAAGGAGACACGAGAATACTAATTGAAAAACTTGATACAATGAACGTGAAAAATTTGATGTAAATATTTTTTTCCCAGAAAATAGGTACACAAAGCAGTACACAAATGTATCTGGGAGATGATGAAGCAGCAAATCTTTGAGACAGCACAAAGCAGATATGTGTTAGGGGTTGGATTGGGACCAACAAGAGCGGAACAATATCTCTTGCCCCATGTGCACCATATCACTCATTCACATGCCTTACCTTCTCTCTTCTATTTAATATTTCATTCCCTCTCATCAAAACGTGGCCCTCTAATTAATTTCTATATATTGCATTTATTGTTATTCATATTATATCATTACATTAGGCCCTCACCATTTATAATATGCTCTTTCTCTTTTCTTTTTTGCCACAATTGTTGAGGCAACTTTGTCCTTACACTAAAGTTAAACTCACTTTGGTTGATGTTTAAATAGCATGAAAATTGTCCTTTAATTCTTTTCTCATTTTTCTTGAACCAATACCTTTAATTAAAAAAATGGAACAAGAATTTTTCAAATTCAATTATCGATATCAAGTTAAGATATATAATATTAGTTTGTTGGCATATACAGTATTCTGGCTCTCAAAAGCTATGCTGAAAACTGCAAAAAGTCCATTAGAGAAAACATGCTTGGAATCATGTCAAGGCTAATGACTTTCTAGCCAAAAGTCAAGTTATAGAAGAAAAACTATTAGGAAGAAAAATTTTCAAAAATAGAAATTTTTATTATTTTTAAAAGTTTTCCTTCTTAATATTTCCTCCGTTCTATTTTCTCTCTCGAGTTCTCCATTTTTCTCTGATATCATATTGATGTTATACATTTTTTCACTCCTAAAATTTATGCAAATATCATTATACTCTTCCGGTCCTTAATATAGGATGACTAATTATTAAGTTAATTTTGGTTCTAAATATAAGACCTATTTATTATATTTATCAATTTTTTCCCTAAATTATCCCAATAAATACTCTCTCAATCATAATCAAGTAAATGAGGGAGGGAAGACATTAAGGCAAATGATTTTGGTGTTTTAGGAAAAACATGTCATATTTCTTATAATTAACTAACTTACCTGACTTTCTTAATCTAATCAAATTAGTTAAATATGTATTATATTAAGAACCGGAGGAGTACTATCCATGCTTCTTAATCTTGGTCGACCCCCAACTTAAATCATGATTTTTTTCTCTGATTGCGCTATTTATAACCTGTAAATAATGTAAAATTCAATATTGTTTTTTCAATGCAAACATGCAGAATATACACGGAGAACACACTCTTAATTTTAACTAGTTGAGCGCTTGTTTGTGTTTGCTATTGAAAAATGTTCATAAATGTTTTCACATAAGTTGAGATAATTTTTTTTAATATTTATTTTGAAAAGTTAATTTCAAAACAATCCAAACAAGACGAGGCTATAAAGAAAAAAGAATCAAATTCAATTCAAATAGCATAAAGAAGAGGCACATGAATGGGCAGACCGTGCATGTGAATTGAGACACAGTCGGGTCCGTAGTACTATTAATGTCCTTAAGGCATGGGTCACAAAAAGCTTACGTATTTACTATTTACCCTTCATGCCAGGTCCTCTCTTTTTCATGCTCTCAAATTCAAGGCATCAATTTCACTTTGTCCCTTAACGACATCAATTTCCAAACCCAAGACAAATTGTCATAATTTTTCTCGATTACTTAAATTTATTAATCCAAGAAATATTATACTCCTCTCGTCCTATTTATAAGGCACTTTTAATATATTTCATACAGACAAAAAAAACCTTAAATTGCATTAACTCTTTATTAAAATATAACAACTTTTCAATTTTACACTCATTTAGTATATACACCTTTCAAAAAAATAACTATCTATATTATAATGGAAAAACTAATCTATGAGTCCTCATAGTTTAACCTAATTTTTAATCAAGTTCTTAGAGTTTTTTTCTTTTTAATCAACTCCTTCAAATTATCTCCGTCATACACGTTACTCCTTTGGCTTCAGAAACGTTAACCAGGGACAAACAGATTCTGGATTGCCGTTAAGAAGAATTGAGGTAGTTGACAGCTGGATCAATTTTGACAAGGTTCCTCCACGCATTGCTCTTTACTGGTTCATGGATAGTAAAGGGTCCACTTTTCCCCTTCATGGCTAACATCTCTGACTTCGAGCCCTTCGCGATTCCATTTTGAATTCGAGCTCATGATAGCATTAATTGGGACATACGAAGACAGACACGGTGAGCAAGGGATCAGATTTTGCACGACGATCTTCTCCCTTCTCCTAATCACAAGAAAAACCTAAAAGTTCTTTCATTCTTCGATGTCATTAATGTTATATTTCTCTAATGTTTTGATAACTGAAGTCCAACTTGTCAAAATTCATCCACCTCTCAGCCACCTCACTTCTTTTTAACGGCAATCATGAATCTGTTTGTCCCGGTTAATGTTTCTAAAACAGAAGGAGTAATGCATATCACGGAGATAATTTGAAGGAGTTGATTAAAAGGAAAAAAACTCCAAGGATCTGATTTAAAATTCGGTGTAACTACAAGGACTCACAAATTAGTTTTCCTATTATAATAAAGGAAAGATAAAATAGTACATTCATGTTAGAAATTTAATGAAGTGACTTATAAATAAGATCAAGAAAAACCTTTTCTCTTTGTCTTATAAATAGAACCAGAAGAGTATCTGAATAATTGAATGGAATTGAAATTGAAAATTTCAGTGATGATGATAATATAAAGGTGATAAGATTATATATAAGGAAAATCTCAACAAAAAAAAACTCTAAAATTTCCAAATCTCACCTCCAGAATGACTATAAAAATGTGTTGGCATTTATTTTTTAAACATTATTAATTGTTATTAAAATATAACAGATAAGATTGATCTAAAATTTTGAAATTCAAGACTAATTTTTTTGGATTCTCCCATGTGTATGTATAGAGTGGTCAGTAATGCTTGAGTCATCTGTTACTGCAATAATCATAATCCTCCACTTGGCAGAATGAATAGTGATGAAACTGACAGAGTTGACCAATTTGTAACATTGACGTGTTATATCCTCATGTGAAACACGTGAAATGCATAGTTTTAGTTGTATATATAAAGAATAATTCATCTATATAGATATAATAAAATATTGTTTTTCATGTAATGATTTCGCAACGTTCCAATCTAGAACCCGAGATACTACCATACTCCTACGTATTATTTAAAATATTTTCTTACACAGAAAATAGCGATGTTTTGTATAGAAAATATTGATATTAGAATTTATGTTCTCTTGACTAATAAAATTTCTGAGATTTTATACTAATTTTCCCTATATAATACACGGTTCACGCTGGGAACGTAGAAAGCAAAAGGCACTTTTTCTCCATCTGTTATTGCAATAATCATGATCGTCCATCTGGCAGAATGAAATGTGATGATATTGACAGTGTTGACCGATTAGTATAACATTGACTTGTTATCTCCTCGTGTGAAACACTTGAAATGCATAGCTTTAATTATAGTATATATAAGTAACTGGTCTATATAAATATAATACAATATTGTTTTTTATGCAATGATCGTGCAACGTTCCAACCTAGAACTTCGAACCTGAACAAACTAGTATGCATATAACCTAGATTGTTTGCTAAAAACATCTCTCTTAATATAGAATACGAAGAGAGTTATAATAAAGTCTCAAAAAAATATAATAATTACAAGTCTTAATAACAAGTGAGTCGTTGTCATTTACTATCCTAAAACTTGTCATATTACAGGCTGTTTATTGTTTTGAGATTTTTTAGTAATTATTTTTCTTATTTGAAACTTCATATCCGTTCTCCCAATATAAAAAGTATAAGCGATTATCCCAATATAAAAAGTATAAAGAGTCACCCATACAGATTAATTATCATCTGGGAAACAGTGCTACTCATTTTAAACATTATTATACCAGTATGCAGGTTCACTCCAGTTTATGTGAACTGACTTTTAAGAAAAATCAAAGAAAAGTATCTGTTAAAATACTTCCTTACATAGAAAATATCAATATTTTGTAGGGAAAGTATTGATATTCAAATTTTTGACTAATAAACTTCCTAAGTGGAAGCTTTTTACTAATTTTTCCTACATAATACATGGTTCAAGCTGTGATGTTTTCGCGGGTATTGAGATTTAAGATTGAAAAGTATACATTTAATAAGCCGCTTAAAAATCCCTCTTAAATTGGTTTTAGAATCAATTTAGATAATAATGGTTTAAAAAGTCTGACTTTTTGAGATCGATTCGAAAGATGAGGTCTAAAAGCAGAGCCTTTTAGACGTTGTGTGGCTCATGGGAGGCCTAACAATTACGTACTGGCTTGTAAGAATAATACGGCACATATATTCACTTTGGCATAGTAAGACGAAGATGCTGATTTTTGTGGTATATATGACACTGACATGGCCCTTGAGAACTTTGATTCCTATTATGGGATTTTTGTGGATGCTTTCTTGCGATTTTTGGCATTTTTTTAATTAACATTTTTCATATTGGCGTGAATTGTACATGCAAGAATTATTTTTGAAAAAAATATACCTGAAACCTTGGATTTGATCTGTTGTCCGTAAATAGATTTGAGATTCCAAAAGATAATCCACTCATTAATGGCAAAATTAACTGGACCCCAGTTCTGGATCCATCCATTTCGTTTCTGAATAAGTAGGCCCCGTTTGATACTGCTGTAGAAAAATAAATAAATTATTTATATTAAAAAACCAATAACCGTACAAATAACCCGTAAACTAACAGCAAACCCGGTTCATTCATGTTAAATGTTAAATGTTAAATTTTCAATATAATACAATATATTGATATTTCTCTGGTCTTATTTATAGGGCCAAGAGAACACATATTTGGTTCTATGCATAAGGCACTGAGAGAAATTTTTTATATGGATGTACAATTTTACTCTCCATTTATTATTGTGTTGATTTTGTTTATATAAGGTATAATGCATATTAAACAGGAATAAAGTTAAAAAGTTGTTGAATTTTAAATGAGAGTTAATGAAATTTAAAGTTTTATTCGGTCTGTGTAAAACATATTAGAAGTAACTTATAAATAGAACTAGAGCAGTATTGATTAACACTCGCTTAAATCTTTTCATTATTTTTTATTTTCTTTGTTCTCTATTGTTCTGCATGGCAGCATGGGGAACAGGTTAGGATTTATTCAAGAGTGACTTGAAAATAAAACAAAAAAAAAGGGCCATTGGAACCGTCGCTTTTAAAAGTTAAAAGGGTATTAGAGGTTTGGAACAATTGATATTGGGCCAAATTAATTTAAAGTGGTCCAGGAAAAACAATATGGGTCCATAGGATTTTTTTTCAAATTAGATGATGTTGGGCTTCACAAGGTATCCAAAAAATGCCCATAATCCTTAACGTGTGGATGTTGAGTTTGGGATGCCCAAAGAAATTTAAGGAATCAAATAAATTGACAATATTATTTGGAAAATTTCATCACAGAGCTCACACGGCTGGGAATAAAGTTTCAAGTTTCAGCAAAGCATTGCTTTGTGAGATGAAGGGTGTATTTGGATTAGTAATAACAAAACTGATTTTTATTTCGTATGGCTTTTATAAAAATGAGTTAAAGTAAAAGTTAGTTAATGTAATATAATTTATGTTTGGATTGACTTTTATAATAAAGTCAATTTAATAAGTTAAAATTTATTTAGATGATTAATAAAAAAATAAGTTAGATGTAAAATAACTAAAAAGAACATAAATTTTATTAAATAATATATATAAACACATGATAATTTTCAGAGCAATATGAGAATTACAAATTGTTTTGTGTTAAAAATGATGTACTATCTTCGATCCTTAATATACAACCCATATAGAACCGGTAATATGGCTAACCCACCAGTTATGGGTTGGCCCGTGGTTGGTTCAAGGATCGACGGGTCGATCATAAAAGGACCAACTTTTGACGGGCTAATATTTTTTCAACCCAACCCGTCAGGGTGAGTTTGCAGGTTAGGCCCGCCAACCCGCCACTTTTTTTTTTATAAAATTTTTTTTCATGCCTTTTGTTTTCTTTTAATAAAATTTATTCTAATTCTTAAACACCTAAAATAAAATATGCATATAGAAGTTATTACAAATAAAATATGAAATCTAAAGTTCCAAACATTTCAAAATATTACTATAAGTATACATAATACATCATCCTAAATGATTAAATATACATCTCAAATTAAAACATAACATATCTAAATTAATAATGATACAAACATAATGTTACAGATCACTATCAAGTGCTCAACCATGAGCCATCATTTAATGTTGATATAGTTCGAAGAATGATATGAAGATGCGAAATTATTTAGTTAAGCTTCACAAGTGGAATCACTTTTTTTTTGCTCAACTAACTTTGCCACAGGTAAAATTCATAATACAAAGTAAAAAACATATTACATTATAGTAATTTTAAATAATAAGAATGAGATAAAGGACCAAAGGAGTAAATACAATTATATTTGAGGGAGAAAAAAATTTAAAAAAATAAAAATAAAATAAAAACGGGTCGACCCGCCAACCATGCGGGTTAACCCACCATAGGTTTAGTTTTGACTGTTATAGGCTCAAAAAATCCATTTTAAAACGAGCTTGATTTTTATCAACCCACCCTCCACTTTTTGACAGGTTGGCGGGTTGAGCCTGCGGGTTCAAGTCATATTACTGGTTCTAAACCCATATGACTAATTTGAAGAAATTAAGAAAGTTACTAAATTATTTAATTGTAACATATATTATATGATCTATCTAAAATATTTATGTGTATTATTATATCATATACCAATTTATAAGTGAGGCAAATTATTTTGAAAAAAAACTATAAATATAAATATTTTAAAATAATAAGTAGTTTTCTTCACTATCACATCTTCATCGCTTGGTTTGGGGCGCACTGTTCTTCATCGTTTTCTTCAGCTAGAGGACCACGGTTGAAGCCGAAAAAAAGACTGGAGAGGGTGAGAGCTTCTAGTCTTCTTCTCTAGAAGGTGAGCAAGGATACCAGTGATGGGGGCTGGTTCATGCTATGGAACCTTCTTCAAGTACGATTCAGAGAGAGAGGGGAAAGAGAGGCCGCCATATTACTTTGATTCTTCTTCAAGTTCAACAAGCTGGGAAGAGTAGAGAAAGAAGGGGCAAATCTGAGTAAATAAATACACCTAACGGTATATTGGCTCTTGCAACCACCTACTGCTGTTATCATAACCTTTCCCCGCGTCTCAACGTGCCGCTCGTTTCCTTCAAAAACTAGATAGAGAAGAAGCCAATCCAAACAAGTCTTCAACTTAAAACAGGCTTTTAGCGCAGGTTTTGCACTTTTCAAGACACTTTGTCCTGCCCAAACAGTAATCCAAACATAGCCGAAATATCTTGGAGCTTCAATGTAACTAAAGCCAGCGCAACAAAGCAACTCAATGTAGGAGGCAAAATGCGATGGGATTGGACTTTAATGGACATGGCACTTGCACAAAATCTTCAAAGTGGAAAATGCTAAGCCACTTTCTTTTTTTGTGAGTAAGAAGATGGTTGGAAATAGAGGTTGTGAACGCAGAAAGCAAAAGGCACTTAAGGTAGCTAACTTCTGATGACATCTATACTTAAAAAGAATGTTTGTCTCTTCCGCAAATTGGATTTTTAACTTAAGTGCCACACAAACCCATGTCTCTGGGGAATATATGGGAATGGGAAGGAAGAGGAGGGGAACAAGTATTCTTAATGAGCTAAATTTATAGTAAAATAACTTAAGTTTTGGTCGTGTTATTTTTTTTTATGCGAACTTTATATCATTAGGTTTTAATTTACGTTTTGAAGTGGCAAACTGAGTCATTGTCTATATAAGAAAACTTCATTGGTGTAAAGGGGACAAAATGCAATTGTATTATACTTTCATAGGCGAAATATCAGTGCCGGCATGTGATTTCTAGTTAGAACTCTCAACTCTTCTAGAAGCTTGAACTAACAATATTTTACTTTTATCACCCAAAAATTCAAATATGCTTTACACCTGCTTCAATTAGAGGATTTTGTGCGTCAAAAAGAATTTGACAACGATACCATCGAGTGATTCTCTCTGATAGTCATCAGAAATTTAGCTATGGTGCTTATGGACTGAGGTTCCTTGATTTGAATTGTTAACGAGGCCTTACAAGGTATAAGATTTCAATCTATCATAAATTAGATTTCTCATTTCTATTGGAAGCAGACTCCATGTGATAAATTTTAAATTCTTTTTTTGCAAGTGATTCTCACATTTTATTTTTATTAAAATTTTATAAACTTATTTATCCATCTTTTTTAAAAAAAGTGAACCCATTAAAAGTTTCCCAGTTTTTCTTTTATTTTTTTTTTCAACGGGAACAGAGAATTAATGCCTATTTGTCCATTAAAACCACAAGTTAATTCTAAGCAGTTCGAATTTCTACGAATTTCATGTTTTAATCAACATTGACTGATATTTTTAAAATAACGAAAAGTTACAAATATTTTTTATAAACATTATTATATTGTAATTATGAATATAAAAAAAAAGATTAATTTAAGGGACAATAATAAAAAAAAAGTTGAAATTTTGTAAATGCTAAATAAGGAATATTAACAAAAATTTATTGTTATTTGTAAATTCAGACTTGTTAATATTAAATAAAATTATATTACTAAACCTGATCTGTGATTTATAATTTTTAAGTTCTTTTTTTTTTTGTCATTCTCCCTTAATTTAACCAACTTACTCCCTCCGTTCCTTATTATAAGAGACATTTGATGCTTATGGCATGTTCCCATATATAAGAGACACTTAAAAGTTGTCTCTAGTTTTTTGTATTGATTTCCTATTTTACCCCTATTTATTTTGTCTCCTACTCATACTTTCTCTCCCTCCCACTTCTCTTTCTTTTAATAATTTAATTGTTCTCTCTCATACTCTCTCTCCTTATTAATAGGGGTATTGTTGGAAAAAATATTATACTTTTTACACATTAATTGTCCTCAACTAATTTTAACTGTTTTTTTGATCAACGTAATTTAGTTATTTGTCTCTTATAATAAGGAACGGAGGGAGTATTTCGTAAACAAAAACCCAACAACAAAAAACAAATGGCCACGTTTTAGCATGAGGATGTGACACGTAAACCCTGTCGCAAAATCTGAGTCCAACAACAACCCCAGCGTAAAGTGATTACTGATAGCGTTCCCCTTTTGATACGAACCTTGTTCTTTCCCTCTGGTTCCTATCAAATATCATCATCGCTCCCTCCCTCGAGCTTCTCAGCCTCACCTTCTTCTTCCCTCTTCTCTTCATTCTTCCATCCAATCTGCCAATGTCTACCGCCAGAATTCAACCCACGGCATGTGCTCTCTCCTCCACCATCAAACAACACCTCCGCCCCCACCCTTCTCTCTGTTTCAACAGTTGCGCAATTCGTGGACGCGGCACGCTTCGGAGAACCCTTAGGGTTTCTATGTCTTCCGCTCCTTCGTCCAGCCCTCTTGAGATTTGCGTCAAAGCTTCTGTTACTACTCCCAGCAAGCTTGGCGACTGTAATGAATTTTTACCTCTCTTTGCTGTTGTTAATGCTCTCGTCGTTAAAATTCTGTTTGGCTTTCTTAGCTATATTCAATTTATCAGTCTTTTATTCTTTGGTAATTGGGGGAGCGTTGGAGGGAATTGATTGATTACTTTTGGGGGATTCGGGATGCAAATTGAAATTCAAGCTTTTGCTGTAATATTGCGTAGTCCGTAGAATGAATACACGCCACACAAGGTGAAAATATTAAAACAGATGGTTTTGCAAGTAGGATTTAGTGTCTCTTCTTCAGAATGATAGATTTATCTAGTGAAAGGAAATCCGGAATTAGAAATTCATAAAGTCTTTGAGGTGAAATCTGACGTTTGACATCGGCATGTCTCTTCCGCTTTACCTTGAGCTTTTGTAGACTCGAAAGAAGGTGAAAGAAAATATTGGAAGGAAAATTAGAAAGACAAAAGTAAATAGCTTCTCGTAATTTAAACTATTCAACCCCCCTTCCTTCCTTCCTCAGTACCTTGTGCTTTTCTTGGCCATTGTTGTGCTAAATGCTTTAATTGGTACACAAACACACACACACACAAAATTTTTGCAGAAGAAAGTAAATTATTATGTTACGCATCTAAATAGATTTATTCAATAAGACATGCACTATTATTCGGTATAGGACTTTTGTACCCTGCTGAGATTTATCATTACGCAAGAGATAGATTTCTGTTGCGGAACATAACCGTCAATCAGAGGATGGATGAGATAACACACCTGCCTATATTCCCTAATTATGTAGTTAATTGTTTACATATGCTCTGCTTTAAGATACATCTCTGTGTGTGTGTTTTCTCCTCTGTGCTTTAAACAAAGAGTTAACTATAATCACTGATTGGTTGCCCTTAGAATTGCCTCTTCAGGCCCCTTTTGCCAAAGAGTATTGCTGACATTGGAAGAAAAGCATCTACCTTATGACATGAAGTTGGTGGATCTGAGACACAAGCCTGAATGGTGATCTTCTGGTCCATATCTTTTGTCATACAGGACTTTATATTAGCTGATTTCATAAATCTGAATCGCTTACAGAGAACAAAGTGTATCACTTTGATTGTTGCTTTATGTTCCTTGCACTGGTACAGGTTCTTAAAAATCAACCCAGAGGGCAGAGTTCCTGTGATAAACCTCGATGAGAAGTGGGTTACTGATTCAGATGTTATCACACAAGCATTGGAAGAGAAGTTTCCTAGCCCACCATTGGGAACCCCACCTGAAAAGGCATCAGTGTATGTTGATCATTTTGGTGGTTTAGGCATCTTTCTTCTAGATTTAGTACTTGTTAAAGAAAAGTACATTGCTTCGATGTGATATAACACTTTTGTACATTATGGAAAATGGCTTGGAATTCTTGGACAGTCACTTGGTTACACAATCTGGAATCGGTTCACGTAGTTTCCTTCATATCACTGAGCTCTTATTTCATTCATTTCCTTGTTTTCATACATGTTAATCGCCCGGATACCACTGCTCATCTGGGTATGGGCTTTATGTTTATAGTTATGCGTAGTTATATGAGATACTGAATATTCAAGACATTTTCATCCTGGTTTTTGTTGTCCACTAAATTTGAGATTGACAAACAGGTGAACCTTTGGGAGTATAATTTTCCCTTTGATAAGTTTAATTCATCATGCATTCTCTATTTAATATTTAAGCTGTTAATTTTCTTTGTTTTCTATATTGCTTAAGCATACTTTATCATCCCCTTTTGTTCCCCGCCTGAACTTCCATTTTCATTTCTACATCAAGTCATCTACTTTTTGGAGGTTGGATTATGATGTATGTAGAAAAATGGGCTATGCCATTTATTTTAATGCATCTAACTTATGTTGCTTAGAGATGCATTTTCAGAATTGAAGTTTGTTGCATAACCTGGATAATGCATCTGTAGCATGCATGCTTGGCATAGTTTCTAAGTTTGTATTCCAATCTTGTGACTTGCTATGTTAGGTTACCTTGAATTATATGCTTGCATAAGTTATCTTAAATTTTGTCTGTAGTGGCTCGAAGATCTTTTCTACATTCATTGGGTTTCTCAAGAGCAAAGATCCAAATGACGGGACAGAGCAAGCCTTATTAAGTGAGCTAGGCTCTTTGAATGATTACCTCAAAGAAAATGTATGACTTCTTTCTTCTGTCGTCTCATTGCATTATGCTTGCAATTTATATTAGTGTTTTGTTTTGGAGATAAACCTGTTTTATGGCGTAAAGGAGGCATAATGTTTAGTAAGTGGTTTGCAGTAATGTTGTTACCTGCATTTTAGAGTCTGGATTGTCTAGAGGTCTTCATTGTAAAGTTTGAAGATGAGAGAAAACAGGAAGTAAGAGAAGAAAGAAATGGACTAAACAGTTTTATATTATGCCATTCTCTCTTCGAACTCAACAAGAACTTTACAATGAAGAATTCTAGAAGATCCTTGTACCTGTACTTCAATTCCTGTTTTTGAGCTCAAATTTGTGCTTTGACCTTGGTCAGATTTAAGTCAAACAAGGCGCAGAATCCCCTATTCTAATATACCGTGCTGTTTTCTTCCCTTTTTCCCTAGTTCTTGTGAGTGGTAAATTTTTCCAGCGATACTCCTTTTTACTCCTCTGGTCCTTAATGTAGTGGTCTTACATGTAAGATCTATTTTACACATTTATCAATGTTTTTCCAAATTAATCCTATTGATATTCCCCCAATAATAATCAAGTAGGAGAGAGAGGGAGGGAATTAAAAAAGATGCTTAGGGTGTTTTAGAAAGAACATATCATATAATTAATTTAACTAATATCTTTAATTTACTTAAATTAGTTAATTAGATCCTGCATTACGAACTAGAGGAGTATTTTCTTTCTAAGAGATCGGCAAAAGTTGGCCTCATTTGTTATAATCTAAATTCAGCGTCATACTAATGTTTAATTGCTTCTCTCTATGATATTTTACATTTATTTATTTAAAATCAACAACATACAGGTATATTTCTTCCTTCTTTTTGTTTTTTGTTTTAATAAATAATAGACTAATTGACTAATGCTTTTCCCTTTAAAGGGTCCTTTCATCAATGGGAAAGACATATCTGCGGTAGACTTATCCCTTGGACCAAAGCTATACCACATGGAGATTGCTTTGGGACATTATAAGAAATGGACGGTTCCTGATTCCCTTACCTCTGTGAAGTCTTACATGAAGGTGTGTTCAAGATGAGCCTACTATCTCACCATGCTTCATAGATTTAAGCAGGTTCCTGATCCCGTTTATGATCATTTGTCAATTCTGTGGATGACCTTCGGTTATCTTCTCTTGAAAATACAATACTACACTGGCACCCCCAGAACTTCACTGTCAGAGAGACTGAAACATTATTCATCTAATTCTCTTTTACCACAAAACTCCGTTTTCAAACCTTGAACGATATGACTGGCTACTTCAATATCCATATTTTCTCTGATGGATGCCAGGACCAGATTAATTCCATGGCTATCATGTCCATAAGAATGCTTTGTGGTTGAGAAAGCTTTTTAACAAGGACAAATATCTGAAATTGGAATTTTTTCGCTGCTCTAACCTCTTCTCCACTTAAGACGCTCCAATCTGATACTTGCTGTAATCCAAATTTGAGTATCATACTCGTGAAATATTTCTGCTTAAATTGAATGATGTCTACTAATTTCCAGCTGTTAATTTTCACCGACAGTTGAAAGACTTGAATTGTTATGCTGGGCTTTGATACTTTAGCCTACCTCTAACAATGCTGAACATGCATGCAGGCTATTTTCTCAAGGGATTCGTTCATCAAAACACGTGCACAACCGCAGGATGTCATTGAAGGTTGGCGTCCAAAAGTTGAGGGCTGAAATCTGCTGATGCTGTTCCATCATCTTTATGAGGGTCTCTGGTCTTTACCTGATTCTACCGGACCACGCACACTATCAATCCTCACAGAGCTCAATATTCATTTCATTTTGTCGTATGATTTTGATCCTCCACGTTAGGCTATTGTTAAATATGTATACAATTTTAAAAATATTAGGCTAGAAAGTGAGGTGTGTTTTGGGAAAAATGGATAACATATCCCCAGAGCGGAATCTGAGTTGCATCCTTGATTTCCCCTAACCAGAAGCAGCAGGCGAACTGCATAAGAAATCAGATTTATGTAGTCGTTAAAAATGTAAGAAATGCCTATGTACTTTGTTGGTAGGAATTGTTAACATTTCAGCAAATTTGATGTTTTATGCCAACCACCTCCATTCAGTACAACATCAATGTCCTATCAAAGAATCAAAATCATAGAACAACTGACTCTGTTTGTGCAGCTAACAGGTGCGCATGCCGTGATAGACTAAGCAAATTCACACCTCAACCAGAAGGAACATGCTATTTCTGTCTATTGAGAAAGTATTTAGCTAAGTGATACAAAGGAGCAGCCTTTCCAGCATCAAAATAAGAGAGTTCAACTAAAGCCTTATCCAATAGCTCATTAGCAAACTTAGCCCCATTCAAACCCATCAGTTTTGGATACGTAGCCTTATCACTAATCAGATCCTTCCCTGCAGTTTTTCCTAACTCCTCAGAAGATTTGGTCACTCCCAAATCCCAATATATCATCCACCACCTGATACGTTAACCCTACACACCTCCCATAATTCCTCAATCTCTCCACCTCAGTCTCATTCCCTCCTCCCATTATTGACCCACACACAGCCGTAGCTTCGACTAACTTGGCTGTCTTGTGGGTATGAATGTACTCCAATTCACTCAAAGTAACCATTTTCCCCTCACTATTTAAGTCAAGAAACTGCCCTCCAGATAGCCCTTTTGATCCCGCTGCCGAACCAAGCTCAGAAATAGCTTGTAGGACTCGCCTGGGTGGAACTTCTGCGGTGGTCTTATCTGCTATGTGTTGGAAAGCAAGACAGATCAGGGAGTCGCCGCATAGGATCGAGGTGTCTTCGCCAAAAACCTTATGGTTCGCCGGCATGCCTCGCCGGATTTCATCGTTGTCCATACAGGGAAGGTCATCTTGGATCATTGAAACAGTCTTGATCATTTCAATGGCACAAGCCATGGGCATGACGAAGGATTCGTCTCCTCCCACAAGCTCACATGAAGCAATACATAAAATGGGACAAACTCTCTTGCCTTCTGAGAGAAGAGAGTACCTCATAGCCTCAGTGAGTTTTGTTGGATGGTGCAGAGGCACTGCCTCATCTAGTGCTTTGTTTACCATTTTGATCTTGGTCGCCACGTACTCCTGGAACTTGAAGTTAGAGACATGGCTAGCTGTGACCTTCATGTTTGTTGAAAATGGTTTGCAGAATCCGGATTTGATGTGCATTTTGCTTGTTTTGAAACCATTAAGGAGGTGGTAAAGAGAAGATGGCCTCGTGGACGCAATACATTGGAATCCTGAAGCACCACCACGAACGCTACCGTGCACTCGTCTGCGGTGCGGTACGGCACCACCCAGTTGTGCCAGCAGCCAACTCCGGCGTGTCAGCTTAGTTATCCTCATCAACCCACCGCCAATTAAGACAAGGCAGATCTTTCTGTGTCGGCCGCCAAGCACGCAGAAAACCCTCGTTTTTAGCTTCCCAAGCGGGAAGCTGTGATTGGACAAAAATGCACGTGACTGCACGTCGGTAAGGGTGCACGTCGGTGCCAGCTTAAGGATGTTTAATTATTTATTCAGCACTAATTAATCAGTAGCTTCATCAGTATTTTTTATAATTAAAAAACAATAGAATCATATATGATGAGGCCTATATCTTTTATAGTTTTATTGAAGGACACGAGAAAAGTTCAAAAGATGTTTTATTCATAAAATAAAATATTAACATCTCTTATCACCGGAAAAAAATTACTATCTCCAATGCTAAATATAAAATTTATTTTGTAATGTAAATTATATTATGAAGTAAATCTAAAAAGGATTAGATGTAGTATTATTGTATGCATTATTATTATCTTTTGTGGAGTTCTATTTAGATTTAAAAACTGTTTTGTTGGATGGGAGTTAAGCCATGAGTGGGTTAAAAGTTAAAAACCAAAATTGGACTGAAAAATAAAGTGGTTTTTAGACGTGATGAATGCTAAAAATTATAAAGAAACGTATAAAAATAAAAAAGTCCCAAATATTTTTGCCGGCCGTAAAAAAACGCCCAATATATTTTCCAATTATTTGTAGACATATGATGATATTCATTGAAAACTTTAAATACAATTAAACTTAGCATAGATTTATTTCTTATATGGTATTACGTCTGATCTTAATTATAAGATTTTGTTTATAGTATAGATTTATTTCTTATATGTTATTAACTCAAGTTTTAATTATAAAACCTCGTTTATAGTCTATAAATTGAGGTCTTATAACTAAGATAGGAGGTAGTATTATGTATGTATTCCTCTGATTCCATTTATAGGGCAAAGAGAGAAGATTTTTTTATCCTATTTATAAGTCATTTCATTAAAATTTTATTGTAAATGTACTATTTTGTCCTTTATTTATTATGGTGTAGGTAATTATCTTTTTTGAAAGGTGTATATATTAAATATGGGTAAAGTTGAAAATTTGTAATATTTTAATGAAGAGTTAATGCATTTTAAGATTTTTCTTGGTCTGTGTGAAATATACTGAAAGCACCTTATAAATAGAACCAGAGAAGTACATACTTATTGTTTAATTAAAAAAAAACTATTTAATTACTATGCTATTGGCACGCCGGTCAACCCGATTGGGCCATGAAAACTGTAAATCATTACTCTTTTTGATAGAACAACCATCCTGATATGAATATAATAATATTTTCGTAAATGTTCACACACAAACACACACACATATATATCTCATTGTCTCAGGTATATCTCATTATCACTATATCCTATAATTGTTTCTTATTGTTATGCAATATGTAAATTTTATCAAAAATGTAAAATTGTGCCTATAAATAGAAACTATGCATAATGTATTCAGCACTTAAATGAAATGAAAAATACTCCTGTCTTCTATTTTATTCTCCCTTATTCTCCACTCTTTCGTTAGTTTTATAACACATTCGACTTTTAATATTATATATATAAATACATATAAATACACATAATTCTTAGAAAAGTAGTAAAACCTCTCAACATCTCAACCTATTGTTGGAATAACATTTTTTTTTTTGGGTATAATTCAAAGTATCCTGAAACTACTTTAGACTTGAGAGTTAAGACTAACCTTTGTCAGGCCATGAGTGTTAAGGTTAACTGTTAAAGTTCTTTCAACAAGTACATCTTTTAAGATTCGAACTTGTGTTCTCCTCCTTACAGAAATGAAACTGCTTACCATCTTAACCAATAGTTTGCTAGGGGAATAATATAATTCTTTACTTGACAAATATAAGCACCTCGAGTTTGTTCTAAGGGGTGTTTGGTTTAATTTCTTAAGAGTAATTTTATGGTATTCGAGATAAATGTGTGAGAAAAATTTTATTTCAATTTGTGTAAAAATGTTTTTTTAAAAAAAGAAAACACCCTAAATAAGAAAATTATCATGTTTGATAAGAATTAAAGTACGGAGCATAGATTGAGACTATCAGTGGGAAAGACACTTATGGCCCAACCAACTCCGCCAATGTTGCATGATTTAGCGGGCTAACAAGTGTTTCACAAATTGCAGTGTGTGTATCTACTAAGAGCATCATATGGACTATCGGGAGTTGGATTTAATGAAAAGAATTAATTTCTCGCAACGTGATAAATTAAGACTTAAATTCTTATCAGAAAAGGTATCTATATTTAATGTCCGATAGTGTTTTAAATAAGATTGGCTCTAATAGGAAGATATTTATATGTAGCTCAAAAAAAAAAAAAAAAGAGCATCAGATAGTATTAACATGTTCAACAACCAAAAGCAGTAATTTTGGCAGATTCAACCTCTAAACATAAAGATGGTTTGATGAATTGCTTAAATTATCCTTCTACCCATGTTAAGCACTTCTCTCCTACAAATCCTCCATTCAAATTAATACAATTACTTGTATAGTGCCAACCCAGAATAAATTGAATCGCAATAAGCTCCATCCAGCAAAGGTAACCTTAGAAGTCTGACATTGTGCTGATTGAACTCTCCGGCTAACTCGCTCTCTAGGTGGATCAAATGGGTTTATACATAAAACACACTAGGCAAATGTGTTCTACGAAAAACCCACTCTTTAGTTCACGACAAAAAGAGAACACTCTTTAGATATATCATCTATCAAAAGGTCCACTAATAACTTGAGTTTTTTTAGTCTTCCTCTACTTTTCTTCACAAGACTCAACATTGTTTGTTCAAGCCTTCTAATTGGTGCCTTCTTCAGCCTTCTTTGTATAAGTTCAAATCATCTTAAATGATTTTCTACCAACTCCTCGATTAAATTGACAGCCAGAAACAGTTTCAATTTCAAAGGAATTCTAAGTTAAAAATGATAATTTCCTAGGGAAGTCCGGAACATCAGTGATCAGTCCAAAACAGTAAGAAGTAATTGGCTCTGAAAAAGTTTAACTGCACTACTTGTTCGCATTAGCACAATTTCTACGCTTACAATCCAAAAGAAGCCATTTCATTTTGAAAGTGAAGAGCTCTTTTTCTATCACCATTCTGCCGGTAGCTACCAATTAGTGTCTGATATGCAGCTGCACTGGGGGCTAGCGAGCGGCTTTTCATAATCCTCAGATACTTCTCTGCAGCTTCCAAATTTCCATTACGACAGAAGCTCAGTATCAATGACGTGAAAACAGATGATCCAGGAGACAGAGATTTGTACTCCATTTCATAATATAGCTTCAGAGCTTCCTGAATCTCATCCTTTTTAGCATAACCGTCTATCAAAAGAGAGTATGTTAAATCACTGGGAACGAACCCTTTATCTAACAAGGTTGTCAACATGGCATTCGCCTGTGCCACATCCCCTCTTTCACAGAGCTTTTCTACCATCTTATTGAATGCCAAACAACTGGGAATAAGCCCAGCTCTCAACATTTGCTTATAGTTACTCAAGCACTTATCCAACCACCCTGTTCCAGCGCATCCCTTGATAAGATGATCAAAAGTCTCACCATATGGCTTCAAGCCTACTTTTTCCATAACTTGGACTAAAATTTCTGCTTCTTCAATTCTGCCCTCTTCACAGTACGCGCCTATGAATGATGTGTAAAGGAAACTATTTGCTTGGAAACCTCTGGTGATCATCTCTTCATATGCCTGCCATGCTGAATCCAAATCTCCCATCTTAACTTTGGTGTAAACAGTTAAAGAGTAAGCAACTGAATCAGCAATCATGTTCTTTTGCAACAGTCTCTTCAACATTACCATGCTTTCTTCAATTCTTCCCTCTTCTAAAACCCTGAAAATTAAGTACGCATTGACAATCACTGAAGGATAGCTTCTCTTCCCCATTATGTGATCCAATGTCCTTGCAATTTTCTCCAATTGTCCTTCCTTGCACAAAGCATTAATCATGATACGGAAAGTAACATCATTTGGGTAAGTTCTTTTTTGAATCATATGCTCATAAATATCCCAAAGAAGACTACAATGATCAGATTTCTGAACAACATGAAGTAAAGTATTGAAACTTATGAGACTGACAGAGAACCCATGTTCTTCTACATAGAGGCATATGTCAAAAGCTATGACAGACATTCTCAATTTTGCATAAGCCTGTATTAGCAAATCAAACACCAAAGGATGAGAAGCACAAACCTTATAGCTGTCAAGCAGTGAATCCACAATTAAAAACCCCCAAGAACTTTCCTTGTTTTGCTTCAGAAGTGATTCAAGTAGTGCTCGAGCATCCATGAGCAATTTGGCTCTGACCAGAATATGGATTGCTAAACAGTAAGATCGAACCCCATGCTCAATGTTCTTCTTCTTTGTTGACCAATGAAAAAAGCCCAATGCACTTCTGGCATCATGTGGTTCTTTCAACTCGATCAGCACTCTCTCCACAGTTGCACCATTCAATTCAAAAGAATCAAACTTTCTGCTTATGATATCCCAACTCCAACCTCTTCTAAATGAATTACAAATCGCAGTAACATCATCTTCCGACGTTGCCTCTACATGTATCAGCTGGGCCAATAGGAAATGCAATTGAGGACAGGAGAAACGAATTCCGAAGAGTTTGAAGGGTTTGAATCTCAAAGATGCAGAAATATGGTGCATCAGAGGCATGCTTCTACGTCCAGAAACAGAAGAAAAGCCGCCCCTTTTCCTTCGTTTTCATGCATTGTTTTAGCTTCCAAGAAAATATGAATCAAAATTGCCAGTAAAAGCGTGATATTTCCATAATCCACAGCAGCGACTACTTGCTAAAGCCATTTTCTGCGATATCATTTCAATAAATTCCGACGCATACATATGAAGTACATAAGGAAAAACTGGGCATGAACAATCGATAAGACATTACAATTCGGGTATTTGATGAAGCTAGGATTCGACGCAAAGAGCTCCCCAAACCGAAGGGAGATAGAGAGAAACCAAATTGCTAAGTCCTCAGTCCTGACCAAGCCTTGCCTGTTGTTTCCCGTGGAGTAATGCTGCGAAGGGGAAGAAATTAATCTCGGATTCCACCTCTCAGTTGCCACATACCGCGAAACAAATGGGCTGCCGGGAATGGTATAATTTTTTTTTTTTGGGAGTTAAGTTTACACTGTATTACTACCTTCGAACCTAATTATAAAAACCAGTTGACTAATTTAAGGAGATTAAAAAAGTAAGTTGAGTTAGTTATTTGTCCTGTGTTGTCTTTCCTAAAATATCCTTGTTAATCAAGTGTAGTGATTAGAACTATCATTGTTAGAATGACTACTTTGAAAAAAATATATATAAATATGAGAGACAAAGTAGATTGGGGTTTTATATTTAAAACTAAAATAAAAGTTAAGCAAGATCTTATATTAAGAACCAGAGGTAATATTATAATTGGCATAAAAATATTAAGGGCAAATATAAATTTTGGTCCTCAAAATTTGGACTCATTTTAATCCCTTAAATTTTAAACATATAGTTTTAGTTCCTAAAATTTAGTATATCTTTAAAATGTTAGCTCATGAAGGTATAATAATGTTAAAATCTACTAAAGTGTCATAAGTAACATTAAAGTGGTGATATTGGCTCACCAGATAATGTCTAGCTAGATCTTGTATGAATGATAAATTATATAAAAGGGATGAGTTTTCAAAACATAATACAGCAAATAGCTCCTCAAATGAAAAATGAGAGAAAAAAAGAGCTAAACAGCTATATTTTGAGATTTTTTTTTTTTACATCTTTATCCACATAAAATTTAATTAGATGTTGTTAGATGAATTCATATCACCATCTTGACACTATTTATAACATTTTAGTAGATTTTAATACTAATACACTTACAAGGACTAATATTTTAAGATGAACTAAATTTTATAAACTAAAATTATGAGTTTGAAATTTAAGGAACCAAAATAAAAATGGGCTCACATTTAAAAAAATATATATTTACCCAAATATTAAAAATACGAAAACTTCTTACTAATTTTGTACATAACTGTCATTTTATTTGAAAGGATTATTATTTAAAAGAACAAGAATATGCAATTTTTTTAATTCAATATTTTGAAAACTTCTAACTAATTGAATTGAATTGATAATATTTTAAAAAAATTTATAAAATAAGTTTTATATGAAGAATCAGAGCGGTAATATGTTTTTTAGTTAAATTGGTTGATTTCTCTAAAGTTAAATAGGATTATTTCAACTTTGAAATTTGAAACTGAATAGATTTCTGTACCCAAACGGCTAAAATATTTTCACATTTATGCTACTTATCGTTCAAGAATATGCAGAGATTAGTAAAATTGATTTTGGCAAAACAAGATAACACATTTTTGAATATCAAACTATGGTAAATACCAAACATTTTAAGAAAACTAAAGTTTGGCCCAAAATCATAATTTTAGATTGTAAAACTATGATTTCAGAAGAAATAAAAAAATGTTCACTTTTGGATAGACGTCAATCAATTACAAACTTTGAAAGATGTGTATATTTGCATTGGCTTCTTTCTTCCTTTTACAATCCTAACAAAACTTACCCAGATATTTTCATATTTTCCTATTATGTTTAATAAAATATATAATAAATTTATGACTTCAGCTGTAAATTTAATCAAATTATTTATGTTTGATATTTACATCATATCATTATTAGAAAAAATATTAGGAAAATTCATAAATATGTAATAAGAGTATTATTTTTTTTAAAAAAATTTAATTTTATATTTTATATACACACTAATTATTAATTAATCATAAAATTAATAAATTTCTCTTACATATGTTTATTCAAATTTTCAAAAATATTATTAAATTTTATGTTTAAAATCTTTAAGGTAAAACAATCATTTTTCTAAAAATGCATTTAATCTTATATTTTATAAATATATATACACATATTAATTATTAATTATTTATATTTTTATTATATTATTTATTATATTGGAAAAAACTATTATTAAAAAATTTATTATTTCAAATAAAAATATAAATCAAAATTTATTCTTTATATAATTATCATATTAACTTATATCTTTCTTAGTAATTTGCACATTAAAAAATTAATTCTAATAACAACTACGCAAATATTATCACTTTATCAAATCATTTTTAACAAAATTTATTTTTCAAAATTTATTCTCAAAATAACTTTTTTCTCAAAAATTATAATCCAAACTATAATTTGGTTTATCTAAACACTCCCTAAGTCAATTGTTTGTAGAAAATAGGTGCTAGTTTCTCCAAAATATTTATTTCATTTATATTAAAAATTACTCCAGTAATAAAAGTTTTCTTTAATATGTGTAATAATAGAGCATTGGCCAAAAAAAAAAGTGTAATCATAGAGATATCACGCAAGGGAATAGATTACATACAAGGAAACACAAACTCCATAAGAATTATTTGCCATTTAATTTCTTAAGAAGAAATTTATCCCAAAATTTTCCTATTACGTAGTTGTTTTTACATTTTATAATATCGTTGTGAATCTTGTTCACAGAATTATTATTTAAATATTTTAATATTTTACGATATCTTTGTCTCGTCATATTTTCATGATACATTCCGTCATCCATCGCATTAGATTATTTTTAGAAGCTGTTGCCTGTTGGCATAAAATGATTACGCTTATTTTTCAGAAGCTACACAATGTAACTTCTTAAAATAATTAGAACTTTGGTTTTTTTTAATTATGCTTATTTTTATTGAGTTTAAACAAAAATAATAAGGTTTAATAAAATATTTTCCTTTGAAAAAAGTGATTATTTTCATTCAAAACTAAATAAATGGGCCAAATTCTGATTCATTATCCCAAATTGTTTCCAAACTTATCGAAGCCTTAGATTTTTGTGCTGTGGGTACTGATTGTAACTATTCTCTTAGGGCATCATGCATAGAGATTGACAAGCTTTGTTGCTTTATAGTTCTAGAGAGAATCTATTGATTATCTTGCAAAAGCCTCCTATAACATAGAAGCTAATTTTTGTATTAAAACTCCTCTCACGTACTTATCTCATATTTTATAAATCACCATTAAAAAACTACTTATTAATTTTTCATATTTATCAATTTTTCTTAAATTACTCCTATTGATACTTTCTCAACCATAATCAAGTAAGTGAAGGAGGAAAGATATTAAGAAAGATAATTATGATGTTTTAGGAAAAATATGTTATATTTCTTATAATTAACTAACTTACCCAACCTTCTTAATTTAATCAAATTAGTTAAAAAGGTTTTATATTAAAGATTGGAATAATATATTTCTAATGTATTTATTGTTTTAAACTAATTGTTCGTTATTCATGAATTAATTATTTGAAGTCAAATATAAAAAATCAAGCGGCTCATTGATTATGGGCCTCCCATTACCATCCATCAATGCTCCTCATTAATGTGAAATATAAACCTATATGCAGATCCCCGGGAAGAAATTGACAAAGTTGTCGTAACTTTGCCGGTAAAAAAAAAAAAAAAAAACAATTGTCTTAACTTTATGAAGTTTTAATTTAATTGCGGGGACTTGTAATCCAGCCAATATCAAATTCTTCTCTCCTTCTGACTCGCATACTTCCTGCTACTATGTTTACCATATAAGTTATTTTAATAATTTAATCAGTTTATTAATATAAAAAATTGCTAATTATTTTTTTAAATGTATTTCAAATTGAGAATTTTTTCCAATTTATTCATATTAAATGAGGTTGTGAAAGAGAAAAAAAATTTACTGCATTTAAGCGAAATTTTGGCCCAGACCAATCTCCTAGAAGTGACCTATTGTGGGCGGGAGGGAATATATGCGTTGAAACTCATAACTTAAAAAGTTTGTTTGATACTATTGGATTATAGAATTTGACATAACTTATTTTTTGATTTAGTACAAATGTACAATTTATACACACAAATACCCAAACATGTTATTAGTGATGTCAATCGAACTCAGCATCTTATCCAAATGTAGTGAGTGACATTGTTGCTGAGACAAGTGACAACTAACTGGTAGCTGAGTAGCATAACTTATTTTAAAAGTCAAAAAGAATAATTTACAGTAAACCAGCTACTCCTCGTCCGATCTTAAATATAAGACTCTTTCATAGTATAATTTATATTAGGAAAAGAGTTTTATATTCAGGACTGAAAAAACATCATATAAACAGTGGCTTAAAATAATCTGACTTGCATCCATCACGTATTTCTATTTTCACGCGCACTATTTTTTTGATAGGGCACGCTTTTGTGCCACCACACCACAAAGGTGTTGGCTAATGCACTATATTGTACTACTAATAAAATGCACAAAAACTGATGATTTTTTTTTCAAAAAAAAAAAGTATAGATCAAGATGTGAGGTCATTTGCATCATAATTTGGATACTATGCCAAGGAAGAGCAGATGAAAAAAAAAATGTATTTAGGTTCTAAATAAAAGAAATCATTAACAACTAAGCCAAAAAAATGGGCATAAATGTCATTACATAAATGATATTAATAGTCTGTTTTGTTCACTGAACATGAATTCTGAAAAATTTAATGGAATTTTTTTTTACCAGGAAAAATTTAATGGAATTTAATGGCACATATTGTTCTTTTGTTCATAGGTTCATCCCTGCTCCTACACAGATTGTTACATATGTACAATGAATCTTGATTATTTTAGGTTGATTAAATTTATTTTTTTAAAAGATATTCTAAAAGTTAGATAATATCAATAAATAAATAATGACAATAATGAGTGATTTTTTTATACACATGAGTGGGTTTTTAATTGGCTCTAAAAATTGCATACACATGTTTTTCATTATATTAGAATAAATTTAATTACATTATGAAAATAAAAGAAAAATGCTACAAGAAATTGGGAAGAGAGGATGATAATTGGCTCTATATAATTGTTTTTATTTTTTCCAGCATAAATCTACATAATTGTACAATATATAATATTGGGAGGTTAGATGTGGTATAAAACTCTTAACAAGCCATTTATATTTTATACGATAGAGTATCTAATTTTAAGGATAAAATTTGAAAGAACGAAATTTTGACAGCCTCACTTAATATCTAATATTTATAACATATAATACCAAAATCAATTTAAGTTAATGATAATTATTTAATTTTAATCAAATAATTATTGATATTGGCCTTGGGTGCACTGGCTTTGGTGGCAGAAATAAAAGTCCAAAAAGAACTTTTATTAACAAAACAACAAACAATAATATCAACAAACAATGATAATATTAACCGAACCGGATAATGGCATTATGGTGATTCCGTGAAAAAAGATACACCCACGTGTCCTTTTACTCAAAGGAGTCTCTTTCTGTGTCAGCTTCTTCTTCCTTCCTACTTAATCTGACTCTCTCTCTCTATCTGTCTCTTTACCTCTATCATTCTCTCTCTAAATCTTCCTCGACGTGAAGAGGGAAGGACTAGTGATACCCTTTCTTCTTTACACGGAGGATTCATCGACTCTGGAAATATGGATGAGAATTTAGCTCTAATCGAATCCATTCTCCAGGAGGACGCGGAGGTTGAGCGAAGAGCCAAAGCGACGCAAAACGACGCCGCTTATGGCTGGCAAACGGTGATCAACAAGAAGCGCAACCGCAAGTCTTCAAAGCCTCTGGCAGAGAAGAATTCCGGTGATCTCAGCGTCAACGATGTTAATTATTCATCTAATGTTTTCAGTGGAATTGAGCAGCATTCTGAGGAGCGCCGCCGCCGGATTCTGGAGGCTCAGATGGCCTATGAATCTGCATCTGCGGATGCCGATACCAGCAGATCGAAGCGGCATTCCGATGAAAACGACGATAGCAGTGCAGAAGCCCAGGAGGTGGGAGTTGAGAATGGCTCTGTCGAGGCGAAGAAAGTCAAGAAAAAGAAGAAGCCGAAGATGCCCAAGGTGACAGTGGCTGAAGCCGCGTCGAAAATCGATGCTAGTGATCTCGCCACATTTCTCGCTGATATTACTGTGAGTATCGATATTAGTTCAATTTTTTTTCCAATGTAGGGGCCGTGTTCGATCTGCTTGAATTGGATTCGGTTTTTTCTCTATGCTGTAGTTCATTGATTTGAGTGTGAATTACATGGGTGCAGGTTTCATACGAATCACAGCAAGATCTTATGCTCATGCGATTCGCTGATTATTTGGTCGTGCATTCTCATCGGTCGGTGGGGCTCAATTCCCATGGTTGAGGACGTTCAAAGAGTCCACGGTTGCAAAGATGGTTGATGTGAGTTTCTTGTGGTTACTTTTAGGGCATAATTTAGTTTAGGTTTTGGGGTCAAAAGCTGTCCGCTTTTCTGAACGTTGTTTTACAATTGTGAAATTTCGGCCTGCGTTTTATGCGAATTACATATGGATGCTTGTTGGACGAGAGCTTTAATTAGATGGCTTTAAAGCTTTTCCTCTAATAATCTCTGATATGATCTTATCTTTGTAAGGTGATCGTGAAAATCAATGCTGAATCATGTATCTTACGAGATATCTATCTTTTTTTTTTCTTCTTTTTTTTCCGGGAGCGTTGTTAGTAGCCTATCTGATTTCGTGGATATCATTATTTTTGTGATTTATTTTTGGATTGGTTAAGCGTTGTTAGTCCATGATTATCATTGGTTTTTCTTATTATGTTGTTTTGTTCCCTTCATGTAGATCCCTCTTTCACACATATCTGAGGATATATACAAAATATCAACTGATTGGATCAGCCGACGTTCTTCTGAAGCACTTGGGTCATTTGTGTTATGGTCATTAGACAGCATTCTTGTGGACCTTGCCAATCATCAAGGAGCTGCTAAGGGAGCCAAAAATGTGTCCCAGCAAGCATCATCTAAGTCTCAGGTAGCTTTTGAAGTCATATCATACTGATATCTTGGAGTTGAAGTATAATAAATTTGGAGACCAGTTTGGGTCTCTACTTACTATCTACTTACTAACATATTAGTTGTAATTACTGCTACATGGATGGCAGTGGCCTGACTTGTACTTTTCTGACGCATCATGTCTACTTGGTGTGAATTGATCATCTCTGCACATGAACATAAGGGGAGATCAAGGTTTCATGTTTTCTTTAATAATTATCCCTGTGGTTTTGCAAGAAAACTCCCTGCCTATATTTTGCACCCGTGTCAGCATTTATTGGTGTGTGAGAGGATTTGTGTGGTTTCTTTTTCCTATTTTCTTAGGTTGATTAATTTTGTAGTCATTGTTGTATAGCTATTTCTTGACCTCTGCCTCAAGTTGGTAACAATTTGGAATGCTTTGATGATGTCTTGCATATGACACACACACACACACACCATATGATTTGGAAAACAAATGTGCAAGGCAAATACGGTGTATTGTTTGCATGCAGGTTGCCATATTTGTGGTGTTAGCAATGGTTCTTAGACAAAAACCTGATGTCATGATCAGCTTATTGCCCAAAATTAAGGAGAGTAAAAAATTTCAAGGACAGGATGAACTCCCTCTCGCTGTTTGGGTCACTGCCCAGGTGCCTATTTTCAACATGACTGAGCATATTCGCATGTAAATAATTTATTATATGGATTTTGAAATGTGATTCTTTTTGTGTAGGCTTCTCAAGGAGATTTGGTTACGGGGTTATTCTTGTGGGTATCTCTTCTCTTGCCAATGCTGAGTGGCAAGTCAGGTAGCAATCCTCAGGCAAGAGACTTGGTTTTACAACTGGTGGAGAGGTTAGAAATACTAGTTTCCCCCTTTATTCATTCCAGATTCATTGGTTGCAATGACAAGTGCAGAATTCCTTTTTCTCTTGTGTTTGATGGAATTCCTCATTTCATCCTTTTCTGGAGCAGAATTTTGTCATCTCCAAAAGCTCGTACTATCTTATTGAATGGTGCTGTCAGAAAGGGCGAGCGTGTAGTGCCCCCTTCTGGTCTTGATGGTTTATTGAGAATCACCTTCCCTCTCCCTTCAGCTCGGGTCAAGGTAGATAGGGGACTGAGAGAAGCTTGTCTATTTTATAGTAACATGCCTTGCTATCTTCAGCTGTCTACAGAGTTACCTTCTGGTTTCATATTTCTACTTTTTGCTCAGGCTACAGAGAGATTTGAAGCTGTCTATCCAAAATTAAAAGAAGTGGCCCTAATGGGATCTCCTGGAAGTAAAGCAATGAAGCAACTTGCTCTGCAGATATCAAACTTTGCATTCAAAGCTGCTGGAGAAGGTGATGTAGAGTCCATATGGATTGTCACTTTTGTTTTCCTACTTTTCTGCACACATGTTAAATATCAATTTAATGGGGCTAGTGTTGTGGTTTTTGTGGAAGACTAAATGCATGAATCTTTGACAGCCAATCCAGGTCTATCAAGGGAGGCTAGTGACATTTTTATATGGTGTTTGACTCAGAACCCCGAGTGTTACAAACAGTGGGTAAGTTCAAGGAATAGTATCATCCAATTCTTTCCGTTTTTGGACTCCTTATCTCCATCTTCTTACCAGTAAAAATACAACAGGACTCCCTTTACCTATCTAGTACTTACAAATATAAATTGATATTGAATTTTCTGCTTTGCTCTGGAAACAGGACATGCTTTATATGGATAATCTTGAGGCAACTGTAGCGGTTTTGACTAAGCTTTCTGATGAATGGAGGGAATACTCTCCGAAACATCCTACTCTTGATCCTTTGAGGGAAACTCTTAAAAGTTTCAGACAGAAGGTAAGCTATTTTCTTTTTCTTTGTCTTTGCATTTGTTAATGGGAAAGCCTGCTGTTTTGGAGAAATTAAACCTTAGCAACACAAACCTATGTTCTTATTTTCTCTTTAAACCCGAACGCTGTTAATACATTGCCAGTAGGTCTGACAAAGGTCCTACTAGGCATAAAGATGTTTCTTTGTTTTGCGATTATGTTATTGTGGGCATCAAAAAAATTGTGTATTGAACAAGCAACTAGTTATGCTTTAAGATTCTAGGACCTTGTGCTATGTTCTAATTAGAGTCTGTCAAAAATTTCAAAGTCATGTCTACTTGTCTAATGGGATCAGTTGTTCCGGCATTGTCTGTCAAGAATGCATCATATCTTGTATTCTAACATTTATATCATTAGTACTGCAAAATACGCCATTGTCATAGTTCACTCCTTTAATTAATTGTTCCTGTGTTACAGAATGAGAAGGCCTTGGCCAAGGCCCACGACGGCGCTCGTGTTGCATTACTGAAAAATGCGGACCAGCACTGCAAGGCTATTCTGCGGCAAGTGTCCAAAGGCCATGGATGCATGAAGAGCTTGGCATTTGTGTCTGTCGTCCTTGGCATCGGTGCTGTTATCTTGTCCCAAAACATGGATTCCCGGGATCATAACAAACTTTCAGAAATGTTGAGGGAGTTGCTTCAGTAGAGAGGCTTGCGGTGACTGACCGATGACTTAGTCTGCTTATGTCTATCATGGATCGCTTACTTTAAGCGCATGGTTCATAATAAAGTGGGATGAGGAAGATTTAATTTATTATACTCTTCAACATAATTGGAATTAGGGAAGAAAGCAAAAGGAGTATATAGTAATAGCACAGCCATCAAAGCTTATGGGTGTTCTATAAAGAGATTTATGTGTTCTGTTCTCTAGTTTCGACTCTCAAGGAGTGCCAAATGGCTATAGAGAAAACATAAATGAAGATGAAAACAAAATGGTGCTTGATTTAAAATTTTGAAGCATTTATATCCATTGGATTTCATCTTTTAAATTTACTTTTTTTTTGTTACTTTTTTTTTTGCCAGTGTATTTTCATGCTGCTTTTTGTTGTTTCAAGGACTTTCGGCCTTTGATTATAAATCCTCTTGTGGTCGCAATCATTCAAAGCAATTCGTTTTATGTTTAAGATTTACATTTTCACTTTCTAATGAAATTGGAATTTAGAGATGAATACGATATCTCTATCATGATACTGAATTTTAAATTATTTTTTTGATTTTAAATATAAGATCTATTTTGTAGTTAGGATCAAGAAGAGTATAATTTATTTTAATTCCAAATTCTTGTGACAAAGCGGACATCACCGCCGCCGGTGTATGATTTTTAAAAATAATTTTCATTGCTCAAGCATATTTAATACATCACATAAGATCTGAAAAATGAGTTACTATAGATTTTATTTATATTGATTAAACTCCTGTTCATGTTACCTAAGGTGATAATTGTATATGATAAACCAAACTTTTTTATTATGTACTTCTGTCTTAAAGTAAGATTTAATTAGAGAGTTAATATTGGTTCTATATCTAAAATTTATTGTATATGTTTATCAATTTTTTTAAAATTAACTCTGTTGATATTTTCCCAACAATAATCAAGTAGGAGATAGAAGGAATTAAGAAAAATACTTAGAATGTTTTAAAAAAAATCATATTAATTAATTTAATTAATATTATTAATTTATTTAAATTAGTTAATTAGGTCTTACAGTCCGAAATAGTATTATATGGAGTTTAAAATGTGAATTTTATTCATATTCTAAAATAGAATATGTTTGCTATATATAATTTTACATTTTTTGCCAACAGTGTGTGTATATATATATATTTCACACGAAAATGTATTGTTCAAGTATCATGCATATCAGTGCTGGTTAAAAAAAAAAAAGAAAAATAAGTATCATACATATCAGACTTCTGTATCATATTGATTATTGGTATGCGGGTGATATGGATTAAAACATTTTATCTGTCATGTTTATTTGCGCAGCATGACATGGAAGGATATCATATTTTGAGTAATGAATCCCATTGATATATTAATCTATTAATTATTAATGTTTGAATGTCCTCCTTTATTCTTAGAGAGTAATCATTTTATCATTGACAAATTCAATAATAAATAATTAACAAAAATGTTCATTGTTATCATTAAAATAATATAATGATGGTTAGGTAATTAATAAACACTGCACTGATTCCATGATAAGCTATCACATCTATATATTATTAATTCTCAATATATGAATTAGTTTATAAGAATTTTTTTTATACCTTAGAAGAGTCTAAATTCTAAATCTATATTTGAGATTAAAAAAAAAATCTAAATCTATATGCATATTGAGGTGATTTGGAGGCTAGTGTGGATATTTCAAATTCTAAAGAATTATATTAATAAAGTTTCCCGGTCTATGAATATTTATCTACTTAAACAATGGATTCGACTCAAATCTAAATAATTATAGTAATGAACGTAGGGTTATTAAATTTTAATTGTCTACCCCACCCCAGAAAAAAAAAACCAACAAAAATTGTGTTCCTATATACTACTACACGTATACAAATAAGTAAACACAAATTTATCTATCTATTCTTAAAATAATTAGTATTCTTGATATGTCTTAAAAATTGTGTTCCGATGCTAATGGTCCATCTTAGGTGCTTATATCATCAATATCAGTGACAATAAGTGGGTGATTATGGAAGCTGATTATTAATTCAATCCATGTCATCATGTGGTTGGAGTATCTAGTGTTTGTTCTTTTGCAAATATCTCTTATTGATTCCCCTTTGCTGCTTAATATTAGATGTGGTGGTTTGACTTTTTTTTTTTGGGCAAATCAGTCATTTATTATATTTTAATATTTATAGATGTTCGATTCAGTGCTGCTGCCTATGCTAGGCTTATTAAAGATGGATTATTATGTCAGCAGCAAGTTGCTCTAGTAGCTGCCAATTGCACTTGTATGTGGTGTTCTAGACTCGAGTTTGGTGTTACGTGTGTTTAATTGTATAAAATTAGCTCAAAAAAAAAGATTGTTAAATTGGTAAAATCAATTTCAAATATTTCATTGAATGTAATTATTCAAACAGTTCATTTTTTTCAACCAAACCTTCATTATATTAATTAAAGGGAGGTTGCCTTCGGAAAGAAAAAGGGTGGTTGAAGGTTGATGCCATTGTGTGCTATTTCTTCTTGATTCTCTGCAATATAAGTCATTTGCAAAATATTTAATCTTTATTTATCAATTTTACTAATTTTACTATGATCATTAATGCTTAAATGTTATTGCCTCCTGTTCTTAATATGAGAACTCATTTAACTTTTATTTTAATATTAAATATAAGCTACCAATCTACTTTGTCTTTTATATTTATTTATGTTTAAGATAATTCTTGTAATAATGATAGTTTTAACCAGTACACTTGATTAGTAAGGACATTTTAGAGAAGACAATATTTATTTATTACAAATAACTAACATAACTAATTTTTTAATCTACTCAAATTAATCAACTAGCTTTTATATTAAGGACCAAAGATAGTAATCTTTATACTTTTCTCTTTCCTACAAAATCTCATTTAATGAGTCAAGTTAAAAAAAATAATTTAAAATAAATTTAATCAGTTAACTATCATTTTTGTTAATTTGGGTGAATTAGGTGAAAGAGACTTGTTACACTTGTATTATAATTATGAATTGGAAGGACTACTTGTATATCAAACCAACTCTAGCTAACAATCAAAGGAATATTACATACTACTCTTTTAGTTCTAAATATAAAACCTATTTTGTAGTGTAAATATAATTATACTATAAAATATGTCTTATATTTAGGAGTAGAGGAATACTTTCTACATGAGAATTTTGGTTTGTAGGGAATTTTATCCAATAGTAATCATCCAATTGGTCCAACCCTTAGTTCTCCTTATATTTCTAAACCTCACAATTTAAACAAAGATCCACATGATCATTGCAAGCTTCCAGCTCCAAAGAGAAAACATTAATCTCATAATCAGCTAATAAGTCACTCAGTCCAAATCTATTTTTTCTAGAATTTCTCAATTGGGTTTTTCTTCATACTAAAAGTAATCCTATTTAAGATGCAGTCGAGTATTAAATATGAACACTTTTTTTAACGGAAATAAAAAATTTTAATTTAATACATTATGAGAGACTATGTCCAATCAAATGCCATTAATAATTGGGTTGTTAAATATAAATCAAAGGATTTATCTTCCCACAATTGGGCTTAAGGCCCAATCTAGCCTTGCATCAAACTTTTATTTCCTTTTCATTTGTTTAGCACCCGGCCTATTGATACTTGGCCGAAGAACGACTGAACGAGCAAATAATCCAGGCTTATTTGCGCCTTCTTTTGATAATAACTAAGTTTTTTTTTTTTTAAAGTTTCAATATTTAGTGCTTGACGCTCTGGAATGTGACTATCTCTAATAAATGCACCACTACAATATGTATTTAGTTTTTTAATTTTACATAAGATTTCAATTTGATCACTTAACTTTTATATTTGTAATCCTTTAATCTTAAAATCGTTAGTTTTAAATGATTTTTTTGTGATAATCATGATTGTTTTAAAAATTAAACTTGATATGTTAGTATTTGAGAATATTTTATCAATATTAATGATCTCAATATTATTATTTTTTGTTAATGATTTTAGAATTAAAGGACTAAGCATATACTTTCTAAATATAAGGAACTAAATTGAAATCCTTGGTAAATTTAAGGACCAACTGTATATTTTATGCTAAAAAAGTAGTTCTATGCTAGCAAAAAGAAAACTAGAATTTTGCACCTGCTATCATAAAATACAATGGCAGGTGCCCTGAAATTTAGTGACAACTTCAGTAGCTAAAAATAATTATAATTTTTTAAAAACCTCAAATAACCTTTTTTCAATCAAGTCTCAAATAACAAAAATACTTGGTTGTTTAGAATTATGTAGTATTATTATTAACCTAATCTTCAATATAATCAAGATACTTACTCCGTCTCCAACCCAACCTAATCTTCAATATGACCAAAATATGTTATCCCTTCTATTCTCTTGGTTGTTTAGAATTATGTAGTATTATTATTAACCTGGGTTTGATATGTATCAATCAAGTCTCAAATAACAAAAATTCTTGAGTGTAACTAAAACTCAAAACATTATTATTTTAAAAAAAGTATTCTTCTGGTCCTAAATATAAGACTTTTATACACTATAAGGGTCTTATATTTAGAACCGGTATAAGAGTCTTATATTTAGGATCGGAGGAGTAATTTTTTTATAAAAAAAAAAAGCAGCATAAATTTCCAATCGGATCTAAGTTGACCCCTGTTGGTCCACCCATCAAATTTGGTTTGTTCTACTACCTAAATCAACATTTATTGAATAAATCAACATCACTAGGTGACCACACACGCAAAGAGAAAGGCAGCTGTAAATATTAATTACTCCGGATGCCTAAGTAACATTCATTGGAGCGACGTCGTTTTTCAGCAACTAATTCCCTCTGGGGGAATCTTTCGTTCCCGCTCCTATTCCTTCTATTTTCCACTCTTTCTAGTTTCTATCCCTTTTAATATGACCACCGCTGCGCTATTTCTTTAATTATCTAGTGTGGGCCCCTACATATTTGTGAAAGAAACATAAAATTAGTTCTTAAGGGTGAAGTACCGCTCAACACCCTAATTTATTTTGTAGGCACATTTGAAAAAGATCACCTTCAATAAAAAAGATACTTATATAACAATGGCTGGGAGAATGATATGCCTAGGCAGCCCCATGCCAACCTAATTTGGATCTTCTGAAGGTGCAGGGTGTATGAAAAATGATTTAGAAATGGTGCATTATTGATTAAGATTCAGGGCTAAAAAATAGTTGACAAATTTTAATACAAAAACATATAATTTACATGTTATTAATATAGAAGAAAGTGGTGTATAATTACTGAAAAGCAAGTGGGATATTTCAGGCCCAAAAAAAAAGCAAGTGGGATAAAAGAAAATACGAAATATATGAAATAGATCACAATCACATATTGTTGGCATTTATGGAGGCAAGAGGGAGAGGGAGAGGGAGAGAGGGAGGAGAAAAAAAAAAAAAAAAGGTAAAAAGGGGAATATGAGAGAAACAGAAGAAGACGGTGCGGGCCCCGCTCCCATGTTACGAGGGTTGAAAAAAGCGCACACAACAAACACGGCGCCTTCAACGCCTTCACATTATCTCCCTTTCTCTTCTGCCACAGTTTCTTCTCTTCCAATTTCTCGTCTTCTCACGTCAAATCATTTTCCCATTTTCCCCTTTTCCCGCCTCAGACTCCGCAATTCCGTTCTCCTCATCATTTCTCATCTCTCTTTTCCAATCCTTCTTGCCTTTAATCATATATTATCAATAACATTAAAAACAAATTTTTTTAAAAAAATTGTATGAGTCAGCTCAAAAAAAGATGTATGAGATCTATTTTTATTATTTAGATTCATAATACTCCCTGAGTATGTTTTACACATACTTATAACAGGCGGTTCGCCTTAAATATCTTTCTCAAAAATTTTGCATCGTGTGAAAGTCCCTCCAGTTCATAATATAAATTATTTTAATTGATTTATTAAAATTAAATAATGGTAATTAATTTATTAAATTCATCTGTATTATTCCTCCAATCATAAATATAAAATTTCTTTTATAATATAAATTACACTACAAAAATATTTTTATATTTAGGATCGGAGTGGTATTTTTTAACCAAATAATCCGATATCTAGCATAACGCATTGGATCTCAATTAGAGAAATTTTTTTTTTTCTCTCACCTACAATACTAAAACTTGATTAGTTTGCGTGGAGTAACTTACAACTTAATATAATTATCATTTATAAATTTATATTATTGTGTCTGTATTCCATTAATTCTATTATACTCCAATTAATTTAATTTATGATTTAGGATTATGATTAGGAATCAACGCAATCGACTCCCTCCTCATTTCTATAAATGCACACGCAATTCCTTCATTTTCCTTCACTCTTCCCTCGCACACTTCACCGTACGATCCCTAAATTTGGGTCTCTCCTATAATTTTTCCTTGGTTTCTCTTTCCCCTTGAGAAACCAATCCCCTCTCTTCACCTCACACCACTTGTAATGGCGGCCCCTACCTCCAGATCCGTCTTCATCCTCCTCTCATTGCTTCTTTTGATCACATTCTCTGAAGTGGCTCAGGTACGTAGTTCACTCAATTCACACATAGAATTCACTTTCCACTGCTCGCATTACTGGCATTATTATTCTCCGCCCATTGTTCTCATTCTCACTATCATTTCGCTTCTCTGTGATCCGTAAACAGGCTTACGGAGGCTCGAATCTTCGTCCTTCAGGTAACGTACAGCATTGTTCACGAATTCAGAGGATTAAGAGACCGAAATTCTGACGAATTTAGGGTTTCGCATTGTCAATTTCGTCTCGATCATAACAAAGCTTCTGTATAATGCAGATTGCAAGCCCAAGTGTACATACCGATGCTCTGCGACGTCGCACAAGAAGCCTTGCATGTTCTTCTGTCAGAAATGCTGCGCTAAATGCCTGTGTGTGCCTTCAGGTACGTACGGCAACAAGCAATCCTGCCCTTGCTACAACAACTGGAAGACCAAGGAAGGAGGACCCAAATGCCCTTGAAGAGATCGATGAAGCACTTTTCATATTACAATATATGATCTTACTGTCTACTACTAAGCAATGTTAAGCTTTGGAAGAATTATGATTAAGATTTACTGCAGCGATTTTAGTAGCTGAATTTAGTAATTGAAGGAAACATTCAGCTATGTTCTCTTCACAAAGCAGATACTATTCCAAATTGTAACTTAGGATCTGCGCATTTGTAGTTTTGCTGCTATATTTTTGGTTCTGCTGTTATCAGCTATGGAAGCCAGATTATATGATATTGCTTGATTATTCGTAAGATCTTTCTTCTTTACGTTTTTTTTTTTGGTACACACACTAGTGGCTTGTTATAATACGTTGAGGATAACGCAATGCCTCACGACTTTATTATTATTATTAATATTAATTTTTGTTCACATGCAAGTTACAACTATTATGAAACGTACAAGTGTGTGATAGAAGCCGCAACTAGTCCATCCTCAAACTTTATGACCCCAATTCCGGATTCGAACGTATTGTTCTTGTTTTTTGGGCCATGTTATTGCTCATTTCAAAGATAATGTTAGGGACGAAGAAAGGGACGGATAACTGGATAAGAGATGATTTTTTTTTTTTTGTGAACAGGGATTTTTTTCCCCTAAAATAAAGTTATCACTTTGTAATGAATGTTCTGGTTCAAATGTTATGAATTATAATTATTTTAAAATTTAAATTTAAAAATTACTATCAATAATTGTAAGTAAGTTTTCACAAAAGTTATTATTAAATTACCATTAAAAATTTTTTATCTGAGTTCTTAAAATTTTTTGAAACCTCAATAAATGATTTTCTTAAACACGGCTAAACATTTTAGTTACAGTTTTAATTTTTAAAAATAATTATTGTTCTGATTTTTTTATTTGAATATTTTGAGATATGGTTCATAGAATTATAAGATCTTATTAGTACTCTAGAAATAAGATCTTATAATTAGGATCGGAAATAGTATAATAAATTGAATATTCTTATTTTTCAACAACTATAAATAAAAATAAAAGTAAATTATTTGTAAATGACAAATATCAATCGTGAATCAATATTGCCTGCCGTACTTTAATAAGGGCTTGGTTTGTTTAAACAAATATGTCAGGTTTAACTGCTAAAGCTTAAGTTAGGAAAAAATAAAATTGCTAAAGCCTACGCTCAGACTTATTTAAGAAAATAGGTTGGGTTTAGTTATTTAAAACCTAATGTATAGATCATTTAGGCCTGTTTATTTTAATTTTATATTATATCGATATATATAAATAAAAATATATATATCTATATATAAATATATAATATTTAATAAAAAAATGCCAATACATTTATTATGAGTTTTTTTTTTTTCTTGCCATAACTCATACACTCATTATAAAAGACTTTAACTCATAATCTGATGTTTAGTATCACAGAGCGGTAAAACCCCAACAGGCCTATTGGGAGTCAATAATCACCTAATTTAACTCTGGTGGGGGCACGTTTAAGTTTAATAACAAAAGTAAGTTTTTGATAGCTTATAATAAAATATGTTTATGGGAATAAATTAGACGTAATTTAAGTTGACCTCTTATCATTCTGAATCACGAGCCGGCACTCTAATTTTCTGCTAATGGCTGATGGGAGAATCGCGGGTGAGCTCACGGAGTCACAGTCGCAGTCACAGTCAACAAATAGAAAGCCCCATGTGCCGTGATTGAAGATTATTCCCAATCCAATCCCATGGGTCCCCATATCGGATTCCGAATTTTGCCCATTTGTCGTCCCTCTACTATCTGCCTTTTGTCTTCTTCTCAACTACCCGCCAACAATAAAATAAAAAAAAAATCTTTTATTTCGTTGCAGATTTTTTTATTTAGTTTATTTTGAAAATTTTTAATTTCAGTGTTTTTAAATAAATTACTTTGAACTTGACACTAATCTCTATCGAGCCAGAAGTATTAAGTTCAGAGTCTTCCCATTCAATTTCAAAATTCAGTAAACTGTTTTATTAATGTAGTGTAATTTCAGACAATGAAAAAATGCTTCTTGTTGGCCCCAAAAATATAATGTTCATGTGTACCCCCGCATCTGATTTATATTAAGCTTATAAAAGTTTAAATGTATAGTTTGCATATAAAGTGTTGTTTCTATTTTTATTTTGCATAAGGATAACAAATCTTAAAGTCAAATAAATGATAGATAAAATAAATTTTTAATTATATTTGAGCATGACTGAGGTAATAAATTTTCAAATAAAATAAATTATCTCCGTCTTAATAAAAATAATCTGTAGTTATTTATACAATTCTATTTCACATATTAAGACACTATATACTTTGTAAACTTATCAAATTAGTATTGGCACAATATTTAGCTTCGGTTTGGTTCAAGGGAATGGAGGAAAGATTTTAGAGAGTTTACTCTTTTTTTCAAAAAAGATAAAAAACCAGAGCTAAGAATTTTTTATTGATTTTTTTATTTCTCTTCTACATATTTTTTCTTTTAAAATTTTTTGAATACTTTTTCTTAAAAAAATTTTATAATGATTTTGACTAGTTTTGTTAAATTAAAATTTGTAATTTTAAAATTTAACAGGTTTTTTTTTGAAAAAAATGACATAAAATTGACACTTAAACTTGGAAATGTCAAAATAGTCACTTGAATTTGCAAAATCCCAGTTTAAGCACAAGTGATCAATTTGACATTTATAAATTTGCTGAAATGACCATATTATTTTTTATTTTATTTATGCCCCCATTGCCTAGCTGGGAGCAAGAACTCTGGTGTTGGTGCTGATGGCGTAGAGCTCAGGTGGCTAGTAACAATTTTTTAAAATTTTTTTACAATTTCAGTAAAACGGTTAATAAGTCCTGTAACTCTATTAACAAGTTCAGTATAGCAATTAATAACAGATTTTTCAAAAAATTCAAAAAATAGTATTTTTACAACTTCAGTGATGCCGTTAACAAGTTCTGTGACTCTATTAATAAGTTCGGTATAGCATTTAACAACAAGTTTTTTGAAAAATTAAAAAGAAGGTGTTTTTACAACTTTAATAACTATTTTTTTTGAAAATTTTTACAACTTTAGTATAATAGTTAATAAGTTTTGTAACGCTATTAACAAGTTCAATATAACAGTTAACAACAAGTTTTTAAGGAAATTTAAAAAATAGCATTTTTACAACTTTAGTAATACTGTTAACAAATTCGGTAATTTTATTACCAAGTGCGGTATAGTATTTAACAACATCTTTTTTAGGAAATTCAAAAAGTGACATTTTTACAACTTCAATAACACAACTAATGAGTCATGTAACGATATTAACAACTCCCATAGAGGTTGATGTGTTTTATATTAGCTCTCTATGAAAGTTGTACAACAAAATTTTTTTCACTTATTAGGCAACCATTAAAGTCATGAGAGTTGTTAATATCATTACATAACTTGTTAACCACGTTGCTGAAGTTATAAAATACCTTTTTTTTTAAAAATTTTCAGAAAACCTATTATTAAATATTATACCAAAGTTGTTAATAGAGTTAAGGAACTTGTTAAAGGTACTACTGACGTTGTAAAAATGCTACCTTTTGAATTTTCTAGAAAAACCTGTTGCTGACTATTATACAAAACTTATTAATAGTGTTACAAAACTTGTTAACTATTTTACTGAAATTGTAAAAATTTTCAAAAAAATTGTTACTAGTCGCCGAAGCTTCTATGACTGATTGGTGGCGGCCACTGAAGCTCTGATGACCACGACTACCTGAGCTCTAGCAACCGCTGCCGGCATCAGAGCTTGGGCGACTGGCCGGCTGGCCAGTAGGACCATTTGTTTTTAAAAAACAATAAATAAAATAAAAGATAATATGATCATTTAATAAATTTATAAATGTCAAATTAGTTACTTGTGTCTAAGTTAGGATTTTGTAATTCAAGTAACCATTTTGACATTTTTAAGTTCAAGTACCATTTTCGTGTCATTTTTCCCTCTTTTTTTTTCCTTTTTCTTTCTGCATATTTTTTAAATTAAAATTTATTGCACCATTTATCCATTAAGAGAAGGAATGTCCATGCGTGCACGTACGGAGCTAAAAATCTTGTAGGCACTCGTTCTGGAATTTTTTTTTTTAAAATGTTTGAAACCTGTGAGAATTAATCGGGGAATCAATGACACGTGTAATTTAGCGAAAGAGCCAGCAGGCAATAATATCTGAATGCATAGTGACGTGGAGCTATAATCGAAACCGGTCTGGTTCCTCTCCAGTCTCCACTCACAGGACTCGTCACTCGCTTCCCAGTACTCTTCTTCATCTCCGACTCAGTGTTAATGGCCCCTCTCTTTATTCATTGTTGGCCCTTCAGCTAGCCATCCTCGCCTCGCATCTCTCTTCCTTTCACACTACATCTAGCTCCTATTACTTTCGCACCTTTCGTCTTCGTTTTTCCCTTCCCAGGAAATTGCATTTCATTCAAATGCCTTTCTAGGCATGGTAAGTTATTTATCGAGCTTGCATTCTTGAATAGGTATGATATGTAAGTATTACGTTAGTTTCAATGCTGAGTTACAAATTACAATCCTTTTTATCAAATAGAAATTTTGAGATCGCCATAATTTTTTGGTTCTGGAGCAACGGTGTGATCCTTGTGGGATAAATTTGGAGATTAATCTAATCTGTTCCAGTTGTGATGTTAAATTTTGGGAATGAGACGTGTTGAGTAAGTTTATATATATCTAATTATCAAACCGTAGTGTGACAGTGTGTGATTTTATTCAGTCACGCGCGTATCATCTAGTAGTGTTGTGCATTCCATGTAAAGTGGCCTAAGAAACGATAAAAGACCTCAAGAATGTTGTCTTCTGTCCAACTATGTGTTATACTAAATAAATTGTGAATGCAGAGCCGGGAAGCTTGCTATTGAAGGATACATGGCCTTCTTTCTTGTTTTTATCGAGTACTCCTCAAATTGTATTCTCATTATACAATCTGAATTTGTTTTTCTTTTCCTCAAAATGAACTCTTGTTGAATGGCGTTGGCTACAGTAATACTCATATCTTGTAAAATCCATTACTTCCCTGTATAATGCATGTCATTATTCTCTTCTTTTGCTATTTTGCCCACACAGAGTTGAGAACCCGAGATACTTAAAGTGCATTGAAGGCTAAGCCTATCTGTTCTTATCTTGATGTCAGATGGCACTTACTGCAAACAAGACTGCAATGGATTCTGTTCTGGCTCATCAAACAACTCTTTGTAGATATCATGAGAAGCAGAATCTTTTCTCACCAACGATAAACAGAATGCACCTTTCAAGAAATGGAATGGGACACGGGCTTCCAGCAGAAGGATCGACCTTATTTAATGAGGGGATTCAGTGTTTAAATGGAAAACCATTTAGATTTATCTCTAAGAAGCCTTTTCTCTTGTGCAAATCGTCAAGAGTAAATAATACTGAAGAGAAAGGATGTGATACAACTTATGATGATGTCGCAGATATTACTGGGTGAGAAGAATAAATGCAATTGATCTGCCAAATCAATTGTTGCACCCCTCTGCATTTTTCATCTTAATTGCATTCTGTCTTCGCTTATATTGTTTTTCAAACCAGTCCTGATCTCGTCTTTTGTATGATGGTGTTTAATCGATTGAATTTTCATAACTATAGGATTCAAACTAATATACCTAAGGTCCTGTCCATGTACGCAGTTCACATACTAAAGCCAGGAAAGGCAACCACATTCCTTCCGGTCAGGCCTTCGCTGGAGCTTGTAGATTTGCTCATGAAGATGCAAAGTTTTGGAATGAAAGGGCTCGTAGTGACATCTCCTTGCTCTCATGGTGTTTTCCCACTAACTTTTTGAGTCTATATTTTTATTTGGAATTCGCTTCCCACTGTCCTACTTGACTTAAATTAATTTTCTATCCACCTACACAACAAAAGTTCAGTTCTAATTGAAATACCTTAGAGTGTGAACTGGAAAAGAAGCCTTTCATTGAAGCATCCTTTGGTAACTACAACTAAAGAATTACTTGATAAACCATGTTGTAGCTTAGGAATTATGCAGTGGAATGTGTCTTTCCTGATCAAAATATTTGTTCTTTCCTTGTTGGCTACACATTTCATATTAGTTTGATTTGTTCTTATTTAAAATTTTAAAACCATTAAATGCATCTTATTTTTAAAATAGCAGTTAGAGATTCCATGTTTAGAAACCTGGATATAACTGAAATTATTTGTTTCCTCAGTGGCATGATGACTTTGGAAGCTCGTGCACGCCAAGATGTTGCTTTTCTTGGGACAGAATTTCTCAAGCTTGATGGTTGTAGCTTATTTACCTTCTTCTAATCATGCTATTTATTCTCATTAAGCTTCCTGTCATGTATTTCATCTCACAGGAATAACCCTTTTGTCTGCTGTAGTCATAGTTGAAATACACGCCCAATATTTGATTTCTACACATGGGGGTTCATGTGTGTGTGTTGTGTGTGTGGGAATATGTGTCTTGATAGGAATATTTTGGAGAGTAATATCCAAAAACTTTCTACTCTTGCCTCCATTATTTTGTTGAACAATCTCCAACCCACCACAATGATACCAAACGATAAAAATCTCTAAGAGAGCGATACCTCAAAAGCCAGATCATAATGATGGGGAGCTTAAGCTCTCTGTAAGCCCCACATCAGAATCCCATATTTCTGATGTGGGACTCAAGTTCCCAATTCCCATACCTCACATGTCTCTGATTTTGTTTTATATGTAGTTGCTTTTGGGTCACTGGGGAATATCAGAATTAAAATAAAAACTAGATAATTCTACTACTGGGATGATTTTTTTCTTAATATTTGCTTTCACCTTTTTCATTTTCTGGAGGTCAGGGGATTGAGACTTGAGAGCATCCTCTTCCTCCCCTTCACTCCACAACTATGGGGAATCCTTCTTTTTCTGGGGTAAATTATAGGGAATCATTTTATTAATGTAATGCCCTTCTGCTTC